>NC_041389.1:34913115-34971933 GCF_002162155.2 Triticum dicoccoides
CAACACTATAAGCCCATATATTTCTCTGTGTCCGATTAAAACTTCATACACATAAGTATTGCGTGAGTGTTAGCAATTGTGAAAGACTAAATGATAGTTGAGTATGTGGACTTGCTGAAAAGCTCTTATATTGACTCTTTCTGATGTTATGATAAATTGCAATTGCTTCAATGACCAAGATTATAGTTTGTTAGTTTTCAATGAAGTTTCTGATTCATACTTGACATTGTGAATAGATTGTTACTTTAGCATAAGAAATCATATGACAATATATATATATATATATATATATGTGTGTGTGTGTGTGTGTGTGTGTGTGTGTGTGTGTGTGTGTGTGTTTCTGTTATAAGAATGATCATGATGCCCTCATGTACGTATTTTATTTTATCGACACCTCTATCTCTAACCATGTGGACATATTTTCGATTTCGGCTTCCGCTTGAGGACAAGCAGGTCTAAGCTTGGGGGAGTTGATACGTCCATTTTGCATCATGCTTTTATATCAATATTTATTGCATTATGGGTTGTTGTTACACGTTATGTCACAATACTTATGCATATTCTCTCTTATTTTACAAGGTTTACATGAAGAGGGAGAATGCCGGCAGCTGGAATTCTGGGCTGGAAAAGGAGTAGATATTAGAGACCTATTCTGCACAACTCCAAAAGTCCTGAAACTCCACAAAAGTTATTTTTGGAATTAATAAAAAATACTGAGTGAAGAAAATACCAGAGGGGGGCCACCCTCTGTCCACGAGGGTGGGGGCGCGCCCCCTGCCCCGTGGGCCCCCTGGAAGCCCTTCGGTGCCCATCTTCTGCTATATAAGTCTTTTACCCTGGAAAAAATCATAAGCAAGAGGCAGAACCTTGGCGGAACCAATCTAGGGCTCTGGCGGAGCTGTTCTGCCAGGGAAACATCCCTCCGGGAGGGGGAAATCATCACCATCGTCATCACCATCAATCCTCTCAGCGGGAGGGGGTCAATCTCCATCAACATCTTCACCAGCACCATCTCCTCTCAAACCCTAGTTCATCTCTTGTATTCAATCTTTGTCTCAAAACCTCGGATTGGTACATGTGGGTTGCTAGTAGTGTTGATTACTCCTTGTAGTTGATGCTAGTTGGTTTATTCGGTGGAAGATCATATGTTCAGATCCTATATGCATATTTGTACCCCTCTGATTATGAACATGTATATGATTTGTGAGTAGTTACGTTTGTTCCTGAGGACATGGGAGAAGTCTTGCTATAAGTAGTCATGTGAATTTGGTATTCGTTCAATATTTTGATGAGATGTATGTTGTCTCTCCTCTAGTGGTGTTATGTGAACGTCGACTACATGACACTTCACCATTGTTTGGGCCTAGAGGAAGGCATTGGGAAGTAATAAGTAGATGATGGGTTGCTAGAGTGACAGAAGTTTAAACCCTAGTTTATGCGTTGCTTTGTAAGGGGCTGATTTGGATCCATATGTTTCACGTTATGGTTAGGTTTACCTTAATACTTCTTTTGTAGTTGCGGACGCTTGCAATAGGGGTTAATCATAAGTGGGATGCTTGTCCAAGGAAGGCAGTACCCAAGCACCGATCCACCCACATACCAAATTATCAAAGTAACGAACGCGAATCATATGAGCGTGATGAAAACTAGCTTGACAATAATTCCCACATGTCCTCAGGAGTGCTTTTCTCTATATAAGAACTTGTCCAGGCTTGTCCTTTGCTAAAAAAGGATTGGTCCACCTTGTTGCACCTTATTTACTTTTATTACTTGTTACCCGTTACGAATTACCTTATCACAAAACTATTTGTTACCGATAATTTCAGTGCTTGTAGACAAAACCTTACTGAAAACCGCTTGTCATTTCATTCCGCTCCTCGTTGGGTTCGACGCTCTTACTTATCGAAATGACTATGATAGATTCCCTACACTTGTAGGTCATCAATGACCGTTGTTGCTCTCTAGCTGGTCGCTTCTCAACCTGTTTGCTAGCCTTCGCCTGTACTAAGTGGGAATTCTACTTGTACATAAAAAACCTGAAACTCAAGTTATTCCAGATGAGTCCACCATACCTACCTATATGCGGTATTACCCTGCCGTCCTAAGTAAATTTGCATGTGCCACCTCTAAAAGCTTCAAATAAATATCCTTTTTGTGTGCCTGGATAGTTCATAGAGCGACGGGATGTAGTTGGTATCTTCCATGCTAAGCAGGTTATTCTCAAGTTGGGTGTTTATTCACTCACCATTGCATGAGAAAAGAGAGTTAATAGGGATTCCCAGTCCCAAATTGCAAAAAGGAGTCTATCCTTAATCAAAGAAAAAAAATTATGTCAGGTATTCAAATTTTTTATGTTGTACTAATTTCGTTTACTTTTTGTCATTGCAGGTGTTGACAAGATGGTGGGCAAGGGTCCAGAGTGCCCCAAGCCTCTTGCGAGCGCTACTGGGAGGGGTGGTTCCATTATTCCACCCCAGCCCCTCTGGAGAGCGCTGCTAGACAGTATGCAGACAACAACGGAGAGCGCTTATTCTTCGGCTGGGAGAGGTCAAAGGAGGACGAAGAAGGCTGCTAGAGGTGGGTGTGGCGGCGGGAGAGGTAGGAAGGCTGCTATACCTTCCTCACCACCACCCCCAGCTGATTCACCCGACCACAGGACTGCTCCATCTGACATGGACCTGTCTCAGACTCCGGTCCATGAGCCTCCGGTCGCCGATCCTTCGCCCCACCAGACTGGGGTCACCGGTCCTTCGCCCCACGTGAGTTCGGTCCCAGAGTCTTTGTCCCAGAAGACTCTGGTCCCAGAGTCTTCTTCCCACGAGACTCCGGAGGCTAGTAGCCCTACCGATGGTAGCAGGGACACCTTTTCTATTGATAGCTACAGCGACGACAAGTTGGTTGAGAGGGGCAAGAAGGTCTACAAGCATGACTGTACAAACCTCCTGCCCGTGCCGACGACCCCTGACCAGAGGTGGTTGATTGCTCCTAGTGGGTTGAAGTAAGTGCATTTACTCTTTTTTAACCTTTTGCCTTCATGTTTCTTCAAATTAATATCTAATGTGTTGGCCTTGTCATACTGCAAGGGATGGGTACACCCCCGTGGTGTCCACAGGCCCAACCAGGTCCTTGGTGTGCTTTGCCGGCAGCACTTCCCTAGGTGGGTCACGTTGCCCGGTGAGGGTCAGGTTCCACAGCTAGCACTGAGCTGGGAGCTGTACTCGGTTGCCCCGGCCCCGCCGGGGGAGATGGTCGCCGGTGTCTTGTGTGAGACGGTGGCCGACATTGTGTTCCGTCGGTTTTGGGTAATTTCTCCTTTACATAATTAAAAATCAACACTACCTAGTGATTGTACTAATCAGTGTTGTCTTGTTTGATTGCAGACCTTCTACAAGGTTTCAGAGGGAGAGCAGGAGGCCGCATCTATGGTTGTTGAAGCCGACTTCAAGCGCCTACTTCAGAACTTACGGCACGAGGTTAGCTAAAAAATGACCAAGTTTACCTAGGTTAGCTCCAATATGATCCATTTAACCTACGTTAGCTCCAAAATGACCTATTTACCTGGCTTAGCTCTAAATTGACCTACACACTTAGCATTTTTACCTACCTTAGCCCAAAAATTGCATTTTTACCTACATTAGTTAGAAAAGAAGAAGATAAAGAATAGGAGATGAGAGAAAGAAAGAGAAGATAAATTCTTCTTCTTCTTCTTCTTTTCCTCCTCTTCCTTTTCTTCTAGCTAGTCTTCTTCTTCTTCTTCTTCTTCTTCTCTTCTTCTTCTTCTTCTAACTTCCATCTTTCCCAATTTGTAGATTTGCTTTAGATGAGGAAGTTTGCATTGATGGAGTGTACTATTCTTCTGCTACTTCCTTGTTGTTTATGAAAACTTGTTTGGATATGTATGTCTATATGGATATGTCTATATCGATATGTTCTTGGAAACTTGTTTCTGGATATGTATGTACATATGGATATGTTGGATAGGATGGACTTTGTTGAAGTTTGTTGTTGGATATGTTGGATTTGATGAAATATGTTGTTGGACATGCTGTTATATGTTGTTGGATATGTTGGATATGTATGTATGTATGTATATCTGTGTGTGAAATCCTGTCAAAGTAAGTGGACTCAAATAAAAACAGGGAATATATAGCCTCTTTGCCGTCTGCTAGCAGACGGCAAAGAGCTTTGCCGACAGCTAGCAGACGGCCAAGAGGCCACATGCCAGCTACCCGTAGAAACTGGGAACACTGGGCTGCCTATTTGGGGCAAAATTCCCAAATAGGACTGGCAAACAGGGCCAGCTATGTCGTCCGCCAGCTGACATCAAAGATTGAAAGCTCTTTGTCGTCCGCTGGCACACGACATAGCTGTCCACGTGGCAGCTTCCCAGTGCTGGCTGAGCTGAGCTCTTTGCCGTCTGTCAGCAGACGGCAAAGAGATTTGCCGCTTTGCTGTCCACTGGCAGACGGCAAAGCACGCCGTTAACCCCTAACTGTCATCCACGATCTTTACCGTCTGCTGGCCTCCGACGGCGGACAGTACAACCCTTTGTCGTCCGCTTCTATGAAGCAGACGGCAAAGAAGGCCTTTGCCGGCACTCGTTCAGACGGACAGTTTGTCGTCCGCTGGCAGACGGCATAAGACTTTGCCGTCTGTCATTCATGCATTTTCCGTACGCCATGGCGGGCGGCATAAAAGCTGATTCCAGTAGTGTACCCATTTCATTGATACCGATGCATATGTAGTGTAGATCCTTGCTTGCAAGTACTTTGGATGAGTACTCACGATTGCTTTGCTCCCTCTTTTCCCTCTTTCCATTCTTCTCGGTTGTCACAACCAGATGTTGGAGTCCAAGAGCCAGACGCCACCGTCAACGACGACCCCTACTACACCGAGGGTGCCTACTACCACGTGTAGGCCGCTGACGACCAGGAGTAGTTTAGGAGGATCCCAGGCGGGAGGCATGCGCCTCTTTCGTTCTGTATCCCAGTTTGTTCTAGCCATCTTATGGCACCTTGTTTAACTTATGTATGTACTCAGATATTGTTGCTTCCGCTGACTCATTTATGATTGAGCGCTTTATTCGAGCCCTCGAGGCCCCTGGCTTGTAATATGATGCTTGTATGACTTATTTGTGTTTAAAGTTGTGTTGTGATATCTTCTCGTGAGTCCTTGATCTTGATCTAACACATTTGCGTTTATGATTAGTGTACGACTGAATCGGGGGAGTCACACACACCCACTTAGTTTTCTTTTGATCTTTCATACACTTATAGCTCTAGTGCATCCGTTGCATGGCAATCCCTACTCCTTGCATTGACATCAATTGATGGGCATCTCCATAGCCCATTAATTAGCCTCATCGATGTGAGACTTTCTCTTTTTTTTCTCCACACAACCTTCACCATCATATCATATCCACCCATAGTGCAATAACCATGGCTCACGCTGATGTATTGCGTGAAAGTTGAAAATGCTTGAGAACGTTAAAATTATGAAACAATTGTCTGGCTTGTCATCGAGGTTGTGCATGATAAATACTTTGTGTGATGAAGATCGAGCATGACAATATTATATGATTTTGTAGGGATAACTTTTTAGCCATGATATTTTGAGAAGACATAATTTCTTTATTAGTATGCTTAAAGTCTTATTGTTTTTATGTAAATATTAAACTTTTGTTTTGAATCTTATGGATCTGAATATTCATGCCACATAAAAGAAAGATTACTTGATAAACGTGTTAGGTAGCATTTCACATCAAAAAATTTGTTTTTATCATTTACCTACTCGAGGACGAGCAAGGATTAAGCGTAGGGATGTTTGATACGTCTCCAACATATCTATATTTTTTGATTGTTCCATACTGTTATAGTATCCATCTTGGATGTTTTATATGCATTTTGGTGCTATTTTACATTATTTCTTTGGATTAACCTATTAACCCAGTGCCAAGTGCCAGTTGTTGTTGTTTTCCTTATTTTTGTCTTTTACAAAAAACCAATACCAAACGGAGTCCAAACGGAACAAAATTTTCTGAGGAGGCCAGAAGAGCCACGAGGAGGCCACAAGCCTATTGGCCGCGCCCTAAGGGGGCGCGTCCTCAGGGCTTGTGGGCCCCTTGGGACTCTCCTTAGCCTAATCTCAGCTCCATAAGTATCCAGATATTCCTACTACACCAGAGGGCACACCAAAAATACTTTTCCACCGCCGCAAGCTTCTGCTCTCGTGAGATCCCATCTTGGGGCCTTTTCTGGCACTCTGCTAGAAGGGGATTCGATCACGAAGGGCCTCTACACCAACTTTTTTGCCCTTCTGATGATGTATGAGTAGTTTACCACAGACCTATGGGTCCATAGCTAGTAGCTAGACGACTTCTTCTCTCTCTTTGATCTTCAATACAATGTTCTCCTCGATGTTCTTCGAGTTCTATTCGATGTAATCTTCTTTTGCGATGCATTCTTTGAGATTCGATGAGTTGTGGATTTATTATCAGATTATCTATAAATATTATTTGAGTCTTCTCTGAGCTATTTTATGCAGGATGAAGATAGCTTTGTATTTCTCTCTGATCTATTGATTTGGTTTGGCCGACTAGATTGATCTATCTTGCAATGGAAGAAGTGCTTTGTGATGGGTTCAATCTTGCGGTGTCCTCATCCAGTGACAATAGGGGTAGCGAGTCACGTATTTGTATTGTTGCCATTAAGGATAAAAATATGGGGTTCATACCATATTGCTTGGTCTACCCCTACATCATGTCATCTTGCTTAAGGCGTTACTCAGTTCTTGTTAACTTAATACACTAGATGCATGTTGGATAGCGGTCGATGTGTGGAATAATAATAATAGATGCAGGCAGGAGTCGGTCTATTTGTCACGGACGTGATGTCTATATTCATGATCATTGCCTTAGATATTGTCATAACTATGTGTTTTTCTATCAATTGCTCAACAATAATTTGTTCACCAACCATATGCGTTTTTTTAAGAGAGAAGCCTCTAGTGAAACATATGGCCCCCGGGTCTATTTACCATCATATTATTTTCAGATCTATAAAATCAAAATTACAAAAATACATTACTGTAATTTATTGACCTTTACTTTATTTTGCACTTTTACTTATCTTTTATACCTATCTATATCAGATCTCATCTTTGCAATTAACCGTGAAGAGATTGACAACTCTTTTATCGCGTTGGGTGCAAGTATTTGTTTGTTTTTATAGGTGCAATAATTGGAGACTTAGGTGTACCTCCTACTGGATTGATACCTTGGTTCTTAAACTGAGGTAAATGCTTATCTCTACTTTGATGCATCACTTTTTTATCTTTAAGGAAAAAACCAATGCAAGCTCAAAAAGTAATAGCTTGCAGTGTTTGATGCCCTCAAAAGGAAATTCCAGTGTAATGCTGCCGAGGACAAAGGCAAGCTCGAGAGTCCTGCGATGACACACATGGCGATCCTAGGGTCTTTTGAGACGATGGGTGGAGTATTACACTGGTAAATGGCCGCCGTGGTTGAGCCCTCGCCAAGCCATTGTCTGCATAAGTCTGCGTAAATGTTTTTTCGTCCGGTTCACTGCAGTTGGCGTCGGCATAACTGGCAATACAATTAACAAGGTGCGAGAGGCTCAGGTAGCCTGGTAGAACTATATACACTTCTCGTGTGCCAAAAGGAGGCGGAGTCTGGGGAAGTCGTCGTCAGGCTGAGGGATAACAAGGCTTGAGAGCACTGTTTACATGTTCATCATGAGCCCTCATTTCCATTTTCCATTTATGTATAAAAATATAAACAAATACACGATGAATTATTTTTATAGTACAGGATAAACATTTTAAAATACACATGTATTTTCTAATAGACATTGAAATACAACTGATAACAAGTTGGCCAGTTTTTTAAAAACGTAATGCCTATTGTTTCTAAAAATGCAAGCGGCGACAATATAGGAAACCAACACAGTGCAGCGGTTCACTGTAGCAAACAGGACACTGTAGCGACCTTTTGGTTTGTTTTTATTCGGTTTATAACGAAAACAATATTTTCGAAAAGAAGATGTTTTTTGATTTATTTTCTAAAAATCCGAAAATTTTGTAAAAAAATTGAAAATTTCTTAAACAAAGCAAAAACATGATTATTTTTGGAAAGTAATTTTTTAATATCATGAACACTTTTTTTAAGATCTCTTACAAACACAAGCATTTTTTGAAAGTTCTAATTTGTTAATTGTTTCAAACATTTTTAAAAAATAAAAACACTAAAAAAACAGAAGATCAAAAGAAAAACCGGACTTGAACCTTCTAGAAGATCCCAAAACAGGCAAAATGGGATTAAACCATCTGGAAAGTTGCTTTTTTAGCACCTCTATTAAGTTGGTAAAACTGGGATTCTTGAGAGCGCGCGTAGCTACTAAATGGACGGCCTATCTCAGTCGCTCGGCCATTCGCCTATGATAAACGCCGATTGGTTTGACGAGAGCTCCTATACGCCGCTTACTGCGGCAAGCAGACGAGGATTCGCACAGGAGGTCGCTGAACTGGGCCGGCCCATTTGCGCGACGCGCGTTTAAAAAATAACAAAAATCTAATGCACTGACAGGAATCGAACCCACAATCATCAGCAGCAGGCGCGCACGCTTTGCTAGCCAGTCCTCCCGGAAGACTTCTCTTGTGGATTTACAGCGCGACTTTTAAAGAAACAAACAAAAGCGGCAAAACATAAAAGAAGAATAGCTCGCACAAATTTCGCAAAAAACGAGTTTTAGTGCGACCAAACACCTGACTTCCCGTGAGAGAACGACCTCACTAGCTCAGCGGTTTTTTCTTAATTTCGAAGGAGATTTTCTTCCCACAAAAGTAAATTATTCTTTTGAAAAACGAATATGTTTAAGAAAAAATGACAAAATTTTAAAGACACAAACATTTTTTGCGAAATCTGAAAAATAAAATAAAGGAGCAATAGTGAAAATGAGAATCTGTTTTGAAACTATGAACAAGTTTTTGAAAAAAATGTGAACACTTTTAGAAACAGCAACAAATTTGAAATATGCGAACATTGTTTTCAAAACAGGAACATTTTATGAAATTCCTGAAAATTTTCTGAATTAAGAACAAATTATGAAAATATGATCATTTTTGAATTTGTAGCAACTTTGCAAAGGAGAATATTTTTAAAAATTTCTGAACGCTTTTTGAACAAATTCCGAATTTGTGAACAAATTTTCAAAATGGGAAATTTTTGAATTTCTATACAAACTTGGAGAACAAATTTTGAAGCACGAACAATTTTATGAAGCACAAATTTTTTTTGAATTTTGTGAACAAATTTTGAAATTGAGAACAATTTTGAAAAACCCCGAACAAATTTGGAAGGGTGAATTTGTTTTGAATAGGTGAACAAAAAATTGAAATCCGGTACATTTTCTGAATTTTGAAAGTTTTGAACTTTGTTTTGTGATGACAACAATTTTGAGAACAGTTTTTCGAAAACTGAACAGTTTTTTACAACAATAATGTTTTGGAATTTGTGGGGAAAAAATGCAATCAATAACATTTTTTGAATCTTGAGAACAAATTTAGAAACGGAGAACAAATTTCAAACAACGAACAATTCTTTAAAGCATGAACATTTGTTGAATCTTGAGAACAAATTTTAAAAGGGAGAACAATTTTGAAAAATCCCGAACAAATTTGGAACCATGAATTTTTTTGGATACATGGACACAAAATTTAAATCTGGTACAGTTTCTGAATTTCAAAAGTTTGGAACAATTTTTAAATTTTGAGAATATTTTTTTGAAAACCGAACATTTTTTGGAAACATGAACAAACACTTAAATATTTTGAAAAAAGTTTGATAAAACGAGAATAGAAGAAAAAAAAATAAAAAACAAAAGAAAGAAAATTTGTTGAAAAGAGAAATTAACTTGAAAAGGAAAACTTAAAGAAGACAAAAAAGTAACGAAAAGAAAAGAAAAGAACCAGAAAAGGAAAAAAAGAAAAAACAGAAAAAGAAAAAAAAGAAAAATAAAGGAAAATAAAAAACCGGTTCAGGAATCTTTTAGATGGTTCCCAAAAACCAGTAAGAACCGACTGGGAACGCTCTAGAAGGTTCCCAAAACCAGAACCTGGTCCACGCTACAGGGTCGACCCAGACTCGCTTTGCTAGTCAGATCCCCCTGTGATATTCGGCGACAGTTGGACGCAACGAGCGTCCAATAGGGAATTCCTGGTTTGACCCATTATGCGTCAAATAAGGATTACCCATACACCGGAGAGTGGAGACCTTCGGCTCCCATGACCACGAGGAAATAAACAAAATCACTAATTAAGAAGCACTCTTTGCAAATGTCACTTCCACCTTTCTAGATTGCGACAAGTGATGCACTGCATGTGCGTCACCTGGTAGTTTTCTCTTTTTCTAAAGATCTGTTTATTCAAAATGTTTTATCTCTAAACCGTGCGTTCAATTCTCGACCCATTTTTACCTTTGGATTTCTTGCGTCGAGATCTTCAAACCCATGTTGACAGGTTTTGATGACCATTTTTCATGAAAAACAGACGAAAAAAGTAGACAAAAAACCGAACTGGGAGCATGTTTTTTTCCTTTGCGAAAGAGGCATGACTATGCCTCTCGCGGAAGAAAATATGTGCCTCCATGCGAAGTAAATCGCGTCTTTTGTGAAAGGAAAAAAAATACGTTTTTTCTCATTTCCGAGAGGTACGACTGTGCCTCTCGTGGAAGCAAATGCGTGCCTCTCGTGGAAGAAGAAAAACAAGTTTTATTTCCGTTTCAGAGAGGCATGACTGTGCCTCTCGTGGAAGCAAATCCGTGTCTGTAGCAGAAGGAGAAAAAAAGAAAACACATTCTTTTTTCGTTTCAGATAGGCATGACTATCCCTCTCACGAAAGCAAATGGCGCCTCTCGCGGAAGAGAAAACACGTTTTTTTTTCATTTCCAAGAGGCACGTCTGTACCTCTCGCGGAAGAAAAAAAAGGAAACATTTTTTTCGTTTCGGAGAGGCATCTATGTCTGTCGTGAAGCAAATTTGCGCCTCTCACGGAGGAAAAAAATGAAAAAACATTTTTTTTCGATTTCAAGAGGAAGCAAATTCGTGCCTCTAGCGGAAGGGAACAAAAAAAACATGTTTTTTCGCCCAATTTTTTTCAAATTGTTTTGGTCCATAACCTAAGAAAACCAGGGTGAATCCGAAAATTAAAAAAAATCATCTAAAAAGCCAAAAACATGTGCAAAAATAGAAAAAGGAAAAAATCGAGGGAAGCGTACAGAGCGTGACACGTGGCGACGGCTGAAAGCGTGTCAAATGACGCGCTCTCATCCCACCTCAGATGACCCTTGTGGGGGCTCCCGGAGGAGTACTCCCTCGTTAGTTGCTCTCAGAAAGAAGACACAAAGTAAAGTGTGGCTCACTTCCCTAAAAAAAAGTAAAATATTGGTCGCAGGCTCGCATCCACACAGCCTTGCCTCAGGCATTGGATCCAATCAAACTCGGATTTTTAATTGGGCAACTTCTTTCCGGTTTTTATCAGTTCATTTTCTTTTCTTTTTTATGTTTGATTCCCCTTTTTATCAAATACATGTTCATTTTTAATACATGTTTTACATTTTTGTACACATGCTGAACATTATTTTATTCATGTTGAACATTTTTCAAATATATGTTGATTTTTTTTCCAAATACTTGTTGAATATTATTGAAAATACATCTTAAATATTTTCAATTACGCACTTACTATTTTTTGAGTACACGTTGGGTTTTTTAATACAGGAGAAACGCTTTTCAGATACACCTTCAAGATTTTTCTGAGTACACGTTGAATATTTGTCAAATGCCATGATATATATTTTAACTATGCAGTGAAATCTTGTTAAGCAAATGTTGAACTTTTTTTTAAAATGTCATTAATATTTTACAAAAACACGCAAACATTGTTTTTGTGCAATGAAACATGTATTTAGTGTTATGAATACTTTTTAAAAGTTATGATTTTTTTACATTACGTAGGTTTTTTAAATACCATGAGAAAATTTTAAAATATGTGGAATCTTTTAAAAAACCACTAGAAAAGAATTTTTACAATCCTCAGACATTTTTATAATATACAACGAATATTTTACAAAATCTAAACGAAGTTATATGAAGGATTTTCTAAATATCAATATAAATATATGTTTTTTTGTGAAAAACATAAATATAAGTAAGAAAAAGAGAAACGAAATGGCAAAACGAAACTTCACCTTTTTTTTTTAATCATGTCCTTTATTAATTGCAAAGGTTCAAAGGAATACCATTAATCCCAGGAAATCTAAGAGCCGCACGTGGCGCTCGGTAGAGAGTGTGGATGCCGCTTTGGCAATGCTACAAGCCTCTACATTAAATTGCCGTTTCTCATGGACGAATTTAACATCTCACAACATACTCTGCTGAACATTGATCTCGCAAAGGACGGTAGCATACCGACACGGGCCAGCCCACAAGTAATATTAGCCACCACTTCTAAGCAGTGTAATGAAATACACAACGAATCGAGGTGAAGATCTGTGGCCAAAGCCAGAGCCTCCTTGCACGCATGGGCTCAATTGTCGCTGGGTCGACAAGTCCCTCGAAGACGATGGCCGAGACGCCGATATATTTACCGTTTTTGTCTCTGCAAATAACAGCTGCCGCACGCCTTGAACCATCCCTAGCTAGCCCACCATCCACATTAAGCTTGACGTCATGGTCATTGGGGGCGTACCCATGATAGGAGGTACAAGTTCTGTCCACCTTTGGTCCTCAATTGTTGCATGCAAGTTCCTGGGAATCACATGCGTACCTCTCAGTTTAATTTACAGGCAGGTAATTTGGCTGATTGACTTTGAGCGAAGCCACCACATCCAAATCCTCTAGAAGTTTCTGAATAAAACGAAACTTGACTGAGAGAAAGAAAGAAAAGGCTAATGGATTTGTATTGGGCCGGCCCACTATAGGCTGCCCGTGAGGCGTACCTCAGCCAATTCTGAAAAACAAAAGAGGAGAGGTCCTATGTGGAAATTCCTATTTGCCGCTCTCTGCGGCAAATTGTCGCTGATTCGCACAGAGCTGGCGACTACCGAGCAAGGTGGGCCGGCCCATTTACGAGATAACGCAGGCCCTACACTTACCGGTTTTGGGAACCTCCTAGAAGTTTCCTGATCGGTTTTCGGAAGCATCCAGAAGGTTCCTGAACCGGTTTTCTTTGGTTTTCGGTTTTCTATTTGTAGTTTTCTCTTTTTCTGTTTTTTCTTTCCTTCTTTATTCATTTTTTTCTGTTTCATTTTTTCTTTTTTCGTACATCTCTTTCCTTTTTTCCTATTTATTTGGTAATTCAATTTCTACTCGTTATTTATGTTTTATTCTATTTTGAGAATTTCAAAATTTGTTTGAAATTTCAAAACAAATTGAAATGGAAAAAATTTCTTTTTCTAAAATATTTGTTCAGAAGTTTCAAAAATATTGATAAAAAATGTTCCTATTTGATTTTTTTTTCAAAAATTCAATAGCATGTCTTGATTTTGATAAAATGTCCGCATATTTCATAAAATGTCCGCCTATCAAATTATGTTCATAAGTTCGAAAAATTTTCCTGTTTTCAAATATCCAATATTTTTTCTTTTTCATCAAATGTTACCATTTTTTATACCTTTGTTCAATTTCCAGGAATGTTCCTTATTTGAAACTTTATTCAGATATTCCAAAAGAAATTATAATTTCAAGTATTGTTCGCTTCCTAAATTTAAAAAGTTTACAATTTGAAAATTTTAAAATGTTTCCATTTCAATTTTTTGTTCACGCATTCAGAAAATGTTTGCGAATTTCGAAAAAGTCTCAACTTTCAAAAAAAATCACCAATTTCATAAACTCTTATGTTTTTGAAAACTTGTTGTAAACTCGTAAAATGTTCAAAGAAATTCAAAAAATGTTTGCAATTTTAAATTTTGTACATAAATGCAAAAATGATCTAGAATTTTAAAAAAATGTTCTAGCATTTTAAAATTTGTTCACATATTCTAAACTGTTCATGTTTTCAAATTTTGTTCGCAAATTAAAAGAATGTTCGTGGAATCATTTTGCAAAAATTGTTCGTAATTTCAAAAAATGTTCGCATTTTGAAAGAAAATGTTCGTAATTCTGAAAATTGTTCGTGTTTTAATAAATATCAAAAATTGATTATAATTCGTGAATTTCAGAAAATGTTCCAGCTTTTCCAAATTGGTTCGCACTCTCAAGAAAAATCATGTTTCCAAATTTTGATCACAAATTCAAGAAATGTTCAAGGAATTTTTGGAAAATGTTTGCGTTTTTAATAAGTTGTTCATAATTTTTAAAAATGCCCACGTTTTCAATTGTTGTTGCTCTTTTCCAGAAATATTTCTAGTTTTTAACAGATTGTTCGTAATTTCAAAAACTGTTCTCATTTTCAATTTTGTTCCTCTTTTTCAAGAAATGTTTGAGAAACTCAGAAAATTTTGTTCATAAATTTAAAAACTTTGTGTTGCAGAAATTAATTACTTATAGTTCATATACACCGGGTTGCTCTTTTTTCTTGGAGTTACAGTGGCTAGCGATTTTGGTTCACTAGCAGCAGGTCCCGGTTCGATTGATTTTGCCGCTGTCCTTTGTTTATTTAAAACCTGTGTCGCATATGTATCTCAGAAGCAGGTCTGTCCTGGCGGCTAGCAGAACTTGTGCGTCACCGCGAGGTCTGGAGTTCGTATCCCAGTCGCCCTCTGCGAAACGTGGACTGTTTGACGCAGAGAGCGTCACATAGGAGGTCTCATTCGCTGCAGCGAGCTGCGAATAGGATTTTGCACAAAAAGAGAGGTAAGTGGGAACTCCTTGTCAGCGCTTCAGCGCCGCGCAAGCTAACCGGTGCCTACAATCGCGGCTGGATGGCCGGCCCACAATGGCGCGGCGAGAAAAAAGGCGGCCGAAAAAACTGCGATCTCGCGCCCTTACGCTTCCAAAGAGCGAGGCTAACCACTTGACCAGCCAAACTGTAGTGATTATTTAGAGCGTGAAGCTTAAAAGAATAGAAACACAGACGCACTATTAATTTCACATTACACTGTAGTGTTTAAATTTTCCAATTATTTAAAAACATGTGCACATATTACAAATGAAGTTCATGCGCATGCAAAAATAGTTCAAGTACTCAAAAAGTAGTTCAACAAATAAAAAAGTTGATGTATTCAAAATAAAGTTCACAGATTCAAAAGAGTTCATCGATTTTCAAAAAATGTCCATCGAACAATAAAATTTGTTCATCAATTTGAATAAAAAAATTTCATCAATTTGAATAAAAAAAGTTCATCAAATTTGAAAAAAGTGCATCTAAATTGAAAAAAGTTCATGTATTCAAAAACAAGTTCACAGATTCAAAAGAGTTCATCGATTTGCAAAAATGTTCATTGATTAGAATAAAAGAAGTTCATCAATTTGAAAAAAGTCGTCGGATTTGGAGAGAGTTCATCAGTTTTGAAAAAAGTTCATCAACGTTGGAAAAAAGTTCATCGATTTTGAGAAAAATTTCAAACAAATGAAAAAGTTCATCAAATTTGAAAAATAAGTTCATCGATTTTGAAAAAGGTTCAAGAGTTTCAAAAAAACAGGTCATGGATTTTGAAGAAAACAATTACAAATTTGGAAAAAGAAAGAAGAAAAGAACAGAGAAAAAAGAAAAAGAAAGAAAAAAGGAAAAATGGAAGGTATAAATGGATGAAAAATGTTAGTGGTGTCCTAGTTAGTGGAGGTAGTGGGGTTGGTCACGCCATGATCACTGATAACCAGCGATGCAGGGTTCGAATCCTAGCTCGCGCTGTGTTTTTGCAGTTTCCCATAGAGTTTAGAGAGCGGAAGAAAAATGAAAGATGGGCCAGCCCACGAGATCTTGCTGCAGGCGCCGGTTAGCAAAAACAACAGAAACCGGCGCCTTTAGCGCTAAATAGGAATTGCCGAGGTAAGTGGCCGTGCCGGAAGGAAAACCGATCCGCATACGGCACGTATTTACCGACCGGCCGGTAAATACGTTCATGGATCAAGCCACGCCGTGGTTCTCAGTTTTCACACGCGGCTTTAACTGTACACGTCGTCGGAATTACGATCGTCGATCGCGATGATCTGTCCGAAACGGGGCTACTCAGCTGCCGGCTTCCATCGATGGCCGACATTGAGGATCCCGACGGCGGCGTGGTGGAGGCGGAGCCCACCGAGTGTCGCAGGTGCATGTTGATAGCCACGATGGGCTTCTCCTTCCTCGCGCTTATCGTCTTCGTCGTGTTCACAGGGGACATCCACGATTCCCATCCAACGTCAAAAGCTCTGGACGTTGCCGTGCATCTCGTGGGCTTCCTCGCACTCCTCACTGCTTTCTGGTTTGGCGTCGTCTTCATGATCCTTGTGATTGAGTGGTACACCGGCAATCCCAGGGGCAAAGGGTTGTAGATAGCTTGATCCAGTCCGATCGAGAGCTGCTTCAAGAATCGATCCATCAGTTTCTACACCGAGTACGGGACGACGGCGTGGATTAATTTGTATGCACTGTTTATTTTGTTATATATTCCTTGTCTCTCCAAATATACCTTTTTACTAGCAAAATGAGGAGATTGACACCCACTGAAAAAAACACTTTCGTGATAATACGTGTTTTTCACAGTAGGTCATGTTTTTTGTCAAGCATGTACTTTCACTAAAAAAAGTGTTTATCATCTATTAAAAATGTTACATATGTATCTAAAATTTCTCATTGTGTATTTTGTAACTTGTCATCGTATATTTGGAAATCATGCTGTGTAAAAATAATTATAAAAATATGAAAAATAAAAACTAATAAAAAGAAAACAAAAGGATGAAAGCCAACATACAGGAGAAAACAAAATACAAGAAATAAAAAACCCGCTATAAACCAAAATAAAAAGACAAACCAATAGATTACCGGGCGAATTGAAAGAAAACAAAAAGAAAACATAAATGAAGACAAAAAAAAAACAGGTCGCAAAACCTTTGGGAAGTCGGCCTATGTTTGCAGCCCCCTTTGTGTCATCCCGCCTATTTGACTTAGTGAGCACAAAATAGGGTTTGTTGATAGTCACATAGCGCCTGCAGAAGAATCCCACTATCTTCGTCGCTGGCCCATCTCCGGTTCGGAAAAGGTACTATATATCTTTTTTGTAAGATCGCCTAAAAGAATGGGAAACAATGTGAATCAACCGGTCGAAAACAACAACGTGTGTCAGTCGCCTTCTACGCGTGCCACACGTCCTGTGGGGCCGTAGGCCACGTCTGGAAACCTCCTCGTGTTATCGTTACACACGCTGATCTTCTCTCCTTTCCCCAATCCTCCACGGCTCTCTCTATCTCTTTTTCTTCTCTCAAGGACCCAGCTATGGTGATGTGCTACTGGAAGGACAACCCGCACTGTAGGATTGATTGCTGCAGCTGAGTGATGCAGGGGGGCGAGTCCGTCCGGGTGCTGCGGTGGCCGCGGAACGGCTTACTTTTTTTGCAACATCCTCCCTGTTGCAAGAAAGATTCCCGCAACAACATCTATGTTTCAAAACTTTCTTCCGTAACATCACCTACATTGCATGAAGAAAAACAAATCTGCAACATCACCTCTGTTGCAAAAAAAGTTCCGCAATAATTCCTCGGTTGCAGAAGTTACATCATGTCTTTGTACACAAAAAAATACGCGAGGGAGATGTTGTTGCATTTTTTGCAACAAGGGTCTTGTTGCAAAAAAATAGAAAAAAAATGTTTTGCAACATGGGTCTTGTTGCAGTAAATTAGGTAAGAGAAATTTTGCAACAATGATCTTGTTGCAGAAAATTAGAGGAAAGAAGGTTTTTGCAATAAGGATCTTGTTGCATAAATAAAGAAGAGGAACATACGGACAGCTCCGTCATCAAAGGACACCTCGCGAGGAAATGCTAATAATCAACCGGCGGATCGCTCAGGCGCATCCACCGCATGCTCCTTGCCGTGTGTCTTTCTTGGGACCACACTTAGTCTTATCTCCTTGGCTCAGAAGCGTTGTGTGTTCGCTGCAGTGAATTATCACCCAAGGTGCTTTTGCAACACATGTTGTGTTGCAATGTGGTTCTGCAACAGGATCTATATTGCAAAAGAATTGTGAAAAAATAGTTTCTGAAAAAAATTCCGCAACAGGACCTCTGTTGCAAAAACATTATGTAACAGGACATCTGTTGCAAAAGTTTCTACAACATGAGCTTTGTTGCAAAATCTTCCGTAACATGACATCTGTTGCAGAAGTTTCCGCACCACTGTCGTTGTTGCAATTGTAAGAATGTGTCTGGATCATAGGTTGACACTAGATCTAACGACTGCCGAGCCAGCGGATATTTAAAAAATATCCGCCCGCTGCCGCGCAGCGTCCCCCTAAAAGAATGGTTGTTCCCGAATATTGTGCCTAGTGGATGAATGTTAGTTAACCTTCTTTCTTTATTACATTGCTGCAGTTAAACAACAAAAATCACTTATCACAATTAAACTTTTTTAAACTTGACAAAACACACCACATATATCAACTTAAAATCATCTTTGCTGTTTCCTTTCCATCTTTTTTGAAGAAACCTGAATTATCATTATTTTTGTGAGGCAGAAACCTGAATTAAGGAAGATTACTGCTTGCCGGAAATAATGACCATGTCTCTTCTTGGTTGAATTTTTGCGATCGTGTAAAATGTATTCCCATTTATCTCGTATCCTTTGTAAGTCAATACAGTCGAAGATGGTGTCCCGGCGAACAAGTACAGCTCATCTCCAACAATGGTGTTGCCCATGAGATGTCTTTGCAACCAACTGCTGAAAGTCCTGATGTGTTCACTTGTAATCCAGTCGTCACACTGCTCCGGGTGTTTGGAGCGCAGAATATTCTTGTGTTCATTGACATACGGGGTCACCAAGGTAGAATTCTGTAGAACTGTGTAGTGTGCTTGAGCCCAAGAATGCCCGTTCCTACATATTATTGAGTCTGCTCCTATCGTGCTTTTTCCAGTCAATCTCCCCCCATACCGCGATTGAGGGAGACCAATCGGCTTAAGGTCAGGAATGAAGTCAACATAAAACCTAATGACCTCCTCTGTTTGATCACCCAGGGAGATGCTTTCTTTTGGCCTAGCACGGTTACAAACATATTTCTTTAGGACTTCCATGAACCTATGAAAGGAGAACATATTGTGTAGAAATACAGGGCCCCAAATGGCAATCTCGTCGACTAGATGAACTAGCACTTGCGTCATGATATTGAAAAAGGATGATGGAAACATTAACTCGAAACTGACAAGATATTGCACCAATCATTCCTTAACCTTGGTAGGATTTCTGGACCGATTACCTTCTGAGAGATTGCATTGAGGAAGAATATGGCTAATCGAACCTTTTCCGGTAGAAGCCCCCTCAATGCGACCGAAAGCAGTTGCGTCATAATCACGTGGTAGTCATGAGACTTTAGGTTCTGGAACATTTTCTCTGGGATATTTATTATTCCCTTTATATTGGACGAGAAGCCACAGGGGACCTTAATACTGTTGGAAATATGCCCTAGAGGCAATAATAAAATGGTTATTATTATATTTCTTTGTTCATGATAATTGTCTATTATTCATGCTATAATTGTGTTATCCGGAAATCATAATACACGTGTGAATACATAGACCACAACATGTCCCTAGTGAGCCTCTAGTTGACTAGCTCGTTGATCAACAGATAGTCATGGTTTCCTGACTATGGGCATTGGATGTCATTGATAACGGGATCACATCATTAGGAGAATGATGTGATGGACAAGACCCAATCCTAAGCATAGCTCAAAGATCGTGTAGTTTGTTTAGCTAGAGCTTTTCCAAATGTCAAGTATCATTTCCTTAGACCATGAGATTGTGCAACTCCCGGATACCGTAGGAGTGCTTTGGGTGTGCCAAACGTCACAACGTAACTGGGTGACTATAAAGGTGCACTACGGGTATCTCCGAAAGTATCTGCTGGGTTGGCACGAATCGAGACTGGGATTTGTCACTCCGTGTGATGGAGAGGTATCTCTGGGCCCACTCGGTAATGCATCATCATAATGAGTTCAATGTGACCAAGTGTCTGGTCACAGGATCATGCATTACGGTACGAGTAAAGTGACTTGCCGGTAACGAGATTAAACGAGGTATTGGGATACCGACGATCGAATCTCGGGCATGTAACGTACCGATTGACAAAGGGAATTGTATACGAGATTGATTGAATCCTCGACATCGTGGTTCATCCGATGAGATCATCGAGGAGCATGTGGGAGCCAACATGGGTATCCAGATCCCGCTGTTGGTTATTGATCGCAGAGGCGTCTCAGTCATGTCTGCATGTCTCCCGAACCCGTAGGGTCTACACACTTAAGGTTCGGTGACGCTAGGGTTGTAGAGATATGAGTATGCAGTAAACCGAAAGTTGTTCGGAGTCCCGGATGAGATCCCGGACGTCATGAGGAGTTCCAGAATGGTCCGGAGGTAAAGAATTATATATAGGAAGTCAGGTTTCGGTCATCGGGAAAGTTTCGGGGGTCACCGGTATTGTACCGGGACCACCGGAAGGGTCCTGTGGGTCCACCGGGTGGGGCCACCTATCCCGGAGGGCCCCATGGGCCGAAGTGGGAGGGGAACCAGCCCCTGGTGGGCTGGTGCGCCTCCCTTGGGACCCCCTGCGCCTAGGGTTGGGAAACCCTAGGGGTGGGGGCGCCTCCACCTGGCTTGGGGGGCAAGTTTCCCCCCTGGCCGCCGCCCCCCGGAGATCCCATCTCCTAGGGCCGGCGCCCCCCTAGGGGGCCTATATAAAGAGGGGGGAGGGAGGGCAGCCGCACCCATGCTCTTGGCGCCTCCCTCTCCCTCTGCTACACCTTTCCCTCTCGTAGAAGCTTGGCGAAGCCCTACCGAGATCGCTGCTGCATCCACCACCACGCCGTCGTGCTGCTGGATTTTCATCAACCTCTCCTTCCCCCTTGCTGGATCAAGAAGGAGGAGACGTCTTCCTTAACCGTACGTGTGTTGAACGCGGAGGTGCCGTCCGTTCGGCGCTAGGATCTCCGGTGATTTGGATCATGACGAGTACGACTCCCTCAACCCCGTTCTCTTGAACGCTTCCGCTCGCGATCTACAAGGGTATGTAGATGCACTCCTCTCTCTCTCGTTGCTAGATGAACTCATAGATTGATTTTGGTGAAAGCGTAGAATTTTTTTATTTTCTGCAACGTTCCCCAATAGTGGTATCAGAGCCAGGTCTATGTGTAGTTCTCTACAAGAAATCTGTTAATCCATGACGGATTTGTGGTGACGTTCCCAAATCCGTCACAGAGATCCTCATAGATCAACAAGATGTGAATGGCACCCCAAAACACTAGCCCTTAACGACGGACATCGAAAGCTGTCACGAAAATCATCATGAATCAACAAGTTGCGCTCCTTTTGCTTTCTTTATGCACCATCCGCTCCGTCATGGATGGCTCCGTATGATGTGTCGTTTGTGCCTCCTTATTTGGTCCACTTGTCAGCCGGTCAACATTATATAGAAGTTGGAAAGAAAACATTATATAGAAGTTGGAACGAAAAGGGGGGCACACGGAACTTTAACAGAGCGCGCGGCGATGCAAAAATTCGAGAAGCCAACGCGGCAGGGTGGAAAATTTTCGACCTAGCCCTTTTTAACTCCACGGCCACAGACACACCTAACCCTAGTTCCCATCCTCTCCTCCCGTTCCCTCGGCCGCCGCCACTCCACCAATATCCATCTGCCCGCTCCACGCTGGTGCCGGCGCCGGCGCAGAACATGCCTTACCTCTCCCGATCCACCACTCCCCTCTCTTCTCTGCTCTATATGCCTCAGCCACCTCCTCATCTTTCCCCCCCGCCATGGCCACGAGCCCATACACCCCGGTCCAGATCACGGCCTTGATCTGCGGCGGCAGTAGTGGCCGCGGGACCGACTGTTGTGGCTGGACGATGGTCGACGTCGTCCATTACCTCCCTTCGCACATCAATCTACCTTCTTCGGTCGTAGTAGAGCAGCGTACGTGCCATGGTGAACCCCATGATGCGCTAGCCATCTCAACCAGATCCACGCCGATGAGAAGGCCAAGGTGGAGGGCTGCAACCGGATTTGGAAGTCGCTAATGTCCCGTGCGGCAGCCACGGATCCATCTTCGGTCGATGCCGAGCACTGGCGAGGTACAGGCGGCGCCGCTGGCACGGATGCAGTGTACAGGGGCGCCAACGCCACGGAGATGGCCACTGGCTTCTTCCTGCCGCGCTGCAGCGATGGGCG
This sequence comes from Triticum dicoccoides, assembly GCF_002162155.2. Lineage (NCBI taxonomy): Eukaryota > Viridiplantae > Streptophyta > Magnoliopsida > Poales > Poaceae > Triticum > Triticum dicoccoides. Next base: position 34,935,477 of record NC_041389.1, read on the forward strand.
CCGCCTCCTCGGCTTTGCCCCAGTCCTCTCGCCCTGCACTTTGGTGCTGCTGCTCGTGGTCATCTCGGTGGGTGAGTTTGTCCCCTTGAAGATCTGATCTTACCTACTGCAGGGTTAGTAGATTGGTCGGTGGAACATTTGTATTCTTTCAAAATTTGTTGGTGATGTCAGTCTTTATCTGCTTAGTTATTTCTACGTACATGTGTACTAGATAGGTTCTGGGTATATGTGCACTAGATATATTCTGTTTCTTTGTACTCTGGAATTGGAAGATATGTTGTATTAGCAAATGCAAGTCTGTATGTCATGGTCCTGTCATCGATCTGCAGGCATAAGTCCTTGTCATGTTGTTTGTCCATGTGTCCTATATATCCACTCTTCTTCCTTGCATATGAGGAGGGGTTTGTCAATATGAATTTCATGTCTGGCTCTGCTTGGATTTAGATTGGCCTGGTATTGGATTTAGATTGTTTTGCATGCATTAATTGGCATGTTATTGGATTTGAGTGCATTGAATTTGCCTTGATATTATATTCATATTGTTTGAGTACACATTGCCCTGGTGATTAGATTCAGATCTCATGTATATGTGTTGAGTAATGTTACTGATCCAAGGGATGCTCTTATGCAATGGTCCTCATGTGTTAGGCTGTAGTATATTGTCTGGTTATCTTACTCATGTATGCTGGTTATTTTAGTGCTTAAATGGATGGTGTGGCAAACTATGCTTCATATGGCATTTTCATTGAATTAATGTGATTGCACTATTTCACAGTTCAGGAATGGCTTTCTTGGAGATTGGTGTTGCAGCATTTCTACTTGAAGGAAATGAAGCCAGTGGTCATGATCTCTTTGGCGCAGAACTTAATTTGTTATCTCTGAAGCTATAGCAAGTATTGATGAACTGCTCAAGGTATGTTACTGCTCGGTCTTTATGATGTAGCCAAATTTTTTGTGATTTTGTGATGTACTTGCATGCTTCATTCTTAATTCAGATATATTGTGTTGCCGATCCTTCCCTCGCTGGGCGTGCCCTAAGATACACGACGTGCTCTTAATTAAGATATATTGTATCGGAGTATGAATCTGTTGTGTGAGAAGCCTGTTTTGTTTAGCATCAGGGCATACCATTCATTCATTAATTTGACATATATGTTCTGTTCAGCATGATAATGGTAGATTTGGCATGTGGAAACTCCATGTCTGCGTAGATATTTTTTTAGCACGAACTGACAGTAGGCCTCGCCTTCTGACTTTATATTATCACCAAAATGTATACAAGATTTTTACATGGTGGTTTCCAAGCTGGTGTCTCCTAGTCTCTAAACTAGCCCAGGAGGTTGGCAATAGTCAACGAGACACAGGGAGGATAAGCTAATTGCTAGGTTACAGGGTTGGAGAATCTCTCCACAAAATGGACTAGAGGGTTAACCCTGTGAGCTACTAGTGCAAAGTCCTTGAATCTTTCTCTCTCCATGCTTCATGGGAGTTGGGGGGGGGGGTATCCTTTTGAATATTTTCCCGTTGCGCTCTTTCTAGATGCTCCATGCCGACGTTATAAATATTTCCATGAACATTTGGCCAGTCCACCCCCTTTTTCCCATGTGAAGTAGGTGTAGCCCTGAACTTTTCAGTATCTTTTATGATATTGGGGGAGCTAAACCGAACACCCAGTTTTTCCCAGCATCTTTTATTGAAGGCGCAAGTGAAGAATAAATGTTCTACTATTTCATCATCTCTACTCCCACACAAGACACAACAAGCATCACTCTTTATGTTGAAATGCTGCGTAGATGTTTCAGGCAATTAATTTGCTCATGTTGAAGGCATCGTACATTCTTGTACCTGACGGTGTGCGTGGCAATATGAAATGTTTAATACTCCCTTTGATCCAAATTAATTGATGCTAGGTGAGTAAAAAAGTTAGTAAAACTTTGTATTAGACCAGCGTCAATTAATATGTATCGGAGGGGGAGTAGTTGATTTCTTCACATTCAACAGGATTGGAGTGCACATGGAGCTCTACTTGTGGAATATATGCTCTTCGCTTTCCTTTTCCACAACTATTCACAATTCAAGTCTTTCTGCTTTGGTAGTACACGCCGGTGATATTATTTAAGAATTGTACTGTGCATCAAACATAACTATAAATTTGTTGATCTGACGTACTTGTAGCAACAAAAATGCTTATGATTCCTTGAGTAGTCTGTGTGATGTAGTGCGTGTGCGCTTTAGGGATCAGGGATCCCATAACCTGATATGACAACCATTGCAAATTCGTATCCATGTTTATTTATGAGTAACAAAAATCACTTGCCTGTTGTTGGTTTTGGAACCCCAGTGTGTTCCAACATCTCTGCACCATGTTTATCAACACTGTGACAATAGTATCCCTAGTGCTAGAATGCATGGATACTTCATGGAATCCGCGTATCCTTATTGGATCCATTTTAAAATTGTTTGAATGAAATATAGAAGAACCAAATAATTCACATTTTGTTCTTGAACTCATTGCAAGTGCATCTCTCTAGCTTTTTAAACAATTGATTGGTAAAAGGTAAAAGGACTAAGATTCACGCAGCTACGCCGCAGGTAATTTTCCATCTTCCACATGGAAAGTATTTCTTCTATTGATCATGATATTCAATGGAGCTTGGAGCATGGTAATTAATATGTATCATTTTATATCTAACTTGACTTTTCCATGGAGTAATCCAACCAAAGGTTTTAACTAAAAAGTGATTGTGATGGCTCTACATGTATCCACATAAATATTAACAAAATAAAAATTATCACATTAATTAAAAAGGATTAATCTCAAGATTCATGATGTAGTCCATCAAGACTATATGTCGTTCGTATAGCACGTTCCTGTAACATGTTCCTATAACAAAAGTATTTGATGTAACATGATAATTGTAGTTTAGAGACCATGGTTTGTTCGTATAGAAACCTGAGCTTGCTTGCTTCTACAATTAACTTTCAAGATGTAATTGTCCATTAGTGAGCATGGTCATTGGAAAACGTCTTTCTACTTATAAACTAACTGAAGAATATTATATTTCTTTAGAAATAAAATGAAGAATAGTTAATATGTGAAACAAGAGCTTGGACATGTTAATTTTTTAGGCTGTCTTAACGTTTGTGAATGCGCAGGCAATGTCGACCATGTGTTGAGGCTAGACTTTGCTGGATAAGGTTCTCCCTTAGATGATGACAGCATGGATGGCCGGATCTTTGTCCAGTGAGCACTATGGATGGTCGAATATGCATCCAGCGAGCGCCAAGCCGGGTGGTGGTGGCTGCAGAATTAGCATAGGGGTTTGTAGATTTTAGTTTCTTGTGTTTTGCTAGTCCATACGGATGAATTATTTGGAAATATATGTAATTTTAAGGTTTTGTGTAAAAAAACCTGCTTATGTTTATGATTTTTTCTTTTGGTTAATGACATGAGTTTATATTTTTGAGAAAATAGAATTTCCATGGGCCATGAGAAATGAGATGGGCTAGTCGTTGGATTGAAACTAGTGGGCGTTGGACGTATTGAAACATTAATGGGCCAACATTTTAATTGGGCTGATTACTACATTGGTGTTGGTCTTGGATTGAGCTAAAATTTAATGAGTCAAAAATAATATTGGGCTGATTACTTCATGGGCCGCCATGTTAGATCTAGGTCAGATGCTGACGTGGCAGACAAGTTAACGTCGTTATGAGCACGTCAGTTTAGTATTCCATGACGGTCAAGAACTGTCATGGTCCATGACGGTTCTTGATGATCCGTCATGGAGCGTACCATGTTCAAATTATGACACAATATACATGACGGATTTCAGGCCCATCACGTATGCCCTCTCATGACAATTTTGCGCATGTCCATGACGGATTAGAACTGTCATGTATTAACAGATTTCTTGTAGTGGTAGAACACAAATTTATTGTGGGCGTAGATGTTGTCAACTTTCTTGCCACTACTAGTCTTATTTTGCTTCAGCGGTATCGTGGGATGAAGCGGCCCGGACCGACCTTACACGTACGCTTACGTGAGACAGGTTCCACCGACTGACATGCACTAGTTGCATAAGGTGGCTAGCGGGTGTCTGTCTCTCCCACTTTAGTTGAAGCAGATTCGATGAAAAGGGTCCTTATGAAGGGTAAATAGAAGTTGGCAAATCATGTTGTGGCTTTTACATAGGTAAAAAACGTTCTTGCTAGAACCCTATTGCAGCCACATAAAACATGCAACAACAATTAGGGAACGTCTAACTTGTTTTTACAGCATGTGATTGTGATGTGATATGACCAAAAGTTGTGATGAATGATGAATGATATATATGTGATGTATGAGATCATGTTCTTGTAATAGGAATCACGACTTGCATGTCGATGAGTATGACAACCGGCAGGAGCCATAGGAGTTGTCTTAATTATTGTATGACATGCGTGTCATTGATTCAACGCCATGTAATTACTTTACTTTATTGCTAAACCGTTAGACATAGTAGTAGAAGTAATAGTTGGCGAGCAACCCCATGGAGACACGATGATGGAGATCGTGATGATGGAGATCATGGTGTCATGCCGGTGACGAAGATGATCATGAAGCCCCGAAGATGAAGATCAAAGGAGCTATATGATATTGGCCATATCATGTCACTACTATTTGATTGCATGTGATGTTTATCATGTTTTTGCATCTTATTTACTTAGAACGACGGTAGTAAATAAGATGATCCCTCATGTGCGCCGTTGTGAAAGTTCGTTGTTTAAAAGCACCACATGATAATCGGGTGTGATAGATTCTAACATTCACATACAACGGGTGTAAGACAGATTTACACACGCATAAACACTTAGGTTAACTTGACGAGCCTAGCATGTACAGACATGGCCTCGGAACACAAGAGACCAAAAGGTTGAACATGAGTCGTATGGAAGATATGATCAACATGGAGATGTTCACCGATGATGACTAGTCCGCCTCACGTGATAATCGGACACAGCCTAGTCGACTCGGATCATGTATCACTTAGATGACTAGTGGGATGTCTAATCTGAGTGGGAGTTCATTAAATAATTTGATTAGATGAACTTAATTATCATGAACTTAGTCTAAAATCTTTACAATATGTCTTATAGATCAAATGGCCCACGTTACCCTCAACTTCAACGCGTTCCTAGAGAAAACCAAGCTGAAAGATGATGGCAGCAACTATACAGACTGGGTCCGGAACCTGAGGATCATCCTCATAGCTGCAAAGAAAGATTATGTTTTAGAAGCACCGCTAGGTGAAGCTCCCATCCCAGAGAACCAAGACGTTATGAACGCTTGGCAGTCTCGTGCTGATGATTACTCCCTCATTCAGTGCGTCATGCTTTACAGCTTAGAACCGGGGCTCCAAAAGCGTTTTGAGCAACATGGAGCATATGAGATGTTCGAAGAGCTGAAAATGGTTTTCCAAGCTCATGCTCGGGTCGAGAGATATGAAGTCTCTGACAAGTTCTTCAGTTGTAAGATGGAGGAAAATAGTTCTGTCAGTGAGCACATATTCAAAATGTCTGGGTTGCACAACCGCTTAACTCAGCTGGGAGTTAATCTCCCAGATGACGCGGTTATTGACAGAATCCTTCAGTCGCTTCCACCGAGCTACAAGAGCTTTGTGATGAACTTCAATATGCAGGGGATGGAAAAGACCATTCCTGAGGTGTATTCAATGCTGAAATCAGCGGAGGTAGAGATCAAGAAGGAACATCAAGTGTTGATGGTGAATAAAACCACTAAGTTCAAGAAAGACAAGGGTAAGAAGAACTTCAAGAAGGACGGCAAGGGAGTTGCGGCGCCCGGTAAGCCAGTTGCCGGGAAGAAGTCAAAGAATGGACCCAAGCCTGAGACTGAGTGATTTTATTGCAAGGGAAGCAGACACTGGAAGCAGAACTGCCCCAAATACTTAGCGGACAAGAAGGCCGGCAACACTAAAGGTATATGATATATATGTAATTGATGTGTACCTTACCAGTACTCGTAGTAGCTCCTGGGTATTTGATACCGGTGAGGTTGCTCATATTTTAACTCAAAGCAGGAGCTCCGGAATAAGCGGAGACTGGCGAAGGACGAGGTGATGATGCGCGTCGGGAATGGTTCCAAGGTCGATGTGATCGCCGTCGGTACGCTACCTCTACATTTACCTACGAGATTAGTTTTAAACCTCAATAATTGTTATTTAGTGCCAGCTTTGAGCATGAACATTGTATCTGGATCTCGTTTAATACGAGATGGCTACTCATTTAAATCCGAGAATAATGGTTGTTCTATTTATATGAGAGATATGTTTTATGGTCATGCCCCTATGGTCAATGGTTTATTCTTAATGAATTTAGAACGTCATGTTACACATATTCATAATGTGAATACCAAAAGATGTAAGGTTGATAACGATAGTCCCACATACTTGTGGCACTGCCGCCTTGGTCACATTGGTGTCAAGCGCATGAAGAAGCTCCATGCCGATGGACTTTTAGAGTCTCTCGATTATGAAACATTTGACACATGCGAACCATGCCTCATCGGCAAAATGACCAAGACTCCGTTCTCCGGAACAATGGAGCGAGCAACCAACTTATTGGAAATCATACATACTGATGTGTGCGGTCCAATGAGCGTTGAGGCTCGTAGAGGATATCGTTATGTTCTCTCTCTCACTGACGACTTGAGTAGATATGGGTATGTCTACTTGATGAAACACAAGTCTGAGACCTTTGAAAAGTTCAAGGAATTTCAGAATGAGGTAGAGAATCAACGTGACCGAAAGATAAAGTTCTTACGATCAGATCGTGGAGGAGAATATTGAAGTCACAAATTTGGTATGCACTTAAGGAAATGTGGAATCGTTTCACAACTCACGCCACCTGGAACGCCTCAGCGTAACGGTGTGTCTGAATGTCGTAATCGCACTTTATTGGATATGGTGCGATCTATGATGTCTCTTACCGATTTACCGCTATATTTTTGGGGATACACTCTAGAGACAGCTACATTCACTTTAAACAGGGCACCGTCTAAATCCGTTGAGACGACACCGTATGAATTATGGTTTGGGAAGAAACCTAAGCTGTCATTTCTAAAAGTTTGGGGATGCGATGCTTATGTCAAGAAACTTCAACCTGAAAAGCTCGAACCCAAGTCGGAAAAATGCGTCTTCATAGGATACCCTAAGGAAACCATTGGGTATACCTTCTACCTCAGATCTGAAGGCAAGATCTTTGTTGCCAAGAACGGGTCCTTTCTGGAGAAAGAGTTTCTGTCGAGAGAAGTAAGTGGGAGGAAAGTGGAACTTGATGAAGTACTACCTCTTGAACCGGTGAGTAGCGCAGCTCAGGAAGATGTTCCTGTGGTGCCAGCACCAACTGAAGAGGAAGTTAATGATGATGATCAAGGTACTTCGGATCAAGTTACTACTGAACTTCGTAGGTCGACGAGGACACGTTCCACACCAGAGTGGTATGGCAACCCTGTCCTAGAAATCATGTTGTTAGACAACGGTGAACCTTCGAACTATGAAGAAGTGATGGCGGGCCCACATTCCAACAAATGGCTTGAAGCCATGCAATCCGAGATAGGATCCATGTATGAAAACGAAGTATGGACTTTGACAGACTTGCCCGATGATCGGCGAGCGACAGAAAACAAATAGATCTTTAAGAAGAAGACGGACGCGGATGGTAATGTTACCATCTATAAAGATTGACTTGTCGCTAAGGGTTATCAACAAGTTCAAGGGGTTGACTACGATGAGACATTCTCTCCCGTAGCGAAGCTAAAGTCCGTTCGAATCATGTTAGCAATTGCCGCATACTATGATTATGAGATATGGCAAATGGACGTCAAAACGGCATTCCTTAATGGCCATCTTAAGGAAGAACTGTATATGATGCAGCCGGAAGGTTTTGTCGACCCTGAGAATGCTAACAAGGTGCGCAAACTCCAGAGATCCATTTATGGGCTGGTGCAAGCATCTCGGAGTTGGAACATTTGCTTTGATGAAATGATCAAAGCGTTTGGGTTTATGCAGACTTATGGAGAAGCCTGCATTTACAACAAAGTGAGTGGGATCTCTATAGCATTTCTCATATTATATGTAGATGACATACTTTTGATGGGAAATGATATAGAACTTTTGGACAACATTAAGGCCTACTTGAATAAGTGTTTTTCAATGAAGGACCTTGGAGAAGCTGCTTACATACTGGGCATCAAGATCTATATGGATAGATCAAGATGCCTCATAGGTCTTTCACAAAGCACATACCTTGATAAGATATTGAAGAAGTTCAATATGGATCAATCCAAGAAAGGGTTCTTGCCTGTGTTGCAAGGTGTGAAATTGAGCTCAGCTCAATGCCTGACCACGGCAGAAGATAGAGAAAAGATGAGTATCATTCCCTATGCCTCAGCTATAGGGTCTATTATGTATGCCATGCTGTGTACCATACCTGATATAAACCTTGCCGTAAGTTTGGTAGGAAGGTACCAAAGTAATCCCGGCATGGAACACTGGACAGCAGTCAAGAACATCCTAAAGTACCTGAAAAGGACTAAGGATATGTTTCTCGTTTATGGAGGTGACGAAGAGCTCGTCGTAAAGGGTTACGTCGATGCTAGCTTTGACACAGATCTGGATGACTCTAAGTCACAAACCGAATACGTGTATATTTTGAATGGTGGGGCAGTAAGCTGGTGCAGTTGCAAGCAAAACGTCGTGGCGGGATCTACATGTGAAGCATAGTACATGGCAGCCTCGGAGGCAGCGCATGAAGCAATCTGGGTGAAGGAGTTCATCACCGACCTAGGAGTCATACCCAATGCGTCGGGGCCGATCAAACTCTTTTGTGACAACACTGGAGCTATTGCACTTGCCAAGGAGCCCAGGTTTCACAAGAAGACCAGGCACATCAAGCATCGCTTCAACTCCATTCGTGAAAATGTTCAAGATGGAGACATAGATATTTGTAAAGTACATACAGACCTGAATGTAGCAGATCCGTTGACTAAACCTATCCCTAGAGCAAAACATGATCAACACCAGAATTTCATGGGTGTTCGATTCATCACAATTTAACTAGATTATTGAACTCTAGTGCAAGTGGGAGACTGTTGGAAATATGCCCTAGAGGCAATAATAAAATGGTTATTATTATATTTCTTTGTTCATGATAATTGTCTGTTATTCATGCTATATTTGTGTTATCCGGAAATCGTAATACACGTGTGAATACATAGACCACAACATGTCCCTAGTGAGCCTCTAGTTGACTAGCTCGTTGATCAACAGATAGTCATGGTTTCCTGACTATGGGCATTGGATGTCATTGATAACGGGATCACATCATTAGGAGAATGATATGATGGACAAGACCCAATCCTAAGCATAGCTCAAAGATCGTATAGTTCGTTTAGCTAGAGCTTTTCCAAATGACAAGTATCATTTCCTTAGACCATGAGATTGTGCAACTCCCGGATACCGTAGGAGTGCTTTGGGTGTGAAACGTCACAACGTAACTGGGTGACTATAAAGGTGCACTACGGGTATCTCCGAAAGTATCTGTTGGGTTGGCACGAATCGAGACTGGGATTTTTCACTCCCTGTGACGGAGAGGTATCTCTGGGCCCACTCGGTAATGCATCATCATAATGAGCTCAATGTGACCAAGTGTCTGGTCACGGGATCATGCATTACGGTATGAGTAAAGTGACTTGCCGGTAATGAGATTAAACGAGGTATTGGGATACCCACGATCGAATCTCGGGCATGTAACGTACCAATTGACAAAGGGAATTGTATACGGGATTGATTGAATCCTCGAAATCGTGGTTCATCTGATGAGATCATCGAGGAGCATGTGGGAGCCAACATGGGTATCCAGATCCCACTGTTGGTTATTGACCGGAGAGGCGTCTCGGTCATGTCTGCATGTCTCCTGAACCCGTAGGGTCTACACACTTAAGGTTCGGTGACGCTAGGCTTGTAGAGATATGAGTATGCAGTAAACCGAAAGTTGTTCGGAGTCCCGGATGAGATCCCGGACGTCACGAGGAGTTCCGGAATGGTCCGGAGGTAAAGAATTATATATAGGAAGTCAGGTTTCGGCCATCGGGAAAGTTTCGGGGGTCACCGGTATTGTACCGGGACCACCGGAAGGGTCCCGGGGGTCCACCGGGTGGGGCCACCTATCCCGGAGGGCCCCATGGGCTGAAGTGGGAGGGGAACCAGCCCCTGGTGGGCTGGTGCGCCCCCCTTGGCCTCCTTGCGCCTAGGGTTGGGAAACCCTAGGGGTGGGGGCGCCTCCACCTGGCTTGGGGGGCAAGTTTCCCCCCTAGCCGCCGCCCTCCCTTGGAGATCCCATATCCTAGGGCCGGCGCCCCCCTAGGGGCCTATATAAAGAGGGGGGAGGGAGGGCAGCCGCACCCATGCTCTTGGCGCCTCCCTCTCCCTCTGCTACACCTCTCCCTCTCGCAGAAGCTTGGCGAAGCCCTGCCGAGATCGCTGCTACATCCACCACCACGCTGTCGTGCTGCTGGATCTTCATCAACCTCTCCTTCCCCCTGTCTGGATCAAGAAGGAGGAGACGTCTTTCTCAACCGTACGTGTGTTGAACGCGGAGGTGCCGTCCGTTCGGCGCTAGGATCTCCGGTGATTTGGATCACGACGAGCACGACTCCCTCAACCCCGTTCTCTTGAATGCTTCCGCTCGCGATCTACAAGGGTATGTAGATGCACTCCTCTCTCTTGTCGCTAGATGAACTCATAGATTGATCTTGGTGAAAGCGTAGAATTTTTTTATTTTCTGCAACGTTCCCCAACAAATACTGAGTAGACATTCAAAGAAGATTTCCGTCTCTTCTTTGGTAAGAGCGTAGCTTGCAGGACTTTGATACTGCTTTGGATGCATGCCGTCTTTTTCATGCAAACGTTGCTGGTCCTCTCCGTGCCTTTGGTGTATCCTTTGTCTTCCCATACACGCCCAAGAAGGCTAGCAGGTTAACACAAAGATTCTACGTCACGTGCATCACGTTGGTTGCAGAGCGGACCTCCAGGTCTTTTCAATAGGGTAGGTCCCAAAATATAATTTTTTTCTTCCACATGGGTGCGCGTCCATCAGCGTCATTCAGAATAGATTGTCCGCCAGGACCTGTTTCATAGATCACTTGGAAATTCTTGAGCATATCAAGTATGTGATCACAAGTACGGAGGGCAGGCTTCTTCCGGTGATCCATCTCATTTTTGAAATGTTTGCCTTTCTTTTGACATTGATGGTTGGTCGGAAGAAATCGACGATGTCCCAGGTACACATTCTTCCTGCATTTGTCCAAATATATACTTTGGATATCATCTAAATAGTGTGTGCATGCGGGGTATATATCCCTTGTTTGTCTATCCTAAAAGGTTACTAAGAGCAAGCCAATCATTGATGCTTACAAACAGCAACGCATGTAGGTCAAATTCCTGTTGTTTGAGTTTATCCCACACACATACACTTTTTCCATTCCACAACTGTAAAAGTTCTTCAACTAGTGGCCTTAAGTACACAATAATGTCGTTGTCGGGTTGCTTAGGGCCTTGGATGAGCACTGGCATCATAATGAACTTCCGCTTCATGCACAATCAAGGAGTAAGATTATAGATACATAGAGTCACTGGGCAGGTGATATGATTGTTGCTCTGCTCTCCAATAGGATTAATGCCATCTGCACTTAAACCAAATCATACGTTCCTTGTGTCACCTACAAAGTCCTTCCACCTTCTCTCAACTTTTCTCCACTATGACCGTCAATGGATGCTCTCAACTTCCCGTCTTTCTTACGGTCTTCTTTGTGCCATCGCATCAACTTGGCATGCTCTTTGTTTCTGAACATACATTTCAACTGTGGTATTATAGGAGCATACCACATCACCTTGGCAGGAACCCTCTTCCTGGGGCGCTCGCCCTCAACATCACCAGGGTCATCTCGTCTGATCTAATAACGCAATGCACCGCATACCGGGCATGCGTTCAAATCCTCGTACTCATCATGGTAGAGGATGCCGTCATTAGGGCGTGCATGTATCTTATGCACCTCTAATCCTAGAGGGCATAGAACATTCTTTGCTTCGTACGTACTTTCGGGCAATTCGTTATCCTTTGGAAGCTTCTTCTTCATTATTTTCAGTAGCTTCCCAAGTCCGTTATTAGATACACCAATGTCTGCCTTCCATTGCAGCAATTTCAGTGTGGTACCGAGCTTTGTGTTGTCATCTTCGCAATTTATGTACAACACTTTTTTTGTGATCCTCTAACATGTGATCAAACTTCAATTTCTCCGTTTCACTTTGGCATTGTCTCTTTCCATCAACAATGACCCAACGAATATCATCATCGGGCACATCATCTGGTTCCTCTTGATCTTCAGCTCCCCCCGTTGCAGTATCACCGTATTCAAGGGGATAGTTGTCATCATCCTCTTCTTCTTTGTTGTATTCCATCATAACCCCTCTTTCTTCGTGCTTGGTCCAAACAGTGTGGCATGAAACCCTTCTCAAGCAGGTGGACGGGAAGGGTTTTCGAGTCGGAGTAATCCTTCGTATTCTCACAGATAAGGCATGGACAACACATAAAACCATTCTGCCTGTTTGCCTTAGCCACTTCAAGAAAATTATGCAGGCCCTTAATGTACTTGGAGGTGCGTCTGTCACCATACATCCATTGCCGGTTCATATGCGTGCATTATATATAATTAAGTGTGACAAAAACCATTACAAAACATCATCAATAGAGAAGTGACCAAATTAAAGTTCATCATCATATTAAAACCAAAGTACAACAGTAATCAAATGTTATTACTGAAAAAATAAATACATAAAGTTCATACATAGTTCTCATTGAACAACATATAGCTCCCTAGAGCATCTAATTAAATCATAAATTGAAACTATGTAAAACATTTTAATGCAACAACACATGTGATCATAATCGCAACTAAGGTAACAATTGATCCAACGGCATAATGGTACCAAGCCTCAGTATGAATGTCATTTTTTCTAATCTTTCTAATCTTCAAGTGCATTGCATCCATCTTGATCTTGTGATCATCTACGACGCTGGCAACATGCAACTCCAATTCCATCTTCCCCTCCTCAATTCTTTTCAAATTTTTCTTCAAGTAATTTTTTTTCAACTAAATTTGACCTCTCGACAAGAGGGTCGGTTGAAATTTCTGGTTCACATATCTCCTAGATAAAAACATCTATGTCACGTTAGTCGGCATAATTGTCATAAACACTAAATGAAACAAATAGTTATAAAAGATAATATACCACATCCGAATCATAGACAGGACGAGGGCCGACGGGGGCAGATACCAAAACTGTGGCACTATATAATAACAAACAATAATAAAAGTAAGAAAATTATACAAGTAAGATTTTTTTTAAAAGAAGATAAGAACAAGAGGCTCACCGCGGTGGTGCCGGCGACGTGATCGCGGCGTGGGCGATCGACGGCGGTGAGGACGGGGACGAGACAGGAAGGACCACCAAACCTAGAAAAATCTTGAGGAAAATGGAGCTTGGAGGTCGAGCTTTGAGAGGAGAAAGCTTAAGTGTGGCTCGGGCATTTAATCGAACACCTCATGTTCATAGGAGGTGAGAGCTAGAGCAACACACACCTCTCCCACGCGGCCGGCCAAAAAACAAAGCACTGAGCGAGCGGGCAGGGGTGGGGGTCTATATAGGCTTCTCTTTAGTCGCGGTTTGTGGCTTAAACCGGGATTAAAGGACAACCTTTGGTCCCGATTCCAGCTACAAACCGGAACTAAAGGTGTTGGGTCGGGAGCAGGGCCCATTGGTCCCCGTTTATGTCTGGAACTGGGACAAAATGTGTTAGACGAACCGGGACCAATGGCCTCGAGGCCCGGTCGGTGCCCTGGCCTCACGAACCAGGACTGATGTACCCTTTGATGCCGGTTCGTGAGTGAACCGGGATTAATACCCTTATTCTAGCCTCAACCAAAGGCCTGTTTTTTACTAGTGTTTTCAAGAGACACTAATAACCGTTTATACCATATGTTTGGATCATTTGGGGCCGAGCTTGGTGTTCATAATGAGGATATTTAATTACTAATATACATTCGACACCTCTTTCAATCTAGAAGGAGATTTTGATGCAAATAATCATGGACAATTTACATATATGTGCGTGCGGGGTGCCTTACGTGCTAGTCACGCTTTCGCATCATCCATCACATCTCTAATAAAATTTTGCTTGGAAACCTGGCAATTAGCGGCTCGTCGAGGCCCTGACACGTGCATTCAGATGTTTACGTGGCCCATGCATGGCTTCATCGACAAGTGCAGTTCACCTGATCATCAGCTAAGTGCGAACAATTATGGTGACTAGCTAACTAGCTATACATAGTGCCGGATGACGAAGTATATGTCCCAGCTATACATAAAGGGGAACAGTGTTCGTTGTCTAACAACTTTAACATGCCAATTGTCAAAATATGAGCTACTAGCTAGCAACAGTGATAACACGTCGCGAGAGCGTGTCGTTTGCTTTGTTTTGTTTCGTTGTATATGTGGACGCAAAATTCTTGGTTATATATGAGTATATGATTGTTGTTGACGCCGTCTCCTCGCAATGCCGCTTCTTCTTTTACCTCGAGTTGCCTCGCACAATTCTCTCTCTCACACACACACACAAGAACACACACACCAAGGGGAAGACACACACACACACCAAGAAGAGGACACAAGCTTTGCCCAGAGGCACTCTTGGCAACCACAAACACTACATTGTTTCGCCAGCCCTCTCGGCTTCTCTTTCTCATTGACTCAAAGTGATATTTATACAAAGTTTGGCAGCCACGACCATGGCCTCAACTGATCACTACACCTATTCACTCTCTGCATGCATTAACCACTAACAACTTATCCACGTCCCAAGCCATGCAACGCCTCCTAGAATCTCTCCACATCCAACTTGGCTAGGACTGCTAACAACTTCATCTACTACCACTATAAAAGAAAAAGAGGGGCAGATCCAAACAATCAGACCCATCCATTATCAAGATCTAATGGCCCTGAATCCTTAGGTGTTTAACGCTAACAAGCCACGCAATAAGCCTCCATCGATCGCTAACCCACCTGCCGTTCGAAAAAAAAGAACCGCTGTCAACACCGCACGCCCGCACGACCCCTCGGCCCTCGCCCCCTCCATCCCCTCCTCCCAACTGACGCCCTATTCCCAATAGATGCCACAGCCCTGGCGGGCTGCCGCACGTGGATCCTCCCACGCCGTTCGCTGCCCCCGCTGATCCACTCATCCTCCGCCGCTGCTCAGCTTGGCCTCCGATCCGCGTCGTCCTCTATCCCTTCGTTTCATCCACTTCCTCCTCCCTCCTCTCACCTCCTCGCCGCCACCGCACGATGCCGCCGGGGCCCCTCTCTCCTCCCTCAAGCAGCGGCGGCGGTGCAAGACGAAGTGGGCTCGGCCTTCGTCATCGGTGGCGGGGTTCCTTTCCTCCGTCGAGCAGCAGGATCGTTCTGCAGCCGCATTACACAGACTCCAACACAGCCTCTTGCATATCCCAATTTCTCAGCTTCTTGATTCAAGTGAGCTATTTTGAAATATGCAGGTCACATATGCGATGAGTTCCATCTCCAACGAATCTTGTGAGGGGGCGCTGCAGGCTGTAGCGGGGAGGAGAGTTGGGAGGTGGGAGGGCAGGAGAGGAGGCGATTACCTGCGGCAAAGTATCTGAATCCTTCCCTTTCTGTTCTTCTCTTCTTTTTATCCAGTCTATCCAGTTGTGTACAGATGTTTTTTTTAGTTAAATGATTCAACCTTCGTTGCAGAGTATACTGTACCATGAAATCTGAATCCACACATTAAAGTTTTTGCTGTACTAAATACTAATACACAAGTATTTGCTCATGTTAATTATAATTTTTCCTAAACTAATGCTCTCAGTAACCAAACCTGTTAGGTAATTTGTTTTGACATCTGATGTAACAGCTTTGGCACAGATAACTAGCTCATGTTATTACTATGATAATAAAGTTGTCGAGCATTTCATTATGAATTGCAGGTTTTGAAAACAAACGTATCTACTTCGTCAAAATATGGATTTTCTTTAATTGTTGTGAGATCTATCCGTGTGTTAAATACCAATCTTATGCTAAAAGTTTTGTGGGGGTATGTCAACTTCACATATGGTGGTGCATAATAGCCAGGAAGCTACTGTTTAGTTAGTCAGATTGGACCATTTTTATTTCTTAAGCATAATCAATGAGCAATATTCTATTATGCTTCCAGAAATACATCTATGAGAGAAAGATTAGACTCCTATGATGTTCAACAGCTAGCAGGTGCTGCCGTCGCTGGGGATGTGGACGCAGGCAGGAGCGGCTGCCGATTCATGTCCTTCAGTCGATCTTTTGTGCATCAGTGGTCGCACTCATCTATAAGAAAATCTGCCTTTGTCCTTGGTTCTTGGGCATTCGTTCTCTCTACAGCCCTTCACAAATTCATCTCCAGTTTAGGTGCACAACTCCATAACGCACAGGTACAGGTATTCCTTGTAAGATGCTTTCACCTATTCTCTAATGTACATGCAATCTGACATCCATTGCCAATTTGGCTTTAGGGAAATTCAGTGGCACAATAAGCAATCTTAAATTGTAATTGGTATTGTTCTGAGCATGACCCGAAATGACGTGTATCAATCGCATATTTTTCTGAAGCTACTAAATTTAACTTATACTGAATATATGTTGTTCTTTTCTTCTTAAAATATGGTTCTCCTTCAAACTCAATTTTGTTCCATCTAATTAATGTGCTTCTGAAAGAGGATATCAACCGAGCAACTGGGAGGAGGAGAGGGCAGCCAGAGATAAGTTAAGAACAACACACATGCTTCAGATTAACTCCTATTCCTGAACCAATATGTTTTTTTACTATTCACCAATATGCTTTTGATGATTGCATTATATAAAACAAGTAGGAGAGTGTATTTATTTTCATTTAGACTTTTACATACCTCCTAGCCAAGCACGCCTACCAGCACTGGGTTCGAGAAGTCATTGTGCAAGACACACTAAAATTTTGTTATTTGCTAGAGGATTGGGTAACATAAATATTTTATGTCCCAACTTCAACGTCATTAATAACATGTCAATCTAAACAACAGAGATTTTTACATCTATACTTCATGTATCCTTCTGGAGGCATTTTATAAAATAAGTTTCCATGTCAATTTTTTATCCTTATAAAGGCATTTTAGAAAACAAGTTTCCATGCCATCCATTAGAAGGTGCCTGCTTACAGGAGAAGAACGATAGCAGCATTAGCATATCTGTACTACTTTTTATAAAAATAAGACACCCCGAACAAATGTGTCAATATATGCCATCTAATTGTATGATTTTGGCATGCAAATAAATTTTCCATACGTCTGACTATAATGTGATTGCCATGCAAATATGCAGAAGGATGATCTCACTTTTGGGACTGAGTTTTGTAATGATATCTTATCTTGACCAAATATCTTACTATTTACACAATGGTGCAATATGTATATACTTGTCACCACTTTTACTGGATTGATATATCATACTGTATCTAGAATGTTTTTGCTGTACTAATCTTCCTCTATATTTTTCATGTTGGTACCAGATTTACATGTCCATACTGTTGGGATGTTCGAGCTAACACTGGAAGGCCTTATGGTGCATCAGGGGGCATCTAATAAATTTTCCAGGTTACCCGCAAAAAAAGGTTTTCAGGTTTGTCCCTACAATTATTATATCCTGACAAGGTATTTGCTCTCAGGACCACCAAAGTTGAACCTTCTAGGTAATTTGCATTGAGCAGTCCAACGAGTAGCAGCATAATCAGCGCCTCGGTGCCCACAAGTATCCTAGATTTGTGTTGAAGTGAGATAAGGTTTATTCATGTTTTTATATTTTGCTTCTCTTGACTGGTTTGCTTGGTTGATTTTCTCCTTCAAGGTGTTAGTTTGACGAAAAGAATCTGGAGAAGGGAAGGACAGAGAGAGGAAGCATAATATTATGAGTAAGGGAGATGTTGACAGGTACTTCCCATCTTCCATTTATTTCATCTTGTGTTCCGATATGAAACGGTGGCGTAGTTGCGATGATAATCATGTTTTTGTCATTAATGAGAAGGTGTGAATAGTGGTACAAATTATGTCTTGTTATATAGAAGAGTTAGAGCTAGATGGAGCATCAAACAATGGAATCGAGACATGCATGGAATTGTAAGCCAATCATATAGGCATAGACCTGTTTTCAGTTTTCCGATGTACAGTGAAAATTATACAAGTCATTCGAAATATTAATATAAAGAGTTTTTTTATTGACGTTTGTTCTTGTGTGAATGTATTCCCGCAAAAAAGAATCAGTTTTAATATATTTGAATGGTGTCATCTTCGAATAAGATCTCTATAAGTCTACAGTAGCAGAATTTCTTATTTTCTTAAAAAATTGTATGTGCAAGGAGCACTTCAATGATTTCGCTAAGCTCAGATAAAATTGTGTACAAAGATTATAAGTCTCTTGTGCTTGAAATATGTTTATGCACTATTTGTGTTGATCGATATGTGGCTTGCATGTAGATGATAATTCAATTTTTTTTTGCTTTGTATTTCTAGGGTGAAGTAGCAATTTCGAATAAAAGATATATGTTTTATTTAGTGGTGTGCTTAAAATTATTTGTTCAAATTTATATCAACGTGAAAATTGAATAATGATTGATTTTATCTAGGTACGTGCATTTGCACGTGTACTATCGCTAATGGGAAAAGCTCACGTGATGGAATGATATGAGATTTCAACATCATGATTGTGTTTTATAATTTGAATGACCAAAGTAGATGGTCCAGTCATCCCGTGTTTGACAATATGAAGGGACAAGCTTGTTGATCCATTATCTGGACAGGAAAATACAATAATTCAGAGCGCTTAGGTAGGAGTAATAGATCTGACCTAATCTAGCAAGGTGAGTGACTCAATTGCACATGTGCAAAATGGAAGTTTAAACTTACTTGAATCTCTTGTAGGGTTTGGGGGAGATTGTCAGCGAGCCACTGATGAAAGTCCTTTTGCGATGACAATGATAGAGAAGATTTGAAAGATCTCGGTTGGCGTGGGGCAACTTGTGTACTCCTGGATGGGGGCGCCGTCCGGTGGCAGTTGCCGCAGCTGGGCACAGCCAGGAGGCGTTGGTGTCACCATTGTACTACATCACACATTTTTCTTCCGGCGATTGTGTTACTGTTATTTTCATCAACAACCTACCACGACGGTCTGGGAGCTGATGAAAGTTAGCTGCAAAGGCTACACTCAGATATATGATCTTTGCGGTGAAGAAAAACATGAAAAATAATGCAAATATACCCTTTAATGGGATTATTCCATCATTGATTATCTGATTTAATCAGAACAGGAATGCACCTGCTATGTGACTGGCACAAAAATTATTGGAGGAAGTTTGCTCTCATGCTTACACATTTTTTTATTCCTTTTCCATTATTCCTCACTGCAACCTCATGGTAGCACTATTGTTGCTCTGTAACCTAATATAGCTATTTTATAATCTATTTATTTACTTGTATGAGCTTGAATTCTAATTCTTGTTACCACAGACCACAAGTTGTATGGGCTTATTTAACCTACTATCATGTACCCATTATTCAGTTATGTCTATTGCATTTTGTTTTTCATTAGGCTTGAAATTTTAGACCTGAAATTGATCTTCGTCAAAATTAGTTCAACTGAATGGAGCAAATATGTGATTTAGATATAAGAATTCACTGATTTTGCAGGGACAAGAAACCTTTTATTGATTGTTGTTGTCATCTTCCCACACTTGCGGTAAGTACTAAAGTAGTATACTAAAATATGAGACATATTTGCGAAGTGTCCTCTTCTTTTAGTGATTTACAGTGGTAGTATTATTGATCTTCCATGTATTGTGCTGACCAATGAGCAATTTAATTACCTTTCCAGTAATTAAGTTGGATAAAGAGAAAGCAGAGAACGAAATCTTGGTGAAGACATCTCGACAAAGAAAAGATAATGTTGCCCAAGCTGATTATTGCTTGGTTTTTATATCCCTTTTCAGTTGTATTTTTATGCATTATCGACCAGGAATAGAGAATATCTCACAATCAAATTTCAAGTGCCTCTACGAAACTCATGACATGGTTGGGCACTGTTATCCAAAACATATGTTACATTTTCTCCATCATAATGCAACCTTTATTCGGATCATATTTTTGTTTACCAATTCTTTAACCATTTATATTATATTTATTTTCTGCTCATAGTATGTTTCTTGAGAAATCAATGGACCCTATGCCCACCATTGATCTAATCATGATTTGTCATTATTTACCTTTGCATGTGCAAGCAAGACGTGCATTGCACGTGCAAGCTTACTAGTTGACTTAAGCAAAACTAAATGCGGCAAATGAACCAATCATGATGCATGCATGCTGATTACTTCTAATGAACCTACCCATGCAACCACACAATGCACACTCTGCTACTCTAACTGTCTAACCAACTTGGCCAAATCAGTTGGCCACTAACCCATGCACTAACATACGCATCATCCACACATGCATGTGTGCAACACATGTAAAGATTATTCCAACAACAGTTTGATAGGTGTAGTGTTCGTTCAGTGATAGTGTAGCAGTTGGTGTCTACTTATATATGGGCTGACATTTTATACCATGCTATTTTTTTTAGAAAAATTATCAGATGATAGAAACTGACAGGCGATTGTAGATATTTGGTCATAATTGGCTGCTAGCACTTCTATGAGCTGCAAATCAAGTGCTTTGTGGAAACAACTTGGTTTATAAATCATGCATCCAAAAAGGGGTTTTAAAATTATAAGGCTCAGAAAAGGTGATGCCTAAAGAAAAGGTAGATGAAGAAAAAGATAGAAGAACCTATAAAACTATAACTTCGCTAAAAGAGGGATCATCAATTACTAAATAGATGTATATGTGTTTTCAGGTCGTACTGAGGAACAATATATGCCCAATCACAGTGCTCTCATACCCTATGCATTTTTCTGCCGTTAGTTATCTGGATTTGGCCATCCTAGACGGGAGCGCCTATACAGCGCGGTACGCGCCCGCAGCCACGGGAGCGCGTACCCTCTCCCTGCTCCCCCGCGCGCCCTCAGGGGCCGGCCCATGTGCGGGGCGGGGAGCCCCTTGTTTTTTAGCCTTTTTTTTCTGTTTTGAGCTTTATTTTATTTATAAATATAATAGTATTTCAGAAAAAGTTGCAAATTGTCCAATTATTCATGAATTCAAAAATGTTCACAATTTGAATTTTTTCAGGAAATGATAAATTCTCAAGGATTCAAGAAATGTTCGCAATTTCAAAATTAATGTTCGTCTATTCAAGAAATGTTTATAATTTCAAAAAATGTTCACAATTTCAAAAAATGTCCGTGATTTCAAAAACTGTTCACGATTTCAAAAAAATGTTCACGATTTCAAAAAAAATATTCACAATTTAAAAAAAGAGAAACAGAACATTAAAGAAAAGAGAAAAAGAAAAATGTTCACAATTTCAAAAAAATGTTCATGATTTCAAAAATTGTTCATGATTTAAAAAACATGTTCATGATTTCAGAAAATGTTCATGATTTCAAAAAAAGAGAAACACAACATTAAAGAAAAGAGAAAAAGAAAAATGTTCATGATTTCAAAAAAATGTTCACGATTTCAAAAAAAGGGAAACAGAACATTAAAGAAAAGAGAAAACAAAAAATGTTCAGGATTTCAAAAAAATGTTCACGATTTCAAAAAAATTGTTCACAATTTCAGAAAAAGAGAAACGGAACATTAAAGAAAAGAGAAAAAGAAAATAATAATCAGAAAAGTTAAAAAGAAAAAGGAAATACAAAATAAAAAACTGGTAAAAATAAACAAGAAAAACCAGTTCTAGAACCTTCCCAAAACCGGCGGGGAGGAATTCCCTATACGGGCCGGCCCAAAAAGCTACGGACGCTCAGGAGGGGTATCCGCCCACTCGCTAGCGGGTGACCTACATGCCCTATAGGAACCCCGATCCTACTGTCAGATTTACTTTTTTTTTAGCATAAAAGTATCCTTTATTGAAAGTTCAAAAACATAGGGATACAGATAATATCGGGCAGAGTAGCAAGCCACACATGGCGCCCGGGAGGGAGAGAAGCAGCCGCCTTAGCTAAGGCATGTGCTTCCTCATTGTGTTTCCTATTTTCATGCACAAACTGAGTATCTTGGATCGAACGCCTCCTGTGCTTGATCTCCTCCAAGATGGCAACATATCGACAAGGGGCTCTAGTATGGATATTGGTGATCACCTTAAGGCAGTCCGATGCAACACACACGAAGTGAACATGGATGTCCTCAGCAAGAGCAATGGCCTCGTTGCACGCCTGGGCTTCGAGTATAGTTGGGTCCAGCAAACCTTCAGAAATAACCGCGGAAGCACCCAGAAACTTACCGTGCTTGTCCCTACAGATCACCGCCGAAGCTCCTCGGTCCCCAACCTTGGAAAACCCGCCATCAACATTAATCTTCACTTCATGCTTCGCCGGAGGGAGCCAGGTCGTCCGAGCTGACCGGACGCACTGCACTGATTCTCCCCCAGCCGTTACATGCAGGTCCCTGGCCGTTACATGCAAGTCCCTGGTCGTAGCATGCAGGTCCTTGGATTTTTCATTTCGATCCCTGGGTCGTTCCTTCTCGCCAGGGATCGCCTCCAGCTCTGACAAAAATTTCTCAATGAACATGTGCGTACTTAGTGGACTTTGGTACTGATCATCGTGGATAGCTCGACGCCGTGCCCACCAAATAGCCCACATCGTCACAAGGACGCGCGCAAGATCTGCCGAAGGAAGAGTATTAACAAGCCACAACATCCATAACTTTGCGTCGTCCGCCCGGTTGGAGACAATGGTTTCCGTAAGATCTTCATCTGCTAGTGCCCAAACGCATCTCGCCATCTTGCAATCGAATAGCGAATGACGCCAAGTCTACACCGCCACTTTGCATAAGGCGCACTCCGGTGTTTCAGCCATGCTCCGGTGCTTGCGAACTTCTCCTGTAGGGATGGAAGATTTGGCCAATCGCCATGCAAAAATTCTCACTTTGGAAGGGACCGTAGCTCCCCATAACTTTGCCCAAGATCGGCGGTCCGACTCGGGGCGCGAGTGGCCCTCGTTGTGCTCTAACCAGTCCGTCCGCTGTTGCTTTGTGGAGGCCAAGAGTCTATATGCAGACCGTACTATGAAGACACCCCTTTTCTCATAATGCCAGGACCAAAAATCAGCACGGACTTTTGAGCTTAACAGGATGTTAAGAATTGCTTCGACATCCATGGGGAAGAGGTGCCGATCAAGGATACCTCGGTCCCATGTCATGTTAACGGAATCAATGAGGTCCGATCCTTGTGAGGAGGATTCAAGGACTTTTGGCAAACCGGCCGAAGCTTAAAATCACGTGGAATCCAATTGTCAGTCCATATGTTTGTGTCCTCTCCCGAACCAATCCGTTTGACAAGTCCCAGCTTCAAAGTGTCTCTGCCTTCAATTATGGATCGCCAAACTTGTGAAGGATGATTGCCCACTTCTGCCTCAAGGATGGTGGAAGAAGGGTAGTAGACAACCTTGAGGATCCTCGCACTCAACGAGGTGGGTTCCCGCAGGAGGCGCCAGGCCTGCTTGGCCAGTAATGCAAGGTTAAAAAGCTCGATTTCTCTGAACCCCATTCCTCCCATGAACTTTGGTTGTGTCATGACTTCCCAGGAGACCCAGGCAGTCTTTCTCTCTCCCTTTTTTGAGCCCCACCAGAACTTACGTAGCAGCCCGTTAATGTGTTGGCATAATCCTCTAGGCAGTTTGAAACAGGCCATCGAGTAGGTAGGGATGGCTTGGGCAACAGATTTAATAAGCACCTCTTTGCCCCCAACAGACAAAGTTTTCTCCATCCAACCTTGAATTTGCTTCCAGATTCTATCTTTCAAATACTTGAAAGCACCCTCTTTAGCCCGGCCTACATCAGAGGGGAGACCAAGATATTTCTCAGAGAGCTGCTCGTTCGGAACATCCAACACATTCTTGATATCCTGTCTCAAGGCTTCAACATAGCCCTTGCTAAAGAAAACGGATGATTTATCTTTATTTATACGTTGACCCGAAGCAGAGCAATACCTTTGCAGAAGATCATCCACCCATTTTGCCATCTCCGGTGTAGCATTAAAGAAAAGAAGGCTATAATCTGCGAAAAGAAGATGGTTTACCTCCGGTGCACCTGCTGCCACCGTGATGCCTGGTATCCTCTCAGTTGGAAGCGTGGATTTCAGCAAGCATGAAAGGCCTTCAGCCGCCAGTAGGAAAAGATATGGAGATATAGGATCTCCCTGCCGCAAACCGCGCGATGGCGCGAAGTCTTCTTGTTTCCCTCCATTGAAGATAACAGAAAAGGATACCGAAGAGACACACCTCATCACAATTTCTGTGAACTTTGGGCTGATCCCCAATTTTAACATAACCCTTTCCAAGTAATTCCACTCTAGACGATCATAGGCTTTCATCATATCAAGTTTCAAAGCACACCACCTGTTTCCCTTGAGCTTCCTTGTTTTCATGTAGTGTAGGCACTCATAGGCTGAGATAAAATTGTCGGTGATTAGACGGTCAGGTACGAATGCTGACTGTTCTTCTGAGATGATGTCGGGGAGAATTAGTTTGAGCCGATTGGCCAGGACCTTTGATGCAATCTTGAAAATAACATTACAAAGGTTGATCGGACGAAACTGTCCTAAGTTTTTTGGACTTGCAATCTTGGGTATTAAGACGATGAACGTTTTGTTTATCTCCTCCGGAGAATCCTCTCCACTCAGAGCACGTAGCACCATATCGGTTACCTCCTCACCACATAGATCCCAATGCCGTTGAAAAAAATGTGCAGGGAAGCCATCGGGTCCAGGAGCCTTTGTAGGAAACATTTGAAAGAGAGCCTCCTTGACCTTGGCGTTGGTGTAACGAGCCGTCAGAATATTGTTCATGGCATCATCCACTTTCCTTGGTATATGAAACAAGACTTCCTCTATCCCAACCGTAGGCTCGGAAGCATACAAGTTACTGTAGAATGTCGTGGCCATGCTAGCCATTTCATACTCGTCTTTGCTGACAGAGCCATCTACCCGCTGCAGTTCTGTGATACGATTACGGACCTTCCTTGCACTAGCTTTGCGATGAAAGAACTTAGTATTGCTATCACCTTCAGCCAGCCATTGAATACGGGCCCGTTGACGCCACATAATCTCCTCCCGCAGACATAACTCGGTCATCTGAGCTTCGACCCGTTTTCCTCATCCGATGGGCCGACTCAGCTGGGCATAGCACGCAGGTCCTGCAGCTGCGTACGCAGCGTCCGTAGCTCCGCCCGGACTGCACCGAAAGTGGTGCGACCCCAGCGTTGTAGGGTGCCGGCAACCGAGGCCAGTTTCTGCGATAAATCAGCAATGGTCGACGCTCGGCCGGTAGCATTCCAAGCATCGGTGACCGTATCTCCAAATCCTGGGTCCCGCTCCCACATACACTCGTATCGGAATTGTTTCTGTCGTGCTCTAACACTTGCATCCGCCAGATCAGTATCCAACAGTATTGGGCAGTGGTCGGACTTGGCTGCCGTGAGGTGTTCCATAGTGGCGAAAGGAAAGAGTCCTGACCAACAAGCTGTTGCTAAAGCTCGATCCAGACGAACTCTGCAATAATGACCACCAGCCACCTTTTCTCCCACGTCCAACCTAGGCCCCTGTAACCAAGATCAGCAAGACCACACACATCCATCGCTTCTCTGAAAGCTTCGATCTGGCTACTATCCTGTTCATTAGGGCCATGTTGTTCATCAGCTCTCAAGATTTCATTGAAATCACCTATGCACAACCATGGGAGGGTACTCTCCCCCCTTAGTCTCGTCATTGTGTTCCATGTTTTATACCGCAAGCTTCTTGTTGCTTCTCCATAAAAACACGTCAACCTCCATTTTTCCCTGTCTGGTTCAGTAACCCAGGTGTCCACATGATACTCTGAATAGTTCTTTATTGCAACATCAATATAGGTTTTCCAAAAGATACAAATGCCGCCGCTACGACCAGTGCTACCAACACCAAAACTGAAATCAAAACCTAAGGAAGAACAAAGACCCTCGACACGAGCCTTTTGTAGCTGAGTTTCTACTAAACAAAGGATAGATGGCGAGCTGATCTCAAGGAGATCACGGAGTTCTCGAACTGTCGCGGGATCGCCTATCCCACGGCAGTTCCAACTTAGTATTTTCATTGGGCCTGGCGGCCCCCCTGGTCGGGGCCCGCCAATGTCGCCATCTTGTCATTGCTCTTCTTTGAGGGAGAGTGCCCTTCCTTTGTTTCTTGACGTCTCGTGGTGAGACATACGCCGGTGGTAACGGCGGGGTTGCACCCTGGGCGGTGCCAACCATAGCCAAATTTTTTACCTCATGTGATAGAGCCGTAGAGCCCGGCCGAACCATCAGTGCCGCTGCATTAGCACTCTCCGACAATGCTGCATCCATATTGCCTTGAGCCCCCACATCCTCTCTGACCTCGTTCCCTGCTGCTGCCGTTTTGAGGGGGCTGGTCACATCGTCCTCCTCTGCCTCTGAATCCAGGCCTACCTCCTGCGATGATCTCTTCCGAGGGGGCGAGTTTTGGCGGTGTTCCGGGCCTGTACGACGCACCCTGCCCCGCCCTCGTCCTGCCGCACGGCCACCACGCACCCCACGATCCCATCTGGGTTGCTCCTGAGGTGCCTCCCTTCTTGTTGCTAGCATCCAGCCTCCCCACTATTTATGCTTCTCCTCCCAAACTCCATCACTGCACTCCTCATGATTGTGACCCATGAGACCGCAAACCTTGCAGAAGAAAGGAATCTTCTCATACTTCACCGGAAGAAATTTCCTCCCCTCACCAGTAACATTCAGGGGCGTCACCCTCGTTAGCGGTTTATTCACCTGTATCCTCGCTCGGACCCTGACATAGTCGCCCTCATAAAAGAGGCGAGGCGAGAGTTGTGTCTCCTTCACGCGACCAATACGGCGAGCAAGTTGATCCACTACCTCTGCTTTCCGGTACAGCTCCGGGATATTGTGTATCTAGGCCCAAACAAACAGACCATCAAAGACGACAGAGGACGGCTCCTGCTTGCCGTCATAATCCTCAATAAGCATTCCCATCCCCCTAAACAGCCATGGACCTCCATGTACAACCTTCTTCCAATCACCCAGACAAAACATCTGAAAGATGAAGAGATTCTCACCCGCCTCGCGATAAGTTGGCACATTAGCAAGCCTCCAGATTGACTTCAGCGTCTCGAACATCGCCGATGCGCTGAACTGCCTTGTCGTGTTTACCTTCCCAATCGCAAGCCACCTCGCATCTGTTGCATACTTCTTCACCTCTTCTTCTCCCACCACAACACCATGAAGCTCATCTTCCTGCAGGTCCAGGTGTTTCAACATCTCCTCCAAATTTCGCCCCGCTAGGCCCGCCGAAGACGACGACCCCTCATGGCCCGCCATCTGGGTTACGGCGGCGACTATGGGAGAAAGCAGCACTAACAACCAGCGCTGAGCCCTAGCCCCCTTGTGTCCCCGTAGATCAGGTGGGTATCAGCAAGGATCGACAGGGTTAGCCGGCGATCGATCGGGATAGAAAACTCTAGACGACGACTAGATCGCCGCCGCCAGAGGCGAAAACCCTAAGCGAGAGGGTAGGTTCGTAGGAGTGCATCTATTCATGCGTATTTACTGTCAGATTTACTGTTTGTTTCGAGATGCATGCATATTTTTTTGGCCCAACTGTCCTAAAGGACTGTTGCTTTAGAAGAAAAAAACTGAGATATTGTGGTTGCCTGGGCCATTTTGTCTTGGCCCATATGGCTAGATTCCACGCTAGAGACATGAAAGCCCGACGGATTGGTAAACCAGATCGACCAGTTGCTGCCAGAGTGGTGCTCAGAATTGTGGAAGAAGTAGTGAGTGCAATTAACATGACTGTTTTTGTCTTAACCCCAAAGGTAAAAATAACACGCTCCTTTCAAAATTTCGTCCAATTAACTTGTGCAATGTGATTTACGAGTTAACATCAAATATTATAACAAATGAGCTGCGTTGGAGTTTTCCCCCCAAAAGTTGTCTGCTCTTCAAAAACGATTTCTAGCCAGTTCTTTTGGCGGCTTAAAAAATAAGCCGCCTCCTCCCGAGCTTTTCTCATAGGCTGCCTCCCTCATTCATTAGGGTTTTTGAACTAGTTATGAAATTACTAATCTAGAAGCCTCAACAAATTTTGGGAGCGGCTTATTTTTTAAGCTGGGGAGAGGCGGCTTATTTTTTAAGCCACCTAAAAGAACTGGCTAGAAATCGTTTTTGAAGAGCAGACAACTTTTGGGGGAAAACTCCAACGCAGCTCACAAGTAGCACCCTCCTATTGGTTGTGAAGACTCATGGGCATCCATACTGAGTACAATATGTATGACCTCCATACTAACATTGCATTTATCACCACTATTGTAAGGTTCTAGTACTCGATCATAATTGTACTTACACTGATAAGTGAAATCCTTCGGTTCCATACTCTTTACAACGCATATATAACGATGACCACTTGTCCAACTTCTGGAGAAATTCTTTTATCTTCTCGTCATCAAAGGCCACTGGTGGGCTTGTGTCTGTCTTGCCTCCATCGCTGTTTTGATCTGTAGATTGAGAGAAATCTTGGAAGGCATGCTTGGCAGATTTTTTATATTTTTGGGTTTAATGAAAAATAGTAAGATAATAGCAACAAAAAAATTAAAATAAACTAAGTGCATGTGGGTAGGTAATTACAAACCGCTATGCTCCCTTGCAACGGCGCAAGAAAATGCTGGCCTGCAAGTGCATATTGCATTGGGTTGTTGTAGGCGGAGCTGTCTGCAGGCAAAACGACCGGCTGCGGTCGCATGAAATGCGATCTTTTTCAATGACCTTCTCGGAGAAAACGGCTGTCATTTCTTCATACAAACTCAGAATTTGATGTTTTTGGGCTCATTGGATTCATATGAATGACGCCGATCCATTCCTGGTCTTAGATCTTGATTTGGGGAACTTTGGAAGAAAATACGTTTGTCCAACTTCTGGACTGGCTAAGTCTGCCCCCTGTGTGACTCTGTATTGAACCCATCCTTTGTCCTTTCATCGTGTTTGATCCTAGGTTGCTCCAAAACACTTGTAGACACAAGAAACAAAGAAAACTAATAAAAACTGAATAAAATACTAAATGTGCAATGCTCACAATGATAAGTTCAAAAACCGGTAATCATGCATAATTGAAAACTATTTTGTTTGATGGGACATGATATATGAAGGAAACATGCAACAAATGAGCTCTAAAAGAGCATAGAATATAGAGCCATCAGGTAGCAGTGAAGGTGTGATCACACACGGGCCCATCTAGAACACCTAGAACATCTAGAACCCCTGGTGCCACATTAGGGTTACCATGAAGGCGTGATCGCACACGAGGTCTTTATAGATCCAGATGAAGATGGAGTGTGGAATTGGAGAAACCCTATTCGCATCCCAAATTTGGCCATAGTAGGCCTCATCAGCCTCGTGGTCGATACATCTGTCCCCACCACCAAGTTGGTGGTGCGGTGACTCAACCTTACATGACAGTGGACCAGTCACCGCATGCTGGCAGCGAGGGCCCCAGGATGGTCACCAATGTTAGTCTCGTCTACGGCGCACGTGCTGCAAACACGCTAATGATCTTATGCTATGACCGAAATGGTGTCTTGGAGAATGCAGCATTTGCTTTGCACCGCGACGGAGCAGTGATCCCATGCTTGCCGCACTTAATCGAGTACCTTGACCTCCATCTCATAGTACATGCGGTGGGTATTGTCTATGCGGCGCCTCGACCCGATTGCGCCTCGCTGAAATCCATGATGACCATGCTGAGGACGATGCCACGTCCTCAGGGTGTATCCGCGCAGGAAAAAAGAGGCTCAAAAGATATGGGGTGGACCAAGCCCGCTACTCAAAGTCCAGGGTGCATCGCCACCTTGGACGTCAAGATAATGCTCTTTTTTTAACACAGTACAGACGCAAGCGTTCATATACACACATACACTCATCCCTATGAACGCACACATTCATACCCTATCCCTATGAGCACCTCCGACAGACTGAGCGGGCATATCATCTTGGAATTTACGAAGTCACCGTAGACACCTCGTCATCGACGGGAACGTCTCCTCCCACTGAACGCGCATAGCCGGAAATCCTGAAATAAATGCGAGCACCGGGACTTGAAACCTGGTGGGCTGGGAATACCACTGTCCCTCTAACCATCCAACCACGGTTGGTTCGTGTCAAGATAATTCTCTGCTACGTATCTTGCTAGGTCTTTTATATTATGGCATGTGCGAACTTACTAGATTTCACTTGTGGAAGTGGTTTCCTCATCCCCTCGGGGTCTATTGATATCAATGCCCGCACCGATCTCGGCGTTGTCAAGCATACGAGAGATGGTGGGGATGGGGCGAGTATGATGGTAAAAGCGGATAGGTTGGCCGGGCTCCGGCAAGCGAAGTGGTGGTGGGGACGGCTGTGGTGTGGCGACGGTGCTAGGTCGATGATAGGCAGATCGCGGGGGTGCTCATACGAAACCGCCCCAACTTGCAAACCAGGCCCTTGATCTGTCTTTAGTATGGTGGCTAGAGATCATAGACAGGGCGATAGCTTGATTAGGTGGCCGGTCAAGGTGCTCCGAGACCAGAGTCTTTTTTCCACGAAAACCTAAAACCTCCCTGGCGGCAGCAATTAGGGATTCGATGGACTCGCACGACACTCGTTGGATCTCTCCGGCGGGGCGCCCACTAATTCCGGCCGAAGATGGCGTTATCGGCTGGTGGCGAGAAGACCGAGTCGGATCCTAATTCTTCAAGGATGGCTCGGGCACAACTAGAGGAGGCGCTCGAGAAGCTTGGGATCACGAAGGAGGAAGCGACCCCTGTGGTTATTGATGATACAGAGGAAGGAGAGGTGAAGAAGTGGCTTTTGGCGGGGAAAGTTTTGCCTAGACACCTGTTGCACATCCAAACCATTACCAATGCACTCCCGCCAGCCTGGGGAAACCCTAGAGGACTAAAGTTAAGATCGTTGGGCGAGAACACGTTCGTGGAAGAGTTTGAGGCACAACGGGATCGTGATCGCATCTGGCTTGGCTCTCCATGGCATGTCAGCAAGAAACTTGTTGTTCTTGCTGAATTTGAGGACTACATGCGACCTGATGAGGTCAAATTTGACTTTCTCCATCTTTGGGCTAGGGTCCCTCCCGTACAACCTTCGAGATGTTTCTTGGGGCAAGCTAATAGCGCAACAGATTGATAAAGAAGCTACCTCGATTCAGTTTGATCATGTGGGTGGGTTTCTGAGAGCCAGAATCTCGCATGACATGAGTAAACCTCTGAGCAAATGGATTTTGATCAATTCCGCGAAGAGAAAGGAGACAAACCTGTATGATATATAATATGAGCAAGTTCCCCACATCTGTTTCTCTTGCGGTAGACTGGGTCATTCTGATTTGTTCTGCCCAACTCCGGGGCCCCGCGATGAACAAGGGGAACTCCCCTTCGGGCTTAAATTGAGAGCACCAGAGGATAAGAAGAAGGCTGGGTCAGGGGATAGCACGAACAAAGAGCAATTCTCAGGCCTGAGCAGTCAGAGAGAGTCGAAGTACTCTAGTAACGTTGGTAATGACGAAGATGAGGTAAATTCTCCTTTCAAGAAAACAACATCAAACACCAAAAAGTTTACCGACGAGTTGTACCTGCTCCTTTGCTTGTGATGGATGGAAAAACTACAATTGATTCAGATCATGTTGAGGCTCTGGAGACAGGTTCAGATTCGGCCACAGAAGGGGATGAGCAAGTTGAGGAGAGGATTCCAAACTAGAAGAAACCAATGCCTGAAAACTCGGCAGCATCTGCAAAGCAGCGCTGCCCGTCCCAATGATTTGCATTAGCTGGAAGGGCCAGGGGCTTGGAAACCCCTAGGCAGTTCGGGAGCTTCGCCGACTGGTGAAGCAAGAAGGGCCTGCCCTATTGTTCATAATGTAGACTAAAATCAGGGCTAAGAGAGTGGAAGACCTGCGATATCAATTCGGTTTCTCAGGTTGTTTCGCAGTCGACAGTGCTGGAATGGGTGGTGGAATTGGGCTTTACTGGTCCAATGATGTGGATGTTAACTTGAAACATTATAGCAAGAATCACATTGATGTTTCCATGAGGGTCAAGGATCAAGCCACAACGCAATGGCGGTTTACTGGATTCTACGGGGAACCACGGGTCAAAGTTAGGCATCATAGTTGGCGCTTTCTTCTGACTCTACATGCCCTGCTGCATTCTTCATGGCTGTGTATGGGAAACTTTAACGAGACACTCTTCGTTGATAAACATTTCAGTAAGTCAGCTCGACCGGAATGGCAAATGAAGGCTTTTCGTGAAGCTGTTGAGGATGTTTCCTTTCAAGATCTTGATTGGTCTCGAATGGCATATACGTGGGACAATAGGAAAACTGGTAATGATAATGTGAAAGCAATCCTCGATCGAGCCTTTGTGAATGAAGCCTTTCGTCAACGTTATGAAGATATTCGGGTGCGTCATATAAGTGCTACCGAGTCCGATCACCGTTTAGTGGTGACAGAAATCCATGGTTCGAGGCAGACGGATGGCACGCGCCAAGCAAAGCAGTTCAGATATGAGAATGTATGGCAGGCTCATTCTGACTATGAGACTTTAGTCACAGAAGGAACTAGAGCCATGGGGGGCCAAAGAATTTGGATGTCTTGCGAGGAAAGTTTGGCAACTGCAAAAGAAGCTCCACAAACTATGCAAACAGTCCATAGGCCGGGGGCCTTCTGACGAAGAGAAAACCACTGTAATCCAGCTACGCGAGGCGCTTCGTCGAGAGGAAATCTAGTTGCGACATCGCTCACGGGTTTTGTGGCTCCATGCAGGAGACCGCAACATAGGTTACTTTCAGGCACAAGCTAAGTAGCGACAACGCATGAACAAGATCAGCGGCCTGAAGAGAGACGGCGGATCAGTATGTGCAGATGCAGAAGAAGACAAGCAAGAAATTCAGACGTCCTACCAGGCACTTTACACCTCCCAGGGCGTGTCTGATATGAGCGAGCTGCTTGCTCACGTACCGGTGAAAGTCACACCGGAGATGAATGAGATACTGACAAAACCATTCGAGGCACGAGAAGTCCATGATGCGTTGTTCCAAATGGCTCCATCTAAAGCACTAGGAGTGGATGGTCTCATAGCCGTTTTTTTCCAGCGGCATTGGCAATTGTTTAAAGATGATGTTACTAATGCAGTGCTGGGTTTTCTGAACGGGGTGAATTGCCGATGGGTCTAAATGACACCTCCATAATCTTGATCCCAAAGGTACGGTACCCCCAATCGGTCTCTCAATATCGACCCATTGCATTATGCCCCGTGCTATACAAAATTGCAGCTAAGGCTATCACTAACCACATGAGGGGATGCATGAATGAGATTATTAGCGAGGAACAAAGCGTGTTTGTTCCTGGGCGTTTGATAACTGACAATGTTTTGGTGGCCTTTGAAAGTGTCCATACACTCCACAGGCGGAAGAAAGGCAAAAACCACGCTTGTGCAGTGAAACTGGATATGATGAAAGCGTACGACAGAGTCGAGTGGCATTACCTGGAGGTCATCCTAATGCCTTTGGTATTCAGCCCTGCCTGGATAAGTTTAATTATGAAATGTGTCACCTCTGTTCGTTTCTCTGTGAGAGTAAATGGTGAGCTACAACCTTATTTCACGCCTTCCAGGGGCTGCGGCAAGGTGATCCTGCTTCACCGTACCTCTTTCTGCTTTGTGCAGAAGGGTTCTCATCCATGCTCAAATTCTATGGAGGATACATTGACAGAGGCATTAGAGCGAGTGTGCGTTCGCCGTGGGTGAGTCACCTGCTTTTTGCTGATAATTGTCTAATTTTTTTGAATGCAAACTCAAAATGCACAGAAAGATTGAACAACATCTTAAGGATCTTTGATGAAGCTTCCGGACAGCGGGCTAACAAAGACAAAAGTGCAATATTTTTCAGCCCCAACACGCCTAGCTCCATCCGACAGAATATCAAAGGAACGCTGGGTATCATGATAGAAGCGTTCAGTGACAGGTATCTTGGTCGTCCCACTGCCTTTGGCCGGATTACAAGCGGCACCTTCGAGCACATCGGCGAGCGGTCGAGGAGTAAGATGCAAGGCTGGTCAGAGAGGCTTTTTGCGTGTGCAGGGAGAGAGGTCTTACTCAAAACAATTATTGAGGCGATCCCGCATACAACATGAGTTGCTTTCTTCTGACAAAAAAAATGTGCAAAAAGCTCACATCTAGTATGGCAAAGTATTGGTGGAGTAGCTCGATCGACAAGAGGTCTCTTCACTGATTCTCTTGGAAGGAATTGGCAAAACCAAATTGTCAGGGAGGGATGGGTTTTTGCGACCTCCACATGTTCAATCTTGCACTCCTTGGCAAACATGGCTGGCGCTTCTTGACAAATCCCACCACACTTTGTGCCAGAGTTATGAAGGGCAGATACTTTCCAGACACTGATTTCCTGCATGCCACAGCACCTAAGGCCGCTTCGGCTACTTGGCGGGCAATCATTGCTGGACGAGAAGCTTTACTTGCGGGGATTGTTCAGCGTGTTGGTGATGGCACTTCAATCAATCCGTGGACAGACAAGTGGATTCCCACAACACTAACCAGAGCCCCCTTGTTCAAACCGTCGGGCACGAACATCACCCAAGTTAGCGAGTTCATTGATACAGAGAACTGGACTTGGAATCAAGATCTAGTTCGACACACTTTTATCACACCGGAGGCAGAGGCTATTCTGAATATTCCTCTTCGACGCGGCGGGGGCGAAGACACATTGGCATGGGCACATGAGAGATCAGGCATCTACACTGATAAATCAGCGTACCGAGCTCTAGTGATTCAGAAAGAGCATCAAGCTCGAGAAGAACGGCAGGTCACCGAATCTTTAGTAAGTAAGCAACAGCTGTGGAAGTCATTATGGTCTCTTAAAGTGGTACCAAAAGTGCGAGTGTTTTGATGGAGGGTACTTCGTGGAATACTCCCCGATGAATGTACGCTCAAATACCGACATATTCGAGACATCAGCCTATGTAAAATTTGCAAGGCAAAGGATGAGGATTTGGAACATGCACTCATGCATTGTTCACACGCTCAAAGGTTTTGGGAGGATGCACGCCGGCTCCTGGGTATCAAACTTCCGCGGCTCCACAGGAACTGGCATTTTATGTGATGCAAGGTTCTCGGCCAAAGAACGACTGTCTATCATTTCTGTCATGTGGTCTATTTGGACCTCAAGAAACAAATGGACACACGAGGGTGACAAACTGGACCCGGCAAATTCAGTTAGGCTCACCCGTGATGCGTTGGCATTGCTGGATATTCCTTCACAACATGTGATCACGCTGCCAGGACACGGTTGGCGCCCTCCGGAGGCACCCCAGATCAAGATCAATACTGATGCAGCGACTATGCATGATGAAGGAAAAAGTGGAACTGGAGGTGTTGTGCGTTCATCTACAGCCCTATTGGGTGCTTGGTGTAAACCCCACCCCGGAGTGACTGACCCCTTTATTGCCGAACCCTAGCTGCAAGAGATGGAGTTATCTTCGCAAATCTCAGAGGGTTTACGCACGTGGTGCTGGAGACTGATAGTCTCGAGGTGGTCAACCTCAGGAACACTCGCCGCAACAGTCGTTCAGCTGTGACTCCTATTCTTCAAGAAATCGATGAGCTTTCTGCTAGTTTTACTTCTTTTGTATTTCAGCATGTAAGTAGATCAGCTAATGTCTGCAAAACGCGCTTGTACGGTGACTGTGATTGAAAGCTGGCTTACAAAAACTCCCAGCTTTCTGATCAGTAGCCTTCTGGCTGACTGCCTAGTGAATGCGTTTATTTGAACTAGGTGATACCCCGCGCGTTGCTGCGGGATATTAGTATGCCATATTGTAAACATTCATGAGGTGCATTCTTAGAATGTAGATAAGATATAAAAGGAAAATGAACTAATCACTGAAGTAGTATGTTTGCGAGGTCACACAAATAACAGATGGAAAATGTATAAGTGACTGTCATCATACTTAAATATTAGTTTTATACTTTCAGTCATGCAAATTACAGGAAGCTTGTCAAATCGATGAAGCAATTGTAGTGAGGTAATCGTTCTGCAAAGTCTCTTTAGAATGTTCCA
>NC_041389.1:34972631-34989392 GCF_002162155.2 Triticum dicoccoides
ATATAGATGGTCAATATATATATATATATACAACATGTGGAAATTCGTTGCCAAGTTCAAATATATACATATATGAATAATATAATCAGCTTAAGCAAGCTTGGTGGATTATACAAATATAGATGTTGACTCATACGAAAATCATTTACTTCCTCTTGCAATGATCCGAAGGTTATTCTAGTACTAACCCAATTTCATACATACAAATTATGTTACTATGCATAATTTGTGGCAGACAGATATTTGTCCAAATCTTTAGAATATAAGTACATCTACAACAAATGACCGGAACCATAAAAATAATTTTACTGCCAGAAAGGCAATGTCTGCAGCAGTTTGACACGTATATATGCCACTGTTAGAGAGATATAGGGTAGCTGATACAAAGGAGCGATGACCTTAGTCATGAATGTAAGATGAATATAACCATATATTGAAGGAATAAGACACTTGATAGTGTATACTTAAAAAAGGTCAGGTGACCAAAGTTTATAATTAAGCAAGATGAACATGGGACATTTAAATCAATAATAGAGGTATAAACAAAAGCTTCCCAAGCAACGGATGATGAACTGTAAAAGGATCGGGAATTAAAGAATGATGAGAAATCATGAATTTTGGACTGTATTTACCTCTTTGACAGGAACGTCGAGGTAGAGGATACAGGCCGGCTGCAATGCCATGCTCTTGCATGTCAGACTTTAAGCCTTTATAACTCCACAGAAAGATTAGGATTGAATATGAACTACTACATGAACTAATGAACTTGTTACCACTAACTACAGAAAATTCTCAAATGAGTGATCAAATGGTTATTGAGAAATAGATAGATATCATACCACATCATTGAACATTTCAAGGGACCTCATGAACCTAACTAACATATGTTAAGTTACATATGTACCTGCTGCTGTAAGTTGAGCGACTAAAATAGATGCTGATGATCAGTGGTGTGTTCCGCGTGGACAACATGACCTCATCGAACAGCGAAACCCTGTGAAGTACATTATGGGACATCAATCTTGCCCAATCTTGTAAACAGAAGGGTTCAGCAAGGTAACCAAGTAATGTAACTGTATACAAAAGAAACATAAAATTGAAGCTAGTATCTACTATCTAGTATGTATCACTGGTCCTCTTCTTATTATTCCTTGGTCTTCCAGCGCTTGCTCACTGGCATCTTCATCACGACCAGGATCTCTTCTCCCCCAAGGATCAGGCAAGGTAGATCTATTTCCAAAACACAACTCTTTTATGTTTTTGTTGGGCCGCAAAAAAAAACCCACACCAGTCAATCTCTGCTCTTGCTCCACAAAGAAGGTGACTGACAGATCAGACATGGGCAGCAGCAAGAATCACTCACCTGGAATCCTTCCGACCTACTCCTCCTAGGCGCCTTCTTGAATTTCGAGAGGCAAGACCTGCAATGGACGCGCAGTATATATCAAGGCAGAACCATCAAGCCACCGACACTGATTGGGGAGCAGCTGCATCGGTTACTCCTGCAACAGGAGGTAGAGGAGTAAGATTTGACGGAGAAGGTGAAGAGAGATGTGATTTGGTGGGTGGAAGAGCAAATGACGGGGAGAAGAGCCCCTCTGTTAAATCTAGCACCGAAGGCAAAATAGTGAGGGGCGATTAATCCTCCTCTTTCATGTGCATTAATGGCCGGCGTTTCATATCGTGAGTGAATAGCATGTCGGTTGGAAGAGAGAGCGGCGGCGAGCGAGATTGGAGCGAGGAAGATGAAGCCTGGTCGCGTCGATCAACTACAATTACATGGGCTCACCCCACGCACCAAAAACCTGGCCGAGCCTACATGGGCTTGCACTAATGACAAAGCCAGGCAAGTACGATTTTATTGGACCTGGCAGCCCAGTTGTTGGCTTATGCGTGAGTAACCTGCAGCCCAGCCAACAAAAAATGGAGTCGTAGCGCTAGGAGGAGGCAGCCACCGAGCAGGACCCGCTCGAAAGAACGAAGCGGTATTTTCCACTTCGCGGTGGCAAGTCTCGGTAATTTCGTTCACTTATGATCAAACGGCTGGCAGTGCTTAGTTACACTACATCGACGGCTATACTAATTCAAATGACGTGGCTTCACGAGGATTCAGAGAAATCAGCTAGTGGGGTGCCCCTATTTAGATATAGAAGATAAAGCTCAGAATTCCCTGGAAAAAAAAGATGCTCCGAGACCAATTTGCTGATAAATAATTGAGATTAGAGGTTTTGGTTAATGATTGATTAGTTGTAATTATTAACTACCCCACACGTACTACATCTGGTAGTTAGTTAATTCGAATATAATAGACCTAACGAGTCAGCAGCCGCTCAAGTCTGTTTAATCAGTGTTAATTAGGAGATTATAATATGCAGCAGATGGGTATATTAGAAACCAAAGTAGTTTCATCTGGGCTCTAAACTAAGAAACTCATGCTACAATACAGCCCTGAGTTTTCCTGTTGTATGCCTTGTCTCTTTGCTTGTCCATGGATTGAACTGATCGAACAACCAGTACTTTGTTTTGAAATGCATGGTCTTCGGTTGGGATATTTAGAGATCTATAGCTATACTCCTACGATTTATTCTTGAAATGATCCCATGAAAATAGTTTAGATGTTATATAGTTCAATGGAGTCTAACAATCTAGCTTTGTTCAGCCTATGAAAGCTCCATTGAGAGGTACTAGTAACCAATGTAGTAGATATATCTGCAAAGCCACGTACAAGCAGCAACGGCCCAGAGGCAATCGATTGAGACACATCGATGTGTGTGTCGAGCAAACAACACATGACACATGCATGTATTTTGTTGCGCGCCAACCAAGGACGGACCGTCCGCCGTCCGGCAGATCGAACGCCGGCACGGGCGCACATGGAGGCACATGGATGCTATCTGCAACCATCTCTACATGGACCGGTCGACTTCGATAGACGATCGACGTCCATGTCCATTTCATGCATGGATGAAGATGGAAGATCTTGGCAACCTGCGCATCTCATTGTTCTACGACTGTTTACATGTGAAATCGACCGAATCGATCATATCAAGAGCGTGTCAGAGGACTCATTATCAGAGGAACGCCACTTGTACTAATTATATAGCTAGAAGCTATTGTCTGACTGGAGAAATACGATTTTCTATATATCACAATAAACTGTTAGAAATAGTTTAAACCTGCTATTGTAATCTCATCTGTATCTATCTCTACTCCCTCTTCCTCTCGTACTCGTCCTAGTCTCCTGTACGACAGTTGTATCCTAGCGATCGACTATTTCTTGTACCTCACGGCATATTACGCCCAGATCAATAAATACCCACGCGGCTCTCCTCCTGGAGAGTAGGAACGCTTCAATCTTACATGTATACAGAGCCTATTCTCTTCCCATCTAGCTACCAGAAGCCAATCCCCATCGCTACCAGAAGCCAATCCCCATCGCTATGTCTTCCAGCTCGACACCGGTCGTCCTCAACCTCGGACCTCCACCAGCCGAAAAGCTTAGCAAGGGGAACTACCTCTTGTGGAAGGCCCAGGTCATGCCCGGCCTGCGAGGAGCGCAGGTCACGGGGCTCCTGGATGGAACCGACACGGCGCCCCCGACCACGGTGGAGCAGCAGAAGTCGGACAAGACCATGGAAGTGGTACCCAATCCACTTTATGCGCCATGGCTATCAAAGGACCAGCAGGTCCTCAGCTACCTGATGAACTCCCTCTCCAAAGAAGTCCTCGCGCAGTTCGTCGGTAAGGAAAATACCTATGATTTGTGGACCGGCATCACCACCCTGTTTGCATCGTAGTCCCAATCCCGCATCACTAACTTGAGGATCGCCATCACCACGACAAAGAAGGGCAGCATGTCCAGCACGGCGTACATCTCCAAGATGAAGAGTCTCGGGGATGAACTCGTGGCGGCAGGACGCCCGGTCTCCGATCCCGAGATGGTGGACTACGCGCTCGCCGGATTGAATTGCGACTATGATCCGGTGGTGGCGGCCATTGGTGCTGCCAAGACCTCCATCAACGTTGACGAGCTCTTTGCTCAGATCGCCGCTTTCGACCAGCGCATGGAGATGCTGGGTGATGGAGAAGAAGGAGACTTCAACACTTCAGCGAACCTGGCGTGCAGAGGCCGCGGCCAGTACAGGTCCAGGGCGCGCGCACATGGGACCAGGGGGCGCGGTCGAGGCAGGAGCTCTCCCTCTGCTCCAAGCAGCAGCAACTGGGGCGCTCGAGGTGGCCGTCCCCAACAATAAAATCAGCAATGTCAACAGCACCGGGATTATCCCGAGTGCCAGATCTGTCTCAAGCATCATCGAGGAGGTGCTCGTGCATGCTGGGATCGTTATGAGGAGGACAAGGAGTACGAGGAGAAGGAGGCAAACGCTGTCACCGACTCCTACGGCATCGACACAAATTGGTATGCGGATACTGGTGCTACCAACCACATCACGGGGGAGCTCGACAAGCTGACCATCAGGAACAAGTACCGTGGACATGACCAAGTACACACTACAAGTGGTTCTGGTATGGACATTACTCATGTTGGTAGTTCAATTGTCAAAACCCCCTTAAAAAATTTCAATCTAAACAGAATTCTATATGTGCCTGAAACATCAAAAAATCTTCTTTCTGTTCATAGATTTACCCTTGATAATCGTGTTCCCATTGAATTCTATCCTTACTTCTTTTTGGTTAAGGACTTGGACACGACGAGGGTTCTTCTTAGAGGCAAGTGCGTGGGAGGTCTCTAGCCAATCATATCGTCATCACCATCATCAAATAAACATGCTTTAGTTGCTGTCAAGCCTTCTTCAGCAAAGTGGCACAGTAGATTAGGTCATCCTTCATCAGTTATTGTTAAGCTCGTTCTTAGTAATAAACTTCCCCACTCTCATGAATCTAGCATTGAGTCTGTTTGTGATCCATGTCAGCAAGCTAAAAGTCATCAGTTGCCATATCCTATTTCTACCAGTAGTTCCACTACGCCCTTGCAACTTGTATTTTCAGATGTTTGGGGGCCAGCTCCTACTTCTGTTGGTAGGCATTCATACTATGTAAGCTTCATTGATGACTATAGAAAATTTACTTGGATCTATCTTCTTAAGAAACGATCTGAAGTGTTTCAAGTTTTCAAGAATTTTCAAAATCTTGTTGAGCGAAAACTAGACACTAAGATCATTGCCATGCAGACTGACTGGGGAGGTGAATACAAGAAACTCAATCTTTTTTTTCAAGAACTTGGCATCTCACATCATGTCTCGTGCCCCCATGCACATCAACAAAACGGTTCTGCTGAGAGAAAACATCGCCATGTTGTTGAAGTAGGGCTAGCTCTACTAGCAAATGCATCCATGCCTTTGAAATTTTGGGATGAAGCCTTTTTGACTGCCACATATCTCATAAACTTGCTTCCTAGCAAAGTCATCAAATTCGAGACTCCCATCACACGTCTTTTTGGTACTACTCCTGATTATAAATCTCTCCGTGTATTTGGTTGTGCTTGCTGGCCCAACCTTCGTCCATACAATACACGAAAACTTGCGTTTCGTTCCAAGAAGTGTGTATTTCTTGGATATAGTCCCATTCACAAGGGCGTTAAATGCTTAGATGTTTCCACCGGCAGGGTGTATATTTCTCGAGATGTTGTGTACGATGAATCCGTATATCCTTTTGAGTCTCTTCATCCCAACGCCGGAGCACTTCTTAGGAAAGAAATTCTAGTACTTCCATCCAATCTCCAAAACCTTGATCAAGGGGGCGACGATTGCACTAACCCAACTGATGATCCTACTAGCACTTCTTATATGCAGGGTCATGCAGAACACAGTGCAGCAGACGGTGCAGAAAATGATCAAATTTTTGAAGAAAACGATGCTATATTTCATGTGGCAGAAGAAGACGCAGCCAACGCGGAAGACGAGGGAGATTTGGCGTCACCTGGAACTCCTGTGCGCCAGGATTTCTCGGATCGAGCGCGCATCAGATCTTCCCAGGATCATGTGCCTGGCAGAGGCATGCCGTGCCAGTCATCAGTCGCCACGTCGCCACATGCAGCCCCGCGTCCCACACGCGGGCCTGCGATCATGACGGAGCCGCCAGAAAGCGCGTCGCCAGGCGCGTCTGGCGCGAGATCTGAGCCGCACGCCCATGTACGGGGGCTCTCCACGGGATATTCTGCGGATATTGAAGCGGGTGCAGCCTCTCCTTCTGACACACAGCAGACCACATGATCTGTTGCGCAAAGCAGCTCCAGATTTTCTTCAGGATCCTGTGCGGCTGATTTGTCTACGCCACCTCCTGTACAACGAATTCAACCACCAGTTTCATGTGTTATGACTCGACTACAAAAAGGTATAAAAAACCCAAAGATTAGAATTGATGGCACTGTACGATATGGCATGTTGTGTGTTGCAGGAGAACCAACAAAATTAGATGATGCACTGAAAGATTCAAAGTGGAAAAATGCAATGGATGAAGAATACATGGCACTTATGAGGAACAAGACATGGCATCTTGTACCGGAGCCAAGAGGTAAAAATATTATTGACTGTAAGTGGGTCTACAAAATCAAAAAGAAGTCAGATGGCTCAATTGACAGGTACAAAGCACGGTTAGTTGCAAAAGGCTTCAAACAACGTTATGGTTTAGATTATGAAGATACTTTCAGTCCTGTTGTTAAAGCTGCAACTATCAGGCTTGTACTATCTATTGTTGTGTCTAGGGGATGGAGCTTGAGACAGCTAGATGCTCAGAATGCGTTTTTACACGGTGTTCTGGAAGAGGAGGTTTACATGAGACAAC
The DNA here is from genome assembly GCF_002162155.2 of Triticum dicoccoides. NCBI lineage: Eukaryota > Viridiplantae > Streptophyta > Magnoliopsida > Poales > Poaceae > Triticum > Triticum dicoccoides. The sequence goes on from NC_041389.1 coordinate 34,979,433, forward strand.
CACCTGGGTATGCAGAAAAGAAGGCACCTCATTATGTGTGTAAACTTGATAAGGCACTTTATGGCTTGAAACAAGCACCAAGAGCATGGTACTCAAGGTTAAGCTCTCAATTAAGGCGCCTTGGTTTTACTGCATCTAAAGCTGACACATCGCTCTTTATTTATAACAAGGCAAACACAGTTATTTTTGTGCTGATATATGTTGATGATATTATAGTTGCAAGCTCTTCACAAAGTGCTACTAATGCTCTCTTGCATGATTTGAGTTCGGAATTTGCTTTGAAAGATCTTGGCGATCTACACTTCTTCCTAGGCATTGAAGTAAAAAGGATTGAAGATGGCATAGTACTTAATCAAGAGAAATATGCTAATGAACTTTTGGTTCGTATGGGGATGAAGGATTGTAAGCCTTCTCCTACACCATTGTCTTCTTCAGAGAAACTTTCATCCTTTGATGGAGATCCACTTAAGGAAGAAGAAAGCACAAAGTATAGAAGTGCTGTGGGAGCCTTGCAGTACTTAACGTTGACAAGACCAGATATATCCTTTGCTGTCAACAAGGTTTGTCAGTATCTACATGCACCTACCACTGTACATTGGACAGCTGTTAAAAGAATCATACGGTATATAAAACACACTGTGAGCTTGGGCCTTCAGTTCAGACGTTCTAATTCCGCTCTTGTTAGCGCTTTCTCTGATGCTGACTGGGCAGGATGTAGTGATGACAGAAAGTTAACTGGAGGATTTGCAGTATTCTTTGGCTCTAATCTTATTTCTTGGAGTGCTAGAAAACAAGCCACAGTGTCAAGATCAAGTACTGAGGCTGAATACAAGTCATTGGCAAATGCTACTGCTGAGATCATTTGGTTGAAATCATTGCTTGGTGAACTAGGAATTAAGCAGTCTCGTGTGTCATGTCTATGGTGTGATAATTTGGGAGCCACCTATCTCTCTGCAAACCCAGTTTTTCATGGCAGAACCAAACATATTGAAATAGACTTTCACTTTGTGCGAGAAAGGGTCGCAGAGAAGAAGTTGGACATACGGTTTATTCCTTCCAAAGATCAGGTAGCAGATGGATTTACTAAAGCTCTTCCAAGCAAACCATTTGAAGAATTCAAGAGAAATCTTAATGTAGGATAGTTGAGATTAAGGGAGGGTGTTAGAAATAGTTTAAACCTGCTATTGTAATCTCATCTGTATCTATCTCTACTCCCTCTTCCTCTCGTACTCGTCCTAGTCTCCTGTACGACAGTTGTATCCTAGCGATCGACTGTTTCTTGTACCTCACGGCATATTACGCCCAGATCAATACATACCCACGCGTCTCTCCTCCTGGAGAGTAGGAACGCTTCAATCTTACATAAACAAGTGAGATATATGTTGCTGCCGTCCTTTTTCAGATGCCAAGTATCTCTACTACTATAGTACACAAATTTTCAAACTTGGATAAGCCACCCACAGTGATGCAGAAGCATTTGTTAGCCGTTGATCTCTTCCACCGGGTGAATCGCTGCCATTTATCAATGTTGGCCCCAAGTGATCCAACGGTCATGGTTCGTTGGATTCGCTTCATACATTCGCGCGCCAAAACGAGGTTGGGTAGATCTTTCTAGAGTTAACCGCACTTGGCATCTGACCAGACTCAGCTTGGTGGAGAACTTTCACGTGAGGACTGAGGACCTAGCTTTATTGTAGTGAACTGGCTCTGTTAGATAAGGACATACTCCAGTGTAGACTAGAAACATCTAAACAAGTGTGTATGTAGAGGCTGGCAGCCTATATTACTGTAGACTGTAGTAGAAATTTGCTCCTCACATGAGTACAGTGGAATGCATGCACGGAAGCATTTTTTATTTTTCTCAAAGAATTATTCCTTCTGTCCAAAAATACTTGTCATCAAAATGGATAAAAATGGATGTATCTACAAATTAAATACGTCTATATACATCTCCGTTTATCCATTTTGATGACAAGTATTTCCGGACGGAGGGAGTAGTAATATTGTTGTACGTTGAGAAATATGCAAACAACAAGTAGAAAATTTAGATTTGGATTTTCTTTTCTTTTTCCTAACGGGTGTTAAGTTATTTATAATGTTGTGCGCTGGAGAACACAAAGATGAAATAGAATTAATAAGAAAATGCTGACTTGAAGGTTTGGAAAGGTGAAAATTATAACATCACACTAATTTTATATGTATTTCAAGTTTGAATTTGAAGAAACTAAAATATTTAACAAACACATCAATATTATATTACTTTTAAAATAAAAGTATATGTTTTTTCTGATGCATTCTTCATATAGAAATTTGTTGTGCTACCGTGATTTGATACGAACAGTAAAAAAAATCCATGAGTTCCTACCACAAAACACAAATATATTATTGAAAATTACATTATAATTTCATTACAACATACTGTAGAATATTTACTTTTACTTTAAAATGATTAAGTACTATGATCACACATAATAGTCTAACGTGCAAAGCACGTACAAATTACCAGTAGGATATAGTATATTGGAAGATAGAGAGCAGTCTGTATGTACACATGGATGAGCGAGTACAATGACACTGGACATAATCAAATTTGACTCATCAGCAGCTGCTGAAAAAGAAGAGGAAAAAAGGACAAAGAACATGCACACATGCATACACTTGCATGTCTATGGTACTATACACTGTAGATAAACCTCACAACTTGCAAGAAATTAATAGATGGAGTCACTAGCTAACGATGCAAGTTGTAATATTTTTCCCTTTTCTAACACCCTCATGTAAGATTAGGAAATTATTTTTATGATGGATTAGTGGTGCAGTATACACTGCAAGCTAGCTAGTCTGCATCAACTGGCCCACACAGTGACACACGCACGTACGCTAAACAACTATACTAGATTTTTTTTCTTCTTTTTGCATGAAAACAACTATATACTAGATCAAGTAAACTTAAAGACGGCGACATATGTTGTGCGGGTGCAGGGTTGGTTCTTAGATCAATCCTAGCAGAGTCGGAATATTTGCAGTGGCCATAATACATATGAAGCGCACTCCATATGCATTTAGAGACTGGACAGGCGACCCACAAACTCAGAGACAACATATCTCACTCCTCAATCAAAAATATAAAAGGGGACAACATATCTCAGCCTCCAAATTCTATCTACCTCATGGGACAAATTTATCAATGGGACATCCTTTTTCCCGAGAAATTAGACAATTTTGACCCGTGGATGAAATCATTTCACAAAATGAACTGTACTTAAAAAATTTCACTCAGCTGACCTTTTTGAGTGGCTCCTGACACGAAGGCGCTACACGCCTGGCCAGCGTCGCATCCCGGACTGCCTAAAAATTACTAAGTCAATGTGCAGCGCCTAAGAGCTAGGCGCCACACTATACAGTGTAGCGCCTAGCCCCTAGGCGTTGCACTAGTGGTTGCATTATTTATCACTACAAAATGAAGCAACCACTAATGCAACGCCTAGACGCTAGGCGCTACACTGTATAGTGTGGCGCCTAGTTCTCAGACGCTACACACTGACTTAGTAATTTTTGGATCGCCCGGGTGCGACGCTGGCTAGGCGTGCAACGCCTGTCAGTTAGGCGCTGCATAGTATAGTGTGGCTCTTTCGTGTGAGGCGCCACTTAAAAAGGTTAGATGAGTGAATATTTTTTAGGGGCGGTTCATTTTGTGAAATAATTTCATACACAGGTTAAAATTGTCAAATTTGCCCTTTTTCCCATATCTCCCTTCCATCCCTGCCGTGAGGTGTAGGACCGTATAGTTTCCTTGGCACCACACAGCTTTGCTGCATGGAGTGCGCTGCATGCCTCTCCGACGGAGCAGTTTTGACGAAACATTTTGGTTACGTGCTGGTGCAGGATATACTGTTTGACGCGGTCGGTAATGATCGATAGAGATGATCATTATCATGAAGAGTAGACTTTGCAGTCAACTGGTGGATCGACAGGCTACCTGCTGCTCCTAAGAATCTCTTCTAGTCTAGTGGAGTTTATACTTTTGACCGTGTGTGAAACGGGTGAGCAAGAGAGATCGATGGATGGATGTAGAGTGGAGAGAGATACTGCCGGCCAGGCCGTCAAGTGTGTTTATGCTGTTTGAAAAGGCATTTTGTCCGTCGGTACGTGCTTTCCATCGTAAGCGCCTGCGTCACTCACTCACGCGGTTGATGTTTGGAGAGCTGCCTGGCCAAGGTACGCACGTACCGAATAAGTAATTTTACCAGAGGCGGGAGGTACCGGCACACCATCCACCGTCCGCCTAGTTTCGTCAAGATTTGTGCACTCTGTTAGAGTATATACTACACCTCTTATACTATCTAAATACGACTGGCATACACTGACACATCTGATCAAATACATGCATGCCATGCAACTTTGTCAGGAGAGAGAGAGAGAGTTGGAATGGAGAGGCTGACCCGGCATGCATGATTCTCTCTTCCCACATAAATGACATGCATTTTATTTCATTCATATATTTTGAATGATTGATATATTTTAAAGTGAATGTCTATTTTTGAATTTTTTTATATATTTGAAATCTTGTTGACAAGACCTCTAGAATAAGATCAATGTTGGTTATATTTGAACTACTTTTATTTATATATTTCAATTTTCTTTGGCATCACTTTCATAAAACATAAGATTGTTTTGTTATTTCATAGAAGTGTTTGCTCCCGTTTTGCAAATTTCAAAATAATAATTTCAACTTTGGTAAACATTGGTTTCACTTATTTTAAGACACATATTTTACTTGTTTTAGAAAAAATATTTCGCTCATTTGAGAAAACATATTTCACCTTTTCTGAAATTAACTATTTTTACGCATTTCATCTATTTCAAGTATAGCTGCTTTCACCCAACGGAAGAAAGTGATGTCACTCATTTAAGCAAAATAATTTCACTCGGTTGAGAAAACATATCTCACTTAGTTGAGAGAACATATTTTCACACATTAGAAAACACAGATTTTAGTCGTTTCAAAATACTAGTTTCACTAATTTCAGAAAGTTGATTTCAATCATTAAAAAACTATTTTCTTTATGTTTAAAAAACCAATTTCACTCATCTGAAGAAACATATTTCACTCAATGAAGAAAATGATTTCACTCAGTTGTGAAAACATATTTCTCTCAGTTGAGAAAACATATTTCGAAAGAAATATTGAAACATATTTCACTCAGCAGAAATATGAGTTTCACACATTGAAAAAGTCGTTTCACACCAAAAAGACATATTTCACTTTTTTCAAATAACTCATTTGACTCATTTCAGAAAACACATTACAGTCGCTCAATTGAAATACTATATTTCAATTTGTTTCAAAAACTGATTACACTCATTACAAAAGATAGATTTCATTAGTTTCAGAAAAACACATCACAGTTACTCCATTTGAAGAAACAGTTTCATAAACTGGGATATGAAACTCACAAAGAAAACTATATTTAGAAAAGTGGTTTCAATCATTTCAATATAAAACTGATTTCTTTCATTTCAAAAGAACTGACTTCACTCATTTCATTATACTTATTTCGTTCGTTACCAAAATGTTTTGAAATAATCAGTTTGACATGTTCGAACAAACTAGTTTCAGAAAACTGATTTCACTTATTTCAAAAAATATTTTCACTAGTTTCAAAATCGATTCCAATTATTTCAAATAAGTAAATTTGAAATAAGTGAAATTTAAATTTTGATATGATTGAAATAGAAGAACTTAAACTAGTTTAAATATATTCAAAATTGGTCTTGTTCTACAGATCACATGTTCAGGAATTTGAATATATAAAATATTTCAATTATAGAGAATTAGTGTGAGAGGTATTGTACATCTAAAATTTTAAACAAAGATAAAATGGATGGATTTGTGTGTGAGAGAGAGGAGAGATTCTGCATGCATGCATGCGTACGGTAGTTCCTGTTAAAAGGTACTGCATCATTCTGACATTGATTAGATTTAAATCAAAAATACAAGAGATATTTTGCTATGAATACTTTCATATACACATACACATGGTCCCACAACTTTAGATGTGGCAGCACCTCATTGGTGGCAAGATCACCGGTAGCTCCCGGCTCCGGTAAAAAACACTTTGCGAGGCACCTACGTGATCACCATGGACGATGCATGCATGCGCCGGTCAATGCATGTGCTCAAGACAGTGACAGCGAGGGCCCCTGCACGGCAGGCTATGCGGTGGGCCCACACGACGACGAAGTCCCGGTATACGTACGTACATTGTGGAACAGTAGAAGCGATAACCCGGCCAACTGCTGATGGGACCACGTAGATCGTGCATGTCGGATGGCACAGTGTGGGTGTTGATTGACTTCGTGTGCAACTTACTGGTGGACAATCGCCCGCTTTTAAGTTTCGTACCATCCGAGAGGAAACTCGAACATACCGATAACCTACGCTTCGTTCAGTAGCCCGAACTAGCCGTTGTGCACTGCCTATATCTCCGCCGTCTCCGCTTCACGCTCCCCATTGGGATTGGCATCGATCATCCACGACACACCCATCCACGCGACATACTCATCCAGGCGGCATGGATGGATTTTGGCAGCGCGGCGAGCCGGAGTTGCGACCGGCATCTGGGGCGTGCTCGTCTTGTCGCGCACCCATGGCATGGCGTCCAGGGGGCAACAACTCCTTGGCCACATCCTCGTCGCCATAGTGCTCGGGTCAGCCCGCAGAATCGTTTTATTTAATACGGTGTTTGCAGATATTTAAACTCAAGACCTCTTGGTTCGGATATCATATTAAATTCATGCTTCAGTCAATTCATTCAAAAGTTCAAACTGATAGAGGAACGCAAGCAATATATTTCAACAAAGTCCTGGTCAAGGTGTGCGTGCCGCCCGCCGATTTCATGGTGCAGTTCAAGTTCAACGACGACAGCGAACGCGTCCCTGACACCTTGCCAACGTTAATGTGCGGAGGCGCGAGCATCAGCTTCTCGCGTTCGCATGTTGGCTATGGTGATACGCCATCGGAGCTCGTGTACCTATGCACGCTAATTAAGCTTCGACGGCCTCCCTTTCCATGCCAGGGAGCCGGAGGCGCTGAAACGGCTCCTCAACAGCGTCGGCGGGGAGATGTTGGAGCTGCAGCCGCCCACGGACAGCTGGTCCACCGACGTCAGGGCGTTTATCAAGGACCCGCGGAGTGTCCCAAAGGTCTTCGACGTCGTGCTGAGCGTGCCACAAGAAAACCGCTGGTACGGCCATCGGATTATCATCCATCTCGTGGACTGGTGGACGGCAACCCGATCATCAGCGACCAACCCACTGTGCACGACGGAGATGACACATCACGTCTACACGGGTTCAAGACATGGGCCGGCCACGTCCATGGCACTAGTCCACAACACTTGTGCGATGGCGGCCACACCTTTTGGGGAAGAGCGGGCGGAGCAAGATTCTAATGTTGTACCATGCACTTTTTCCTGCAATATTTGGCTATTCGCACCTGTAAATTTCCAGTTCCTTGCGTTGAACTTTGGAAGCCGGACCATGGGGTGGACGATGTAGGACGATCGGCCAGGATTTGGCGTTGAACGCGTTGAACGGCCAGGATTTTTCGTTGAAAAGCCAGGCTTTGCCGTTGAACTCGTTGAACGTCTTGGCGGGGTCCATGGGGTGGACGATGTGGGACGATCAGCCACATTGAACGATTTGAACGGCCAGGATCTGGCGTTGAACGTCTTGGCAGCCGGGTTTTTTTTTCATTTTCACCAACTAGCACGCGCCCAAAATTCGGACACACCCTCCTCCCACCCCGCTCTTTAGTTTTTCCCCAACCCAGTTTCGAACTAAACTCCAATCTCGCCGCCGCCCTTTCCCCACAATCCCCTCCAGTGCCGCGCCGGAGTAGCACCCACCCGCCCGCCGCCACCCACCACAACCGTCAGTGCAGGCCCTTCGGCGTTCCCGCCAATATGACCGCGAAGGACGCAAGGAAGAGCACGGTCCCTCCCACGTGGCGTTCTCTTAGGTTGAACCCCCCGCCGGATGAGCCCAGCGCGGACGATTACGTCGCCCCAGATGCGGTCTTCCCCGCCACTATGAACGTGATGGATGCAACGAACAGCGTGATCGATTCCGTCACACCAGACGTGGGCGAGGGAGTCGATGTGAACGCGCTATCACCGATAATGTGAAGCTTTCTGCACCATCTGTTCACGTCTCTCTAACAACTCATCACCTCTCACCTTGCCCAATTGAAAATCATGCATCAGAAAAATATATTACTTACGAGTGCTATGTTAACCTAGTTATTCTATTGTTCAGCATTTTAATTAGTTCCCATTTACATGATACGTTTGCTGTATATTACTGCTTCTAGTTACGAAGTTGTTTTTGTAATTTAGTTGTCATCAGCATGTTCATTATTTGGTTCCCGTATGGTAGGTTTTCTCATTGAAATCTATTCTAAAGAAGTGGCTGTAGCACTGAAATTTCCACAAGTGCACAACGATACATGACCTGCAAACACAATGGTCGGAAGGCATCCAGACGGCCGCTATCGGTGATGAACGTCGCCTCAATCTGTCCCATTACCGGAGCTCCGTTTCAGCCAGAGATAGCTAGAAGAAAGTTCAGGACCGTTAAGTTTGTGGTATCGTCGGTCGGGAACGAGTTTCTATCCTCCTTTCTACCTGGAAGGATGTATCACCGATGCAGCACAACGATATCGCAAACGAGATCTCAGCTACTTCGTCCTTCCTCCATGCAGCAGGTCTGGTGCAGAACGGGTGTCTATAATGTGTGCTGGCACGGCATGGAGGAACTTGAAAACCAAGCTCGTGACAGAGTACGTGCACTCGAACAGGAGTCCTTTGACATCATATCCTTATATCACTTATGATCAGTGGACCCAATTTGTGAAGCTGAAGATGACGCCCCAGTTCATTGCGAATGGTCTTGCTGCTCGGAAAATGGCCCTCATATTTATGTGCTTGTTATGTAGGAAATGTATGACTCAGGTGAGGGAACAATCCCTTAAAGTAGTCTTCATGGACCCTGCTCGTACTTCGCAGCGAGTGATTGATCTTGAGTAGAGGCATGTCGAGGATTACTTCATCCATGTGATGAAGAATATCAAAGACAACGTTCTAATCCTATGTCCTTTTATGGGAAGGTAAAGTATTCATTATCTAAACTATGATTACAAACTATTGATTCAATTCACCAGTAACTCAAATTAAGTACATATTTTGTAGGGATCGCTGCATTCTTGTCGCCATCTCAGTTGCGAAAGGTGGTGTGTACTATCTTGATTCTCATCCAGATCATAAGATCAATGTCGACCACATAAGCAGGCTTCTTGACAGGTGACTTATTATTGTCCTATACACAGACACATCATGTTTAATATATACACATCACATGATATCCCTATATTAATTAATGTCATTACTCCATCAGAGCATTCGATTTCCTCAGGGTGTCAAATGAACCTATAAGTCAGAAGGGTTATACCAGACTTAACCACCTCCTGAAATATCAGGTTGGTTTCCACCTGCCACATTCTAATGCATGAACTCTGCCTTTCCTGTTGGATATGAAAGTCTTATATATATACGCTATTTTGCCCAGTGCCACCAACACCCGGCGGAAATCAAGCAGTTTGGCACGTACTATGGCCAGTTCTACCAGCAAAATATGCAGTTAAGCAGGTTCTATGTTGCCCATCACATGAACATAATTCTGTCTTGGTTCCTGGATACGTAAAAAAGTCCATTTTACTACCCTGAATAAAGTGGGTGGTTCACTTTATCCCCTGATCTATTTTTCGGCTTTTTTACCCCCCCAAACAAATTCAAACCGAACAAAACACCCATCTGGCTTGTTTTTCTCCACCCGTTGCTGATGTGGCACTAGTCAGCGACGGTTTTGACCTGGGTGGGGCCCCCTTGTCTGGTTTCTTTC
>NC_041389.1:34989715-35031474 GCF_002162155.2 Triticum dicoccoides
GGGTACACCCGCCGGCGAGCCTCCTCCTCGGCTCCCGCCCCTTCTTCTTCCCCGCGCTGCTGCCACCGCTGTGGGAGCTGCAGCAGCCCGCTACCCGTCCTCCTTCACGTCTTCCTCCTCCTCGTCGTCATGCTGCTACTGCGTACCATGACCACGACGACTCTCTCTCCTTGCTCTAGATGCCATGGCCGGTGCTCCGTTCTGCAGCTCGGCGCTGCTGAGAACCACCGTGGCCACCTAAGACCACCGTCACCGTCGGCTCCAGCGCCCTCGACTTGGATCCCGCCGTCCTGCCACAGACCCGCGTCCGTCGTCGTCGTTCGTCACCCAGCACCCGTCCAGGTCGGGCGCCGGCTTCGGATCCAGCGAGGACCAAGGCTTTTTGGAACCGGTCTTTCAGGTAGTAGTGCATGCACTAACGTGCGTGTTGTTGCTGCGCCAACAGCCCACGATCTGCATGCTAGCTTCTAGGAGTGGTTAGCCTGTGCATAGCTGTGTTAGTTAGTCTAGCCGCGTGCGTGTGTTATCTATGTATAAGTGTACACCCAGAGGATAATACAATCGTGAGTTCTTCCTCACTTTTCTTTCCTTCACATGCAGTCGCTGCCGTGCAAGCTCCTCTGCCTCGCCGCCAGCGCCGAGGTCGACGGTGGCATCGCTGGTGGGGTTGCTGGACGGCGGGGAGGTGCTGCAGGAGGCCCGGAGGTGGCCGGCGGCGAGTTCCTTGTTGGAGCAGAAGCGATGAGGCGACCGACAGCGGAGCAACGCTAGGAGTGAGAGGTCGCCGGCGTGGAGGGCTTCAGCAGTGACACAACAGCGCGGTGGTGCTTAGACGCAGCCGTGCATAGAGGAGGTCGGGGGCTCGGGGCTGTTGTCACCTAGAGAGAGAGAGGAGAGAGAGAGAGACTTGACAAGGGGGCTCCATCCGGGTCAAAATGACGAGTTAATTGCACGTTGGTACCACACTTGCTCACCTACTCATGAATCAGTACCACTACTCGTGCATGTCGCAGTTCAGTACCAACTCAGGGCCTAAGTGATGCATAACGGGCTGACAGCCGTATAAGTGCGTATTGACCGCGTATCCGACAGGTCGGGCCCACATGTCAGGTGACACGCTGACCGAATCGGCGCGTGCCCGGTGCGCTGACTAGGACGAGGCCGACCTAACAGGCTGGGTCGAACCGAGCCGCCAGTTCGAACCCTAACTCTCGTTCCCCTCTCCCTCTCCTCCCCGTGCTCCTCTGTGTCAATGGCGACGGCGAATCCAGGCGGCGGTGGTGTAGGCGGCGGGTACGGAGATCTTCCTGGCCTTGGGCCCGATGCGCACCCAGGATTGGCCGAGGGTGACGGCGACAGTTCGTCGTACTACTCGAGCGGCGAGGAAGAAATGGAGGAGGCCCCGCTGAGCATGGAGCAGCGCTTGCGGATGGCAGAGATGTGGGTCGCCAACCCTTTCACTAGCCATCACTGGACCCATGGATGTGGTGGGGTGCTGTAAGTCCTCCTCCCTCTCCTCTGTTCTTTCTTCCAATTTGGGGGCTAGGGTTAGTGTTAATGAAAATGTCCAAATTTGCTGGCACTTGTAGTGTGGAGGAGGCTATCTGGGATGTTAGGATTCACTTTGATGCCCTACATAATTTGGATAGAAAGATATGCAGTTCTGATGTCACTTTTCTCAATCTGTATGCACTGTTGCATACACAAGGATTTACATTCTCTGATGAATTGTATCACATGGAGAACACATGCATAGGAGAGCAGAGAGAGCATGGCCTAGACTTGATTGACACAAACATTAAATTGCAAAATATTAAGAAGCAACATGAGCATACTTTAGTTTTGAATCTGTTAGTTAGAGCAACAGCCACTGACAATGCTGCAATTCAGAGAAATGCTGAACTACAGACCATTCTTTATGCACCACCAGTTGTGTATGATCTCAGTGAGCCAGCTGTGCTTGCTGTTGATGACCAAGGTGTTGTTTTTAATAGTCAGGGCAGTAGTAGTACCAATGTTGGTGCTAGTGGTTTTTGCACACAAGAGAGCAAAAATCTAGGTAAACAAAAGCTGAAATCTGTGATGGAGGATGAAGTCTTGTTGCAGGAGGGATATCACAGTAGTGATAATTCAGAAGGGGCATATGACAGTGACAACTACTTGGAGAAGTACAGGATTTCTCAAGACACAGAGATAATAGATGGAAAGAGACAAGCAAATGAGGAACAACTAGCACATGATTAAGATGAATATTCAGATGATGAGTCAGAAGAGGAGGAACAACTTCATTATGAGGGTGACGCTGAGGTTGAGGATCCGTTTGAGAGGGAGGAGGAAGAGAGTGGGGATGAAGATATGGAGGAGAGCTTGAATGTGGAGTTAGCTCAACAGTTGCAGGTAGAACCTCCAAAGAAGAAACAGAAGCTGCCAATTAGGAGGTGCCCCACCACTAGAACACATTCTAGTGTTTTAAAGGAGTTGAAGAAAGATTTCATTCCTTCATCAGATGAAGAAGAAACTGGTTGGCTGATGGATAGTGAAGATGATGGGCATGAGCCACTGCAATTTGTCCTAAAAAATAAGAAGAGTAGGGCACAGAAAAGAAAACCTAGGATATGGTTCAATGAAAAAATGGAGCACCCACACCAGCAATTATGTAAGTACATGTGCTTCACAAATCAGCAGCAATTCAGAGATGCTCTGTTGAGCTTGCACATTTCACAGGCAAGAGATTTCAGATATCATAGAAACTCTGACCAAAGGATCATTGCAAGTTGCAGAAATGAGCACTGTCAGTTCCACACTGTTGCTGCTGTGATCAAAGGTGAAAAGACTTTTGCTATAAAAAAATGAACCTGGAGCACACTTGCCCTACCAGTACAGAGTCTTCCAGGGTTAGTGCAAAGTGGCTTGCAAAGACATATGAGTCATTATTCAGGTCTGATCCAACCACTAGCATACAAACTCTGGTTGATGCCTGCAATGAGAAGTATGGTGTTGAGGTTCCTAAGCACATGGCCTATAGGGCCAAAAACTTAGCTGTGGAAGCTGTCTTAGGAGAGCACAAGAAGCAGTATCCCAGGTTAAGGGACTATGCAGCAACCATCATGCAGACAAACCCTGGAAGTAGGGTTGTAGTTACAACTCTAGTTCCTAAAGCAACAAAAAAAATACCACACCTAGGGCCAAGATTTCATGCAATGTTTTTCTGCTTAAATGGAGCAAGGGAGGGATTTCTCACTAGATGTAGACCTTTCATTGGTTAGTTACTTGTTTCTTTTCTTTAGTTTCATTGCTATGTACATGATTACACCTTTTCTGTAGTTTCTTTGCTATGTACTGACTTAATTGGTTATTTTTTTGCAAAACAGGTGTTGATGGATGCTTTATTAAGCTGACCACAGGTGCACAGATCTTTGCTGCCACTGGCAGAGATGGCAATAACAACATTTATCCAATTGCATTTGCCATTGTTGGTCAGGAGGATACAACAAATTGGTGCTGGTTTCTGCACCAACTCAAGATATGTCTAGGAGGAGAAGTTGGCCAATTTGGTCCTTATACTATCATGTCAGATAGACAGAGGGTAAGTACTTAGTTTGCTGTGTAATTTCAGTAGCATAGTTTCTTGGTTTTTTTCAACTATATCTGTAGTCAGTAGCTTAGTTTGTTGTTGTAATTTCAACAGGGGCTACTCAATGCAGTGAATAGAGTATTTCCAAACTGCCACCAGAGATATTGTCTTAGACACTTATATGCAAATTTCCAGAATGCTGGTTTTAGGGGGGAAGATCTAAAGAAATGCATGAATAATGCCAGTTATGCTTACAATGAATATAAGTTTAATATTGCTATGAATGATTTGAGAAATGAGTGTGTGGATGCTTGGAAGTGGCTTAATGCAATTCCTAAGAATACATGGGCAAGGCATGCTTTTGACACTAACTGCAAGACAGATTTGGTTGTTAACAACCTATCTGAGGTGTTACCCAAGTATATCCTTGATTTTAGGAAAAAGCCTATTAGGACTATGGTTGATGGTATTAAGGACAAGCAAATGGTGAGGTGGCATGAGAAGAGAGAGAGAGGAAAGGCAGCTTTCTGGGAGATCACACCACACTATGCTGAGAAGTTAGAGCTGGAAAAGGAGAAGGCTAGATATTGCAAACCCATTCAAGCTGGTGTTAATTTATGGCAAGTGACCAGTGGGTAGAAAACACACCCTATGAACTTGGATAATCATACATGTGGTTGCAGAAAACGGGACCTCAGTGGCCTACCATGCAACCATGCAATTTCAGCAATTAACAAGGCCAAGAGGTTTCCAGAGGACTTTGTTTGTAAATTCTTCAGAAAACCATTTTATGTGGCAGCATATGAACCTATGATCTTTCCTGTTCCTGGTAAACATGACTGGATAAGGACACCTGGACCAGACATAGAGCCACCAGAATTTCATGTTAGGAGAGGAAGAAAGCAAGAGAAGAGGATGAAGGGCAAGTTTGAAGTGCCAAAGCCAAAAGACAGCAGTAGAATGGCCACAATAACATGCTCTAACTGTGGTCTCCAAGGCCATAGATACACCAACTGCCTGAAACAATTGAAACCAGATTTGGCTATAAGGAAAAACAAACATGTGGTAATACCAAATCTCACTTCTTTTTTATTTGCTGACTAGTGCATTTGTTAATATTTTAATGTTGTCTACTAATACCAATCTCACTTCTTTTTGCAAGACCAAGAGGTCACAGCAGCAACCTACACCTGCAAGATCACAGCCCCTACCTGCAAGATCACAACCTCCACCTGCAAGATCCCAGCCTGCACCAAGATCACAGCCTCCACCTGCAAGGACTGGTGCAAGATCTGGAGCAAGGTCTGGTGCAAGGACTGGTGCAAGATCTGGAGCAAGGTCTGGTGCAAGGACTGGTGCAAGTTCACAACCATCAACTAGTGGTGCAAGGCCATTCACTGCCCCAAGATATGCAACTCCTTCTACATCTTCTGCCCCAAGAAGTCACACTGGTTGGATGAGGTGGTTTGATCCTAGTGGTAACTGATGATTGTGTGAAATGAGTGGTTGTTTCTCAAAACTATGGCAAGTGATCAATGTTTTGTGTCCTGAACCATGGCATGGTTGGATGCTTAGGTTTGATTGTACTGAACCAACAAGTCAAACTGGTTGGATGATTATGTTTGAGTGTACTGAATTGCTATCAACTATCTTAATGTTATGGGCAATGTTATGCTATCAATTTGGTGATTAGTGTTATTTGCAATGTTAAGGTTTGATTAAGGTTATTGGCAATGCCTAACCACTTTGTTTACCTGACCACTTTGGTTTAGGGGGTTCTCGACGTCGACGGGCCCTAAATGCCTAACCACCTTGGTTTAGGGGGTTCTCAACGTCGACGGGCCCTAAATGCCTAACCACCTTGGTTTAGGGGGTTCTCGATGTCGATGGACCCTAAATGCCTAACCACTTTGGTTTAGGGGGTTCTCGACATCGACGGACCCTAAATGCCTAACCACTTTGGTTTAGGGGGTTCTCGATGTTGACGGGCCCTAAATGCCTAACCACCTTGGTTTAGGGGGTTCTCGACGTCGACGGACCCTAAATGCCTAACCACTTTGGTTTAGGGGGTTCTCGACGTCGACGGACCCTAAATGCCTAACACCATAGTGGTTCACAACAAGGTTCACAACAAGGTTCACAACTTACTGGTTCACAACAAGGTTCACAACTTACTGGTTCACAACAACAACATATTGATTAACATAGTGGTTCACAGCAACTAAGAGTTAACATAGTGGTTCACAGCAACACCATAGTGGTTCACAACAACTTAAAGCAACAACATAGTGGTTCACCACAACACCATAGTGGTTCACAACAACTTTAAGCGACAACATAGTACATAACTTAGTTCACAACAACACCATACTTCACAAAAGGTCAGCAAAGCAAGCATTCTTCTTCTTCATGTTGATCTGGATCTTGCTCTTGCTCTTCCTCTACATCTTCATTCTGACAAGATGTCCAGGATCCCCTTCAATTTCTGATTGTTCTTCTCCTCTGACTTCAACAGTTCAGCAATCTGAATCTTTAGCTGATCTCTCCTTGCTGTGAGCTTCTCATGCCCCTTCTTGAGATCACCCATGTGAAGGAGCAGCTGGGTGTTCTCCTGGGTGAGCTTTTCCTCAGACTTTTTGAGTTCATCAACCTGGAATTGCAGGTTCCTGGTGGATGTACTAAGCACTTCCTTCTCTTTTAGATGATTAAACTTCAGGTTCCTGATGCAAGTGCCTTGAGATTCTATCAGGTTCATGAGTACTTTATACTTCTCCTGCAGCTTGAAGATCTCTGCATCTTTCTTCCCCATCTCTGTCTTCATGTCAGATTCTGCATCTTAGCCTGCAAATAGCTGAAATCTACCATCCTATCCTCTTGAGCATTGAACAGTTGGTGCACATCTTCAACCAATTTGTCATAGTTGGCCTCTAGATTATTTTTTTCTTCAGTCAAATGGTGAATAGTGAATGAACTCTCCAGGTTATCCTTCGTCCTATCACTCTTGCTGTCATGATACATTTCCCATAGCTTCAACAAGGCATTCTGCAATGTAGAAGGCCACTCTGGGTCAACCCAGAGAACAACACCACAGTTGTCATCTTCCTGCAATATAAACAACCATAGCATCAGCATCTTAAAACAATGTAGGACCCTAAATGACTAGCCACTGAATTAAAAATGAACTTTAAGCATCCTTGGGAAACAACTTTAATAATATAGCCAACTTTAATAATATAACACTAGCTGAATTTTAAGCTTCTGACATTGAATCTCTCTGACCTTAAACAATCAAATAATTTGCGAAGTGAGTACTCTTGTACTGCAAACATTTTCTAATCCACTGATTAGCACCAGTAGTACTAAATGGCTAGAAAAATGACCCTCACACAGCTACAAAATGACCATCAAAGCTATGGTACAAGAGTACTCATTAAACAATGTGCATCAACACATGGCTAGATTAAAGAACCTGAATTCCATGCACTGGACTGCACAATTCTATGCACATGGCTAGATTAAACAATACCATTAACACAGAGTTTGGACAGAATCTTACACTCATAGGACAGACTAAGAACCTCCTGCCCGTGTTAAATGCTTCGAATGCTACACGCCTCTCAGCCGCCACACCATGCTGATGGCAAAGAACTCTGGATGCTGTCTCAATGCCACTGTAGTCTTCGTCTTCAATGCTAGCAGGGATCTACAGGAACAAAAGGAAAACAAAATCCCCAAATCAAATCAAATCCCCCCAAATCTGATAACCCAACCCTAACCCTAGCTCTACAACTCACCCGGTAATGCATGGCTTCGTCATAAGAGAGGTTCATGTATTGCGCAATTGAGTCCTGGCTGCTCTCCTCCTCCATGGCGCGATGGCGAGCCGGTTGAGGTGGCGGCGGCAGCGGGCGGAGGGCGGCGACGAATCGGAGAGAGGAGGGAGAGCGAGAGTGAGAGTGAGGTCGAGCGAGAGTGAGGCGAGTCCGACCGAGCCCATGTAACCGACCGCACCGGCCTCGTCCTAGTCAGCGCACCGGGCACGCGCCGATTCGGCCAGCGTTTCACCTGACATGTGGGCCCGACCTGTCGGATACGCGGTCAATACGCACTTATACGGCTGTCAGCCCGTTATGCATCACTTAGGCCCTGAGTTGGTACTGAACTGCGACATGCACGAGTAGTGGTACTGATTCGTGAGTAGGTGAGCAAGTGTGGTACCAACGTGCAATTAACTCCAAAATCACCATTGACTAGTGCCACATCAGCAGCGGGTGGAGAAAACCAGCCAGGGGGTGTTTTGTCCGGTTTGGGTTTGTTTGGGGGTAAAAGAAGTCGAAATAAAGATCAGGGGGTAAAGTGAACCACCCACTTTATTCAGGGTAGTAAAATGAACTTTTTTCCTGGATACGGAACTGGAGGTACTAAAACAACTTCTATTTTCATTTTCCGAACATCTTCATATTGTGTGTGCTTTATATCATACTCACTAGATTGTAAAATATTACCAACAACATCCGCGACTCAAAGCCAAGCAACTGTCGATCAGCAAGCTACGAATGCTCCATGACCATATGTCTCATTTCTTGGTTCATAAGGTGATGGCTGAAGGGCCTGATGACATGTGACAACGTATTTGTGCTTACAGAGTGATCAGGATGTTTTTTTAGAACATAGACGTCAGGGACGTCCGGCTTTAAATTAATAAAGCCCACATAAGGCAGCGTATCACAACCACAGTACCAACAACGGCGTCAGACTTAAGAAGACGATAGCTAGAAGAGAATAAAGTTCGTTACAAGGCTCGACTGGCCAAACAAAACGAGCACGCAAGCTCGGATGCTACAAGGACCAAAAGGGGGGCTACCCATCCCTATGCGACAACCGACGACGCGGGCGACGGGGCTCGAGACTCGGAGTAGACAGAGCGAAGACGACAGATGGCTTGGCGATGAAGATCAGAGTCCTGTTGTCTTCCCAGCGGTGCCCATTGCTGCAAGAACACGATGCATTTGAAGATTACGTCAGCAGGATGCGAGGGAAACACGCCCTCAATAGTAAACTTGTTACGAATATGCCAAATAGCCCATAGCATGGCCGCCACACATGTCCACATGACCCTACGCGCCGTGCCTTGAACCAGAGACAAGGAAGACAGAAGCACGGAACGGGAGCGTGGATCCCACTCCACCCCCGCGGCCTCACGGACCGCGCTCCAGGCAAAACGAGCCAAAGAGCACCGGAAGAAAGCGTGGTCAGCATCTTCCGTAGTCCTGCACAACGCACAAGGGCCGGAGGCGGGGCCATTGCGCTTAGCAAGGTTAATAGAGGTAGGAAGGCGATCTTGGCAAAGTTGCCAGAGGAAAACCTTGATCTTGAGGGGGATTTTAGCCTTCCAAAGCCCCGTGGCCACGGACGGGATCTGGCCGCGAGTAAGCTCTCTGTATAAGGAATTGACAGAGCCTGAAAGTCTCCAAGAGACCGTGTCCGCGGAATCCGATAAGCGGACATCCGCAATCAAAGCCCGAAGGCGATCCCATTCCGCCAACTCCGGCCCTGTTAGTTCTCTTTTGAAGTTGATGAAGGGAGGGGAGGAGCTAAGAGCCGAGGCAACCAATTGGTTGGGCTCGACTGCTATGGAGTAGAGTTGGCGAAACTCCGACCATAAAGGCCGATGGCCAATCCAAAGATCAAGCCAGAAACACGTGGAGCGGCCATTGTTAACCCCAAACTTCGCGCCCCTGGCAATGAAGGGTTTGAGGGATTGTATGGAGTTCCAGAACAGGGACCCTCGAGAGGCCGCCTCGAAGAAATTCCCATTCGGGAAGTATTTCGCACGGAGGAGGTCGATCCAGAGGCCAGTCTCTCCCTGAGACATTTTCCAGATCCATTTGCACATTAGTGCAATGTTCATCAGCTTGGAGTTGATGATCCCAAGGCCCCCCTGGGCTTTAGGACGACAGACGGCCTGCCATTTAACCATGTGGTATTTCCGTTTAGGTCTCGCTCCTTCCCAAAAGAAACGGGACCGAGGGGTATCCAACTTACTGTGCACCCCATCCGCCAGCAGGAACAAACCCATGGCAAACATGGGTAGGGATGAGAGGCTGGAGTTAGTTAAGATTAGTCTAGCCCCTGAAGACATAAAACGACCCCACCACGTGTTGGGAATATGCCCTAGAGGCAATAATAAATTGGTTATTATTATATTTCCTTGTTCATGATAATCGTTTATTATCCATGCTATAATTGTATTGATAGGAAACTCAGATACATGTGTGGGTACATAGACAACACCATGTCCTAGTAAGCCTCTAGTTGACTAGCTCGTTGATCAACAGATGGTTACGGTTTCCTGACCATGGACATTGGATGTCGTTGATAACGGGATCACATCATTGGGAGAATGATGTGATGGACAAGACCCAATCCTAAGCCTAGCACAAAGATCGTAGTTCGTATGCTAAAGCTTTTCTAATGTCAAGTATCATTTCCTTAGACCATGAGATTGTGCAACTCCCGGATACCGTAGGAATGCTTTGGGTGTACCAAACATCACAACGTAACTGGGTGGCTATAAAGGTGCACTACAGGTATCTCCAAAAGTGTCTGTTGGGTTGGCACGAATCGAGACTGGGATTTGTCACTCCGTGTAAACTGAGAGGTATCTTTGGGCCCACTCGGTAGGACATCATCAAAATGTGCACAATGTGACCAAGGGGTTGATCACGGGATGATGTGTTACGGAACGAGTAAAGAGACTTGCCGGTAACGAGATTGAACAAGGTATCGGCATACCGACGATCGAATCTCGGGCAAGTATAATACCGCTAGACAAAGGAAATTGTATACGGGATCGATTGAGTCCTTGACATCATGGTTCATCCGATGAGATCATCGTGGAACATGTGGGAGCCAACATGGGTATCCAGATCCTGCTGTTGGTTATTGACCGGAGAACGTCTCGGTCATGTCTGCATGATTCCCGAACCCGTAGGGTCTACACACTTAAGGTTCGATGACGCTAAGGTTATAAAGGAAGTTTGTATGTGATTACCTAATGTTGTTCGGAGTCCCGGATGAGATCCCGGACGTCACGAGGAGTTCCGGAATGGTCCGGAGGTAAAGATTTATATATGGGAAGTCCTGTTTTGGTCACCGGAAAAGTTTCGGGTTTTATCGGTAACGTACCGGGACCACCGGGAGGGTCTTGGGGGTCCACCAAGTGGGCCCACCGGCCCCAGAGGGCTGCATGGGCCAAGTGTGGGAGGGGACCAGCCCCAGGTGGGCTGGTGCGCCTCCCCACCAAGGCCCAAGGCGCCTAGGGCTTGGGGGAAACCCTAAAGGGGGGCGCCCCCTTGCCTTGGGGGGCAAGGCAACCCCCCTGGCCGCCGCCCCCTCCTCAGGTTGGATCTGAGGAGTCCGACCCCCCCTCTCCCTTGCCCCTATATATATGTGGGGGGTGGGAGGGCAGTCGCACCTGAAGCCTTGGCGCCTCCCTCCCTCCCGTGACACCTCCTCCTCTCCCGCAGGTGCTTGGCGAAGCCCTGCAGGATTGCCACGCTCCTCCACCACCACCACACCGTTGTGCTGCTGCTGGATGGAGTCTTCCTCAACCTCTCCCTCTCTCCTTGTTGGATCAAGGCATGGGAGACGTCACCGGGCTGTACGTGTGTTGAACGCGGAGGTGCCGTCTGTTCGGCACTCGGATCTCTGTGATTTGGATCACGACGAGTACGACTCCTTCAACCCCGTTCTCTTGAACGCTTCCGCTCAGCGATCTACAAGGGTATGTAGATGCACTCTCCTTCCCCTCGTTGCTGGTTTCTCCATAGATTGATCTTGGTTACTCGTAGGAAAATTTTGAATTTCTCCACAGATGATTCGAGTAGATGTTGAGTATATTTACTTGATGAAACACAAGTCTGAATTATTGAATGGTTCAAGTAATTTCAGAGTGAAGTTGAAGATCATTGTGACAAGAGGATAAAATGTCTATGATATGATCATAGAGATGAGTATCTGAGTTACGAGCTTTGGCACGCAATTAAGACATTGTGGAAATTGTTTCACAATTAATACCGCCTGGAACACCATAGTGTGATGGTGTGTCCGAACATCATAGTTGCACCCTATTGGATATGGTACATACCATGATGTCTCTTATCGAATTACCACTATCATTAATGGGTTAGGCATTAGAGACAACCGTACTCACTTTAATAGGGCACCACGTAATTCCGTTGAGACGACACCGTTTGAACTATGGTTTGGAGAAACCTAAGTTGTCGTTTCTTAAAAGTTTGGGGCTGCGATGCTTATGTGAAAAAGTTTCAGGTTGATGAGCTCGAACCCAAAGCGGATAAAAAAATGCATCTTCATAGGACACCCAAAACAGTTGGGTATACCTCCTATCTCAGATCTGGAAGCAAAAGTAATTGTTTCTAGAAACAGGTCCTTTCTCGAGGAAAAGTTTCTCTTGAAAGAATTGAGTGGGAGGATGGTGGAGACTTAATGAGGTTATTGAACCATCACTTCAACCAGTGTGTAGCAGGGCACAGGAAGTTGTTCATGTGGCACCTACACCAATTGAAGTAGAAGCTTATGATAGTGATCATGAAGTTCTGGATCAAGTCACTACCGTACCTCGTAGGGTGACAAGGATGCGTACTACTTCAGAGTGGTACGCAATCCTGTCTTAGAGGTCATGTTGCTAGACAACAATGAACCTACGAGCTATGGAGAAGCGATGGTGGGCTCGGATTCCGATGAATGGCTCGAGGCCATAAAATCCGAGAAAGGATCCATGACTCTGGTGGACTTGCCCGATGATCGGCAAGCCATTGAGATAAATGGATCTTTAAGAAGAAGACGGACATGGATGGTAATGTCACCGTCTATGAAGCTCGACTTGTGGCGAAGAGTTTTTTCACAAGTTCAAAGAGTTGACTACGATGAGATTTTCTCATCCGTAGCGATGCTTAAGTCCGTCGGAATCATGTTAGCATTAGCTGCATTTATGAAATCTGGCAGATGGATGTCAAAACGAGTTTTCTTACCAGATTCCGTAAGGAAAGGTTGTATGTGATACAACCAGAAGCTTTTTGACGATCCTGAAAGACGCTAACAAGTATGCAAAGCTCCAGCAATCCTTCTAAGGATTGGAGTAAGCATCTCGGAGTTGGAATGTACGCTTTGATGAGATGATCAAAGATTTTGGTTTTATACAAAAGTTTATGAGAAACTTGTATTTCCAAAGAAGTGAGTGGGAGCGCTATAGAATTTCTGATGAGTATATGTTGTTGACATATTGTTGATCAGAAATGATGTAGAATTTATGGAAAGCATATGGGGTTATTTGAAAAGTGTTTTTCAATGGAGAACCTGGATTAAGCTACTTGAACATTGAGCATCAAGATCTATGAGGATAGATCAAAAACGCTAAATGGTACTTTCAAATGAGCACATACCTTGACATGATCTTGAAGGTGTTCAAGATGGATCAGTCAAAGAAGGAGTTCTTGCCTGAGTTGTAAGGTATGAAGTTAAGAGTTAAAGCTCGACCACGGCAGAAGAGAGAGAAAGGACGAAGGTCATCCCCTATGCTTTAGACGTAGGCTCTATAGTATGCTATGCTGTGTACCTCATCGGAAGTGTGCCTTGCCATGAGTCAGTCAAGGGGTACAAGAATGATCCAGGAATAGATCATTGGACAGCGGTCAAAATTGTCCTTGGAGTAAATAAAGGACATGTTTCTCGATTATGGAGGTGATAAAGAGTTCGGCGTAAAGGGTTACGTCGATGCAAGCTTTAATACCTATCCGAATGACTCTGAGTAGCAAATCGGATACGTATAGTGGAGCAACCATTTGGAATAGCCCAAGTGGAGCGTGGAAGCAGCATTTACAATATGCCATAGAGAATTGCGAAGTACATACGGATCTGAATATTGCAGACCCGTTGACTAAAACCTCTCTCACAAGAAAAACATGATCAAACCCCAGAACTCATTGAGACTTAATCACATGGTGATGTGAACTAGTTTAGACACTAGTAAACTCGTTGGATGTTGGTCACATGGCGATGTAACCTATCAGTGCTAATCACATAGCGATGTGAACTAGATTATTGACTCTAGTGCAAGTGGGAGACTGTTGGAAATATGCCCTAGAGGCAATAATAAATTGGTTATTATTATATTTCCTTGTTCATGATAATCTTTTATTATCCATGCTATAATTGTATTGATAGGAAACTCAGATACATGTTTGGGTACATAGACAACACCATGTCCCTAGTAAGCCTCTAGTTGACTAGCTCGTTGATCAACAGATGGTTACGGTTTCCTGACCATGGACATTGGATGTCGTTGATAACGGGATCACATCATTGGGAGAATGATGTGATGGACAAGACCCAATCCTAAGCCTAGCACAAAGATCGTAGTTCGTATGCTAAAGCTTTTCTAATGTCAAGTATCATTTCCTTAGACCATGAGATTGTGCAACTCCCGGATACCGTAGGAATGCTTTGGGTGTACCAAACGTCACAACGTAACTGGGTGGCTATAAAGGTGCACTACAGGTATCTCCGAAAGTGTCTGTTGGGTTGGCACGAATCGAGACTGGGATTTGTCACTCCGTGTAAACGGAGAGGTATCTCTGGGCCCACTCGGTAGGACATCATCATAATGTGTACAATGTGACCAAGGGGTTGATCACGGGATGATGTGTTACGGAACGAGTAAAGAGACTTGCCGGTAACAAGATTGAACAAGGTATCGGCATACCGACGATTGAATCTCGGGCAAGTATAATACCGCTAGACAAAGGGAATTGTATACGGGATCGATCGAGTCCTTGACATCGTGGTTCATCCGATGAGATCATCATGGAACATGTGGGAGCCAACATGGATATCCATATCCCGCTGTTGGTTATTGACCGGAGAACGTCTTGGTCATGTCTGCATGATTCCCGAACCCGTAGGGTCTACACACTTAAGGTTTGATGACGCTAGGGTTATAAAGGAAGTTTGTATGTGGTTACCAATGTTGTTCGGAGTCCCGGATGAGATCTCGGACGTCACGAGGAGTTCCGGAATGGTCCAGAGGTAAAGATTTATATATGGGAAGTCCTATTTTGGTCACCGGAAAAGTTTCGGGTTTTATCGGTAACGTACCGGGACCACCGGGAGGGTCCCGGGGTTCCACCAAGTGGGGCCACCGGCCCCAGAGGGCTGCATGGGCCAAGTGTGGGAGGGGACCAGCCCCAGGTGGGCTGGTGCGCCCCCACCAAGGCCCAAGGCGCCTAGGGCTTGGGGGAAACCCTAAAGGGGGGCACCCCCCCTTGCCTTGGGGGGCAAGGCAACCCCCCTGGCCGCCGCCCCCTCCTCAAATTGGATCTGAGGGGGCCGGCCCCCCTCTCCCTTGCCCCTATATATATGTGGGGGGTGGTAGGGCAGCCGCACCTGAAGCCCTGGCGCCTCCCTCCCTCCCGTGACACCTCCTCCTCTCCCGCAGGTGCTTGGCAAAGCCCTGCAGGATTGCCACGCTCCTCCACCACCACCACACCGTTGTGCTGCTGCTGGATGGAGTCTTCCTCAACCTCTCCCTCTCTCCTTGCTGGATCAAGGCATGGAAGACGTCACCGGGCTGTACGTGTGTTGAACGCGGAGGTGCCGTCCGTTCGGCACTCGGATCTCCGGTGATTTGGATCACGATGAGTACGACTCCTTCAACCCCATTCTCTTGAACGCTTCCGCTCAGCGATCTACAAGGGTATGTAGATGCACTCTCCTTCCCCTCATTGCTGGTTTCTCCATAGATAGATCTTGGTGACTCGTAGGAAAATTTTGAATTTCTGCTATGTTCCCCAACACCACGGACAAACCCTGTTCGCCACCTTGGAGGA
This sequence comes from Triticum dicoccoides, assembly GCF_002162155.2. NCBI lineage: Eukaryota > Viridiplantae > Streptophyta > Magnoliopsida > Poales > Poaceae > Triticum > Triticum dicoccoides. The sequence goes on from NC_041389.1 coordinate 35,005,199, forward strand.
GAGGGGTTCCCAATCGGCAATCGAGCACTTCTTCGCCGCAATCGGGAGACCGAGATAAGTGAACGGAAACTGGCCAAGTTTGCAGTTAAGCAACTTGACGACCCACTAACTTTCGGTCGCGTCCATCCCTATGGACACCACTTCACATTTGTGAAAGTTGATTTTAAATCCCGACATGAGTTCAAAGCACAACAGAATGGCCTTGACCGTTGCGATACTGTGTGAGTCGGGCTCGAAAAGGAGGAGTGTGTCATCCGCATATTGCAGGTGTGACACTCCCCCCGGAATCAGATCGTCCACCACTCCCCTAATGTGGCCGGCCAATCGAGCTATGTCGAGCATGGCGCCCAAGGCGTCCGCCACAAAGTTAAACAGCAAAGGCGAGGCTGGGTCCCCTTGACGCAGCCCACGCTTGTTGCGGAAGAAGTTCCCTACTTCTTCGTTCACCGCAATCGCCGTTTGCCCCCCGAGACCAACTACATCATGCGATGAACCCAAACCGACGAGAATCCTCGATCCAGGAGGACCTATCGGAGAAACTCCCAATTCACGCGATCGTACGCCTTCTCAAAATCAAGTTTCAGGAGAATCGCGGGATGGCGAGCACGTTTTAGGGAGTGCACAATCTCTTGGAGGGCCAACGGCCCCTCCAAGATGTTGCGCCCACGAATAAAAGCCGATTGGTTCCTACTAATAATGCGATGAGCTATCAGAGACAAGCGAGTCGAACATGCCTTAGCACAAATTTTAAACGGAACATTAATCAACGCAATTGGACGAAAGAGCCTAATATGATCCGCGCCCGGAACCTTGGGAATCAAAGAGAGAACCCCAAAGTTTAGGCGAGAGATATCTACCGTACCCCGCATAAAACCATTGCGAACGTCAAAAATAGGACATTTGAGCACTTGCCAAAACCATTTAAACATCGCCACTGGCCACCCATCCGGCCCGGGTGCGGTATCCGATTTCATACCAAGTGTCGCCTTGTCAATCTCCTCCGGGAGGAATGCCACTCCCAGGCCCTCGTTTTCCTCGTCTGTGACCCGCAACGCAGGGTCCCACACATACGCCCTAAGCCGAGCACGGGATTCCTCCCTGGAACCCATAAGTTGGATGTAGTACTCGTAGATGTGACGGACGATATCCTGTTGCCGCAAAAGGAGCCCCTGCTCGGATTGCAATCTCAGAATGGCGCACTTGCGGCGTCGGCCATTAGCGTAGGCGTGGAAATACTGAGTGTTCGCGTCTCCCTTGAGCGTCCACTTGATACCACCACGCCTGCGCCAGTACTCCTCCTCAGCGCGAAGAAGGGACTCGACTTGGGCTTCAAGCGCGTAACGCTGAGCCCAGTCATGCTCCGAGAATGTCTGCACATCCGCCGCAGCATCCATCAGGGCGAGATCCGCAGTCAAACGCGATCGAAGCAGCTTATCCTCGCGCCCCTGGTTAGCCCCCCACCCTTTGAGAGCCGCACGCAAACCCGCCCCTGCGGCAACCCAGAACTCCATCGGCCCGCGCGCGCGCCCAACCCGGGCGACGCAATTCTGCCATTTCGAAAGGAAGATTTGCTCAAAGTCCGGAGACTCTAGCCACGCGGTTTCGAAGAAAAAGCGAGGGCTGCGCTTTAACCTTTCCTCCCCCGAGGAGAGGATGAGGGGGACATGGTCCGACCCTATCCTCGTTTCGGCGTGCAGAGAGCACATGGGGAACAACATCTCCCACTCCGAGGACATGAAAACTCTGTCCAAGACCGACCGCACCGGCGTTAGCTGTTTGTGATCGCATTCGAATGTTCTACACTTTGGTTCATGCACTGTTAATTACTGTCGTAAACTCAGTGTTACTGTCAAAGTACTGCAATGGAATTGAGCTTAATTATCAATATATTTACAATTTGGCTGTTTAGTTTAAATTTGGTATAATCTCAAAATAGCTGGCATATTGCCATGCATTTGCTCCATTCGGACCAGGCTGTGAAATTCTGGACAATAACGGAACATCCAAATTTAACAGAGGCGGTTTAAATAAGGGAAACGTTTCGGAACGGCGCGCCGGCCGAACTTTCGGCCGGCCGCTCGCTCTCACACGCAAATCCCGCACACATGCAGCATGATTGCACGCGCACCATGCATGCAAACTACTCCCGCATGTGGTGGGTCCTACGCAACTGGCCGGCCCCCTTTTCTACCTTATCTCTTTCCCTTTCTTCTACCTCCAGCCCACATCGCCTAATACTCCTCCACGCCCTTGTTTCTCCTCTTCCTGCTCTTAGAGACAGCTTGCGCGCTGCTATGACCCACCACGAGCACCGGCTGCATCCGGCTGCTCCATAGCAGCAACGACACGCCGTCGTTTTGTTGGAACTGGCACCGTGGGGGAGCTGCAACCAGTTTGCCGGAGAGCTGCAACCAGCAATATGTGGTGTTACAACCAACAGAGCAGGCGACGGCGACAGATGCCATGGCGGAGCTGCAACCACAACGGGGCAGGCGACGGTGAGTGCCCAAGGCTGATGAGTGTTACAACTTCGGCATCCAAATGCTGGGACCAGCGCCCGGTTTTTCTACCACCGCGGCGACCGTCGTCGTAGACGCTTGGAGCATTGAGGCACAGGAGCTGCAACCAGCGGCACGAAAAGCTGGAACCGGCTAAAAAAAGCTGGAACCCCGACGAGAGCATGGGCTACAAGGCCCGACGTCGGCCGCTCCCCTTTGCTGCAACCGAAGAAAACAAAGCTGGAGCCGGCGACAAAAAATGCTACATCCGGCGACAAAAAAAGCTACCACCGTCGAGCGTCTGCACGATGGAGCTGCATCCATGAAAAAAATGTTACAACCGGCAAGTGATTTTGCTGGAACCAACACGAGCGCTGGAAGGCCACACGCCGCCACCGTAGTTGCTACCATGGGGCCATCTCCGTCGGAGCTATGGCCATCTTCAGCGGAGTCGCGACCGCCACCACCGGAGCTGCGACCGTCATCATGGGGAGCTGCAACCACAAGGAGGCACGCTGCTGCATACGTGGAGCCGGTGGGAAAGGCAGGAGACGACGGCGGCGAGGGTAGCGACCGGCGGCGACCGGAGGTGAGTGCCGTGACCGGCGGCAACAGATGAGATGCGCAAGGCGGTGCTTCAAAGCCGAGTGCGTGCTCATCCATGGCGATGCCTTGGGGTGTTTTTCCAGAGAAGAGGACGCAGGGAGGAAGAGAGAATCGTGTGGCTTAAATCTCTCCCATCGTACGGCTGCGCGTTGACCGGCCTAAATTTGGGCCGGTGCGCCGGCGCAGAGTGTTGCCCTTTAAATAACCGGCTCAAGGCTAGTTCAAAACAAATGTGCACCCTCCAAAAAACTCCGGACTCTCCAGTTAATGAAGAGCCGGGTACAAATTGAAACCTTCTCTAGCGCGAGGCTACCCAGTCTCCCATCTCACGGTCGAGCATATCCAGTCCCGAGCTCGCTTCGGTCACTGCTCACGGCGACGGCTACCTCCGCCACGACCTGCTCCGCACTACAGCTCCTATAATATTTTTTCGAAAGTAGATTCTAATATCTCTAGAAGCAATGTCTGATTGATGGAAACAACAATATTTTTTTGGTTGGGGCCAATTCCATGTTACACTTGACACAATTTTTTGGCCGCTGTATTGTCTATGCGTAGCAAACAATATACACTGATATATTGGGACGCGGATTTGATGAACATGGGTGCGCGCACACCCTTTATGAATAGTAAATTCAAAAAAACATACTAGAAAAAACCAAAAAGAATCAGAATTTATTGTTTTTGTTTTAATATACATAGTCAACCGGTATACTCACATATGAAGTTTCACGAAGAAATCACATCCGTGGTAATCTGGGCAAAAATGACAAAATCAAAGCTAAATTAAAAAACACTGTTTAATGAATAGTATGACCGCATTTGTATTTTCTTCACTAAGAATACCATGGGTATCAACACATCATGAAACTTCACACGTGAGTAGAATGACCGACTAAGGTTCATACCGCGAAATTTAAGAAAATTTTAATTTTTTCTATTATTTTTTATAAATTTACTATTCACATGGGTGCGCGCGCACTCATGTTCACCTTTGTATTTTCGGATATATTGTACATAAATTATCACTAGATCAAAGCAATCATCCGCTGGCATGGAACATTTTCTCGATGTGACTAAGTTACATGTGTTTTTCTGCTTTATACAACTTGTTTCATGCTTCTGTGGATGCTTACTTCGAGTACATATTTTTCTCTACCTCATACAACTTGCTTTCTTGTTTCAATGGACGCACATGCTTTGAATTTGATCACGACGCCCTCGGTCCGCAGCGGCTGCTGGCTTGTTCAAAATATAAACCACGTAAGGAAGCACACGAATAGTAGAGTGAAGCAAGTATTATTATGAATACATATCCTATGATATGAATCATGTTAATTTATGTCGATGTGGAAGCAAAATTTTGGCGACCAGAATGGAGAAAATATTTAGGTTGTAGGAAACAAAATATCAGGATGAAGCACTATGATTTTGATGACGAGAAAGAAGCAAATAACTCCGTCGTTGGAAACATGTTATACTAGCTGATGAAGCATGTTAATTTTCAGTATATGTGGAAGCAAAAAAATTAGTCCACGGAAGCATAGTTTTGGTACATTGCAAATGAATAAAAACTATTTTTTTGGGTGTAAAATAACTTTTATTTGCATTGCATTTTTGGTACATTGGATGCAAGGGATGGCACCCGCAGGGTATGGGTACGGGTGAAGCCATCCCATACCCTTATCCGTCCATCATGAACTTACCCATCACCCATACCCATACCTATTAAGGGTACACTTTTTTTCCATACCCACCCGACAGGGTATATGGGTACCCGCGGGTAAAAAATCCGTGTTTACAACACATCAGTTGAGTAGAAAACAGTTCCAAAAAGCTACATATAATCATTATTAATAGCAACACATTTTAAACAACAATTTACAGCAACATACTGTAACAACAACACATTCTCATAAACAAAAATACTTGCCTATAAAGCGATACATAAAAATGTTAAACAACAACACATAGGCATACACTTTAAGTTCACAAAATCATGATAAATTATAGTGATACTTTGACAACACATTAGAGTTTTTACCTAGCACAATTAGGAGGGAGAAATTAATACATTAGGATATTAAAGGAAACCCACTAGTCAAAATTTTAGATGGGTACATGGGTACGCGGGCATGGGTTATACTATCCCATACCCGCACCCTCTCAACCCGATGGGTATGATATTTTTACCATTTAAGTACCCATGGGTAAATTTTTGTCCCATACCCTTACCCTAATAGGGTTTTTACCCGCAGGGTACGCGGGTAATGGGTACCTATAATAAGCAAACAAACAGCATGGGTGCGGATTCTTATTTCGCCAGATTGATTATTTTCCGTTCAAATTCAGAATTAGTTTCTTAAGATATGTTTTCCTTCCTAAAATCATGGATGAGTAACCTCGGGACTGAAAGTCTCTTAGGAAGCAAAGAAAATTTTAGGAAACAACAGTCGCGTTTAAACTGCGAAGCATTTTTTTTAAGCAACAATCTTGATTTGGAACCATTGATCCTCACGGTCGGAAACAAATAAAATAAATGCTTAGTTGGAAGGAACGATCTTGATTAGGAATCAAAATTTGCTTCCACTGCAATTTTCTTTCAGGAAGCATCGATCTTGCTTAGGAAGCATTGGTCCTTACGATTGGAAACAAATAAAATAGCTTAATTAATCATCCCTTGATTTCGGAAGTTGTTAGATGAAAATAGGAAAGAAATTAATCGCAGTTAATGCCAAATCCTGCATGCAAACTAATTCTCGTACTAGGAATTAAGCTAGCTAGCAGATCGAACGATGTGCATGCTTTCAATCGGATGGCCTAGTGCTTCCCTACAATAACCTTCGATTTGGGACATAAATTTCTCGACATATCATTCATTTCCGTCATTAATCCGGCCCCTCTGGCGCCTCTAAATCAAGCATATTTTAAGCCTAAGCGCTGAACGTCTGCGTAATCAGACGAGGAGGGGGTGCAAATATGGCTCCAATGAAGCTTTTTCTTCTTCTTCTTGTGTTGTTTTGTATTCACGGAGCAAACGGACGCCCGACAACAACAACCGTTCGCACGTCTAAACCTGGCGATCAAAGTGAGGAAGTCGTCTACGTGAGTTTACTTGCCAAACTTCTGTTTACCTTTCTAAGTCCCTTCTGGGTTGGAGGACTTTCAAACTAGTATTGTTTTATTGCATACAAGATTGGCCAAGAGGCCCGAGTTATAATGCGGGCTGGTACAGACACCAAGAACCCACACTGCTCAAGGAAGCCACACACATTAGCCTATACCGACTACTCGTTTATCATTCACTACTCCGTTTGAAGCGAATATGGTGAATCCTAACGCTTTGCACGCACAACGCGAATTCCTGATGTTGCTTATTAATGTGGATGCGTGCCCCTTGCATGTGCATGTTTCTTTCCTCTCTCTCACTGCACACACGATGCACATACTGACACATGCATGCCTACTTTATCTTCCCTCTCCCTTCTAGTCAAATCACCTTTTATTTTGCTTTGACAATTTAGATGGTTCATATCTTTCAAATCAAAATTGCGTTTTTAAAACTTTTTACATATTTGAACTCGTGGTGCCAAGCCCTTTCGAACAAGATCAGGTTTGGATACATTTGAAACACATTTTTGTTTGAAACAGTGAAGAACTTTCTAGATTGTAGGTCTGCACTTTGTTAGAAATATTAAAGAACTTTGCTAGAAATTTTATCTAGAGCCGAAGAACTTTGTTAACACGGTGTCTGAACTTTGCCATAAAAAATAGAAGAACTTTATATACACAGTGTGATTGTTAGTTCGTGGTGTGTGAAAAAAAGGAATCCCTAGAATATTAATTCTGAATGCGAGATCTTAATTAGCATCCAGGTAGGTTAGGCGCCAAACTAAAAAGTATTGCAGTCTAGTATTGCCACCTAAAAACATGATGAATGCAGCGACTTTGGCAAAGAATATAAAGGACTTGCATGGCTGACACGGTGGTGGCCCATGTCAATTGGACATCACGCTTGTTGAGTGGCAGTGATTTCAGTTGTGCGCGCATAGAGTTAGAAAAAATCCATGTCCCGTTTTGAAGAAGGCAACCACGAAAAAGCCCTCCTAGTCGTTGGACTTCGGTCGCCTTAGAAAGTGTAGCCCCGTTAAAGACGATGTCTCTCCGGTGGCTCCACAGAGTCCAACAGACAAGTGTGATAGATGTGCACAGTGCACATGTCCCTCTTGTTCCGCCTAGGAGCGCTCCTGGAGATGAGCCACTCCTCCAAAGACCAATCATGCGCAGGCATCGAGTGCAACAACCGACATCAGCGACAATGTCTACCCAGATCTCAGGGGCTACCATGCCGCCGGCCAAAAGATAAACGAGAAATATAATCACCAGTCGACTAGTGGTTAGCGATAGGCACGTACGATCGCTCTTGTCTTTTTTTTCTTTCGATCGGTATTTACGACCGCTCCCGCTCCCGCCCGCTCCCGATCCAGAATTCTCGCACCTCTTATTTTTAATTTCAGTAAAAAAAGTAGGAGGGCAAGGGGAGTTGAACCTGGGATCTAACAGATCCAGCAGTATTAGAAATCTACCAGCAACCACCTAAACAAACTCTATGCTGTGATTTGATTCATGTTAGATATTTTTCATACCTTCATGTTGAGGCAGACTCTTCTACTACAGATCTGTTCGAGTGTTATTCTGCTGTCGTTTCTTTTTTCTTACAAACATTTTACCAAAAAATATACAAAACATACATTTTTATCAAAAATATATTAGAGATGTGAATTGAGCTCATGATTTAATATAGAAGACTAGACTCTTGTACTTTTTTGTACATAGATGTGAGCTGAGTTCATGGTCTTAACATGATAATTTATTCACCACAACTTTGATAACTTATGTACAAATATTGTGGAAACCTCGATCATGTGAAAAACAATTTTTGAAACACACCCTAGCAACTCATGTGAAAATAGCATGATAATATAAGTACCGTATACATGATAAGTTTGTTCCAATGGGGGAGTGTTGTTTGACGATAATTTATGTGTAATTAGCATGGTAACTCACGCATAACAAACTTGATCACTTATATACAAACACCGTGATAACTTTTGTATAAACATTGTTATAGCGTGCTAGTGGTCCGACCCACGAAAACGACTTGTTTTTGGCGAGATATAGATCTCATAACTTGATGAACAAATATTATGTTAATTTTGACCCAGAAAAAAGTTGCTTAAATATACTCCGGCATCTTCAGTGGTACGTAATACTCACGGTATTTTTGACCCGACAGAAAATATTGGTTAAATACACAACTTGATGACTTCAATATAAATAGCATGGAAATATACGCACCATAGACCAGATAACTTACCTGATAACTTAGGTCCAAACACCACGGTAATTTTTATCCGAGGAAAAAAATGTTGAAGACACATCTGTTCTAAATTCTGTATAAATAGCATGGTAATATACGCCAACAAACCTGATAACTTAGGTACAAACACCCTGATAACTTTAATTTGTGGAAAAAAGGTTGTTTAAAATGCAACTCCAGTAACTTTTGTGTGCCCACAACGCTGATAACTTATGTACAAACACCAGTAACTTTTTACTTGGGCGAAAATATTTGTTGTCCCGTGTGTTATCACGGTGTTTGTGCGTGATTTATCAGGTTCGTGCGTATAAAATATCATGTTCTTTATAGCGGTGCGTGAGTTATCAGATCTGTGGTGCATGATGCTTGGGTGAAAAGTTCTAGAAATATGCCCTGATAACCTAGTGCAAATAGCATGGTAATTTACACACCAGACAACTAATAACTTACATACAACACATTTGATAACTCTTTACCCATGTGAAAAACATTACTGAAACATGTCCCGGTAACTTTTTGTTGTCGAAACATACCCCAGTGTGAAGTTACCACAACCCCATGCTAAAGTTATCGTGCTTCTCATCGTATAGTCATTAACCATCTCATATTATAGTTATCAGGCTTATTATAGTATAGTTATCATGTTGCTCAAGTCATAGTTATCACACTGGTCATGCCAAAGTTACCAAGCAAAAACAATTATTATCGCTGATATGACAGAAAAAAGAAAGGTTAAAATAACCTTGTTTATATTCGATAGACAACAACTAAGGGTGGCTGAGTTGGTTATTGGGCTCAAACTCTAATGAATAGACCTGGGTTCAAGTCCCCTTTCCAGCACTTTTATTTTCTTTTCATATTATGTATGTAGCCAAAAAAACCGCTGACGATTTACTATTGGCGTATACGGTTTTCGAGAGAAGAAGAAAAATCGGTGGAATCGAGCGTGCGGGTCGCGAGAGGAAGCTGGGTTACGGTCGTGCGGATCTGTCGCTAACGACCAGTCGACTGGTCGTTAGCACAGTCCATTAATGATTACTTATTGTGTGTGGAACGTCGACAGATCCTTGCCCTGCTGCCAATCGGGTTCGCGGTGTTCCTGGTCCACCTGGCCACCATCCCCATCACCGGCACCGGCATCAACCCGGCGAGGAGCCTCGGCGCGGCCATCATCTACAACAGGGAGCACGCCTGGTCAGACCACGTGAGTGAACCAAAACCGAAACTGAAACCTAATAACACCCCTCCTTTCCTTTGTCTGAACTTGAAAGCATGGCACTTGCTTGTTTTCTGCAGCAGTAGTAACTGCAGGCATGTGGTAGCAGTAGCATTCAGAAGTAACTTAAAGTTGACGCAGACGCATAGCAACTCTCTTTGCGATCAAAAGACGCATAGCTACTCTCTATTGCACACCTAATTACCCGATGTGAAATTGGAAAGCTAATTAATCTGGTGAACCGATGTGACAGTAGCTGCAATAATTGAGCAGTTATAGCTGATGAGAGTACTGTATCATCTGCTGGTTATTCAAATATGGGAAGTCTACCCGGGAAATGCCGAGAGACTTGACTCGGCGTAGCACGCAACCGCTGCCTTCTGGTAGCAGGACAGTGACTTGAGTGTCCATTGTAGATTATTACTCTGGGAAATTGTTTACTAGCATTGCTGTGCTTATAGTAGTAATAAGGGCTGACATGTCCATCAAATTTTCGCGTTTGCAGTGGATCTTATGGGTCGGCCCCTTCATCGGCGCCGCGCTGGCCGCCGTCTACCACCAGGTGGTCATCAGAGCCATCCCGTTCAAGACCAAGTCCTAAGCTGCTGTTCTTCCTGCTGCTACAAAGAAAGATGCCGACCCGAAGAGCAAGCAAGCTGCGTTGTTCTTCTCATCAAATCGTGTTACCGTGGAATTCCAATTTGTCTTCCAAGTTTGATGTACTGCTAGTCTTGCTCTGTATTCACCTGAACCCAGACTTGTATGTAATCTCATCAGTACTCAGTTGTTGTGTGCTACACGATTGTTATGCAAATTGAGCCAAGTTGTGTTGATGTGCCCCGACAACGACCAAGTGAACCCTCTCGACCGGACGTGAAGTGGATTCCTCCGACAGATTTAATTCAGGTGGGGGGTAACTGCGGGTTGAATCAGGAAAACGGCAGGGGGTTTTGTGCAAAAACTGCCAGCGCTGACCGGCCCAGCCACTTGGCAGCCAATTGGCGAGCTCTGATTGGTCTGGGACTAAATCATCACATTGGATGCAAGTTGGGGCATGGGTTGGTCTAGTTTTGCAACCTTGGGACTAGATCATCACATTGTGTGCAAGTTAGGGTACCTGGGGTGCTATTACCTCCTTTTGCTAGTACTTATTGCCCCATGTCTGTTTCCAATACAAGCACAACAGTATGTTGTGGATAACTTTGGGGGTGTTTGATTCAGGAACTTTTTAGTCCCATAGACTAGAAAAAGTCCCTAAAAAGTCCCTAGAAACCAAACGGAAGGGACTTTTTTTATAGGGACTAGAAAAATACTCTACTGAAGAGTCTTTTTATTAGTCCCTGGGACTAGAAAAAGTCCTAGGACTTCTGAATCAAACACCCCCTTTGTTAGGCTGGTCATAGTGGGAGTAACATAGGTAGTAACTTAGATGTCACATAAGCGAAAGTGATGAGGTGGCAACTAGTTAATGAGAGAGGCAAATAGAGTAACATAATATGTTACCATCACATAGCGCTTTCCAATGCAAAATGAGTCTACAAAGTAATAAATGAAGACATCTATGTTACCACATATATATGATATACTACCAACCATGAAGGTAGTAATATAGACTAGTAACATATGCATGTTACTGGTCTAAGTTACTATCCACTATGACCAGCCTTAACGCCTTGCTTGGCGCATGGAGTTTTGCGTAGTGGGCTCTGTATCTGAACCGAACATCTGCATTGGAACGGCCTATGACTATCTGGCTGCCATGTCGGATCGCCGTACTGGGCTAGTCTTACCATACTCCCTCCCGGCATAATTATTTTTCCTCCATGAACGTGCATCTGAAACACTAGGCTAATCCGACGAGGGGATCCATTACGTAAAACATGCTCATGGAGGAAAAATAATTATGCCGGGAGGGAGTATGGTAAGACTAGCCACAATGGCGTATCATAGGTGATATCAAGAATGCCATGTTGGCAAAAATCTGACGTAGCACGACAATTAATGATGAGGGAGGTGATGGTGGTATACGGTAACATAACGGTTTCCAATATAAGATGAGTCTGCAATCTAATAAATATTGTAGTATATGATACCACGGATATGTTACTACCCATTGTGGAGGTACTAACCGAAAAAAGGTTTTCCCCCGCTTTGCATACAAAGCAATCAACCGAGACAACCAACGATAGCTAGGTGCTGGGGCGGAAGCAGCACAGTCACGCTCAAAAGAAAAGAAAAAATAATACAAGAGAAACAAATGCTGACAACGGCGGAACGACAAAAAAAAGAAGAAGCCTCGTGGCCGCTGCATCCACCGGAGCTCGCCCAGCAAGCTCCGAGCCTCCGAATCGCCGGTACCAATCAACACCTCCAAGAAGGGACGCGACGATGACGACGCTGCTGCCAAGGGTTTCCCCCGGTATGCTGAGAGGAGAGAAGAAGGGTAGCCCCGACACCCTCCAGGAAGGTCCAGCGGCACCCTCAAGCGCCACCGTGTCGGTGTCGGCCAAGCCAACAGAGATTTCTCCCAATCCCAACCTTTCACCTCTGGCACTCCGGAGCTCGCGACCAAACCGACCACCACCCAGCGCCAACCCGGACATGAAGCTTACCATGCTGTCTCACCACGGCACCGCGAAGCATGGCCTGCATAATGAAGAAGAGGAGTCAGGACTAGGGCAGCAACACCGTCGGCATGCGGGAGGGCCCCACCTCCACCGTCAATAGACAGTAGCTGACCGGACGCAATAGCAGGAACATACTAGGCCCGTGGCCGCACAGGCCCGGCCGGGATCTCCGAGGCCCGTAAACTTTCCGCCTTCACGCTGCATATATGATACTCCTCGTTATGACTAGTCTAAGCAAAACAAGCGCGGGATTATTTGGCCCACAAGTTCAAAAGGCACACTTTCCAAGATGGTTTAGTGAGGGTCTGCTCTAAATAGCAAATACCCTAGTACTCCCTCCGATCCAAATTAGATGATTTCCATTGCTATAAATAGCAAATACCCTAGTACTCCCTCCGATCCAAATTAGACGATTTCCATTTGTTCAAACGTGTATGTATCTAAACTTGTAGTATGTCTAGTACATCTATCTTTAAATAGATGGAAATCATCTAATTTAGAACGAAGGGAGTACATTAGTTCAATCACGAAAATGTTTGACACGGCCAGCAGCCTGCTCGCGCTAACTTTCGTGTGCCGTGTGGGCCTTCCATGTGCAGTGGATTCACACACCTTGGTGTATCTTTTCTTAAGGGAAAGCAACGTGTTTATTCAAAAGAGGCAGCCAGAAACAACACACGCAGCCCAACCGGAACACACTAGAAACTAACAGGTGTACAGCACAAATGCGCAGAGGACCCCAGCACATAGAAAACTACAACAAGGTCCCTGAAGTCCGTGCACAACACGCCAACAACGTCCAACACGCCTCGTCGACACCGTCGAAGCACCGTCGAAGAGGAAGAAGATGGACAACCTTCTCTTCAAGAACCGGTGAAGCACCCTCGCATCAAGCTTTGTGGAGCCGCCGTAGAAGCTCGCCAAAAGCGGCGAGACACAAAGCCAGCAGTGAAGCCACATCGGCCAGGACGAAACCCGCGCCCAAGGACCGCAGAGCCACTGCTGGAGTCGACGTCGTCGACGAAGAAGCACCAGCCCGCCAAACCTCGAACCACAAGCCCAGAGCTGGAGCACGAGCACGCCTGGGAGCACCAACACAGACCACGCTCCTTTATAAGCTCCTTGGCTCCGCAACGACCCGGAGCGCGCATCATTGCGACCACGAAGACGGAGCACAAAAAGCCCCTTCGAAGTCGACGCCACCGTCGTGTCCACCTCGACCAAGGCTCCAGGCAACCAGACTCACCCCCAGCCACACACTCTGTCGGAGGGACATCTCGTGCCAGATTACTCGCAGGCATCTCCGTCGCCATCGCCGCCCGACCAAGCCGAGCACCGTCGCCAGCAAAGACCACCCCGAAAACCTAACAAACTAGTAAACCAAGAGCATCTCCAGCGGTTGGCCCCAGGAACGTCTAAAATCGCCGCCTCGGGATGACCCGGCGCAAAAAGTGGGTCTGGGGGTGAGTTGCCCCCGAGCCGCCGCCCCCAGGGCAGGCCCCAGACGTGAAAAAAAAATAATAGACAAACTTAGGCTGAAACACATCATTTTTCGGCAAATTTCGGCTTCTATATTTGTAAATTTGGGCTAAAACAACCCATTACATATAAAAACTAGTCAAAAAAAAAACTTACTGAAGGCCGAGAAGTCGCCGTCGTTGTTGCCATCGTCGGCCTTCTCCTCCTTGACTCGGGCGCCCCTGCTGGACCCCTCCCCGGCTGGTGGAGGCTGTGGCGGCGCGTCGTCGTCGTCGTCGCTGTCGTCGATGATGACGACGCCGCCTTCGTCGCGGCCTCGGCGGCGCTGCGCGAAGCGCTCTAGGGCGGCGCCCTGGTGCCCCCTTGCCATCTTCAGGGAGTCTTGGCGTGCCCATTCAAGGGCCGCGTCATCGTTGAGCTCGACCTCGCCGTGCTCCGCCTTCACCGGCGCCAGCAGCCCCGACTTCATCTTCACCGGAGCCAGCCCCGGTTCCGTCTTCACCGGCGCGAGACCCGGCTCTGTCTTCGGCTTGACGAAGCACGGGGGAGGAGCCGACGAGGAGGCGCGCCGGCCGCCCTCGCTGATGACGATGCCGACGCTGCGTGTACGCCGGCCGAGCGGCGTCTCCGCCGCGGGCTCGGCCTTGACGCCGAGCAGCGATGGAGTGCCGGAGGAGTGGGAGGAAGAACGCGACGAGGAAGAGGAGGAGGAGGAGCCGAACCTCCTTAGCACCCATTGCCCGTCGCGTCGGCGGTGCGTCGGGGCGGTCGTCCTCGCCGGGGGTACGCCAACGGTGGGTTGTTGCCGCCCTCGAGGTGCGCCAGCACGCCGTCGAGGGTGCGGCCGGGGACGCCCCACCAGAGGTGGCGCCCCTCGCTGTTCTTGGTGCCGCTGACCACCGGCGCCCCGTTGGTGGACGCCAGGCGTTGCTGCTGGCGGCGCTCGAATTACGTCGCCCAAGCCGCGTTGTTGTCGGGGGCGTACTGGGGAAAGGGAGCGCTCGGCGTCGGTGAGAGAGGCGCGCACGATCTCGACCTCGTCGGCGAAGTACGATGGCTTGGTGACGGCGTCGGGCAACGGGGGAATGGGCACTCCCCCATTGCCGAGCCTCCAGCCCGTCGGCCCGGCGCGCAAGTCCGGCGGCGCTGGGGTGGCACTCCAACGCAGGCGAGCGAGACCATATATAGCCGAGGGAGGGGAGGCGTCGGCGCGCCGCCCCGTGACGCGCCGCCCGTGAGAGGAATCAATGAAAAAGCTGACCGGCGGCAGCCTTGCCATTGATTCCCTGCGGGAAACCAAGGCGGGCGGTGTCGCTGACGCGGCTGCCCCATGACGCGGCTGCCACGCGGTGCTTTCACGCCAAAAATGATTCGCCCGACGCCCCCGAGCGCGCCTGGTTCGGGTTGGGTCCGCCGGCGCCAATTTCGGCCCGAGCCGGCGAAAAATGGGCCCCTGGGGGCGCGACTGGGCCGATTTTTTGGCGCTGGCGACCGAAAAGTCAGCTGGGGGGCCTTGTTGGGGGCGCGGCTGGAGATGCTCTAACTAGCTATAAACAAGTTCGCCCCGGCGACTTGTAACAACAAAAAATTTGGATTATCAATTTTTGCGTTGTTATTCCTTCCTAGCATTCTTTTCAAAATCTTTCTCCGGAGTTTGCTAGATGATTCTGAGAATCCAGACAATTTTCAACCTTTCAAAACCTTGTCTCTGTCTTTGATTTTGGGCAGGACCTCATTTGTATCATATCAAGACCATTCAAACTCTAATTCCAATATTTGGAATATCAAATCTTGCCTTATTGATTACAAAGGAGCCCTCATTTCCTTTGCTCTGTTGATACTCCAAATATTCTCAGAGATCATTCTATACCCATAAACCCTGGATATGCAAAAATATTGGCAAGTCATTTGCAATATTTTTCATTACAAATTAATTCCTTTTTCTGCTGTTTAAAGAAATTAAATCCAGGAAAATATCTATCTATCTCCAAAGCTCCTAAAAACTTGTGGAGATATTCTTTGAGATCATATTGAGCTCTCATAAAAATATTGGTCATATTTAAATTAAGTAAATTGCCTTTTCCTATTTTAAGCCAATATTACATTTCTGCCACTTTCTAAAGGAACTACCATTTTGGTAGCAAGGAAAATTCGGAAATAATTTGTGGAGCTTTTCCTTGCTATATCTTCACTAGTTCCCTCCAAATCTCATGTTCCACAGTTCAAAATTTGAGCACATCATCCAATGCAAGTTTCTGCCTTGTCTAAAACTTTGTGAAGGAAGTGCATGATTCCTTAATCCTCTTGAGCTGAAATTTTTCAGAGTGGTCTAAATTGATAAATTACTATTGCAAACCAAAAATCAGCTCAATTCATTCATCCAATCTTCCTCTACAATTTTCTCAAGTTTCTGACTAGATTCTCACTTTGTGAAGGAAGTACCTTCATGGAGTATCAAAATGATCTGAAATTTTACCAGATCATTCGAAATCCTAAATCATTTGTCTCCACCAAAAATCAGCTCATTCTACTTAGCCATTTTTCCTCAGCATCCTCATATTTTTTTTCTAGTCAGTTGGGCATTGCACAAGAAGTACCACATAACCTCATCGTTTTGAGCTGATATTTTGGCACACTGGTCACCTTAGTAGATGACAAATCTGAGCCAAATCCCGTGCCTAATGGAGCTCTGCACTGACCAGTATCCTCATCAAATAGTTGCCTGCTGGAAACTGTTTCAGCAAGCTTCTCCTATCACAGTGCCTTCCAGCTCAATCCAGTCTCACATCTCATCTAACTAAGCACTGTGCCACCGTGTAGACATGTTTTCGCATGAACGAAGTGGACCGGACAGGTTTGGCCGTGGTGATCACGATGGGAGCCGGCCAAAACGGTGGTCTAGCTCCTGTAGTCGCCGGCAGGACTGCTCCGACCAGCCCTGAGTCGCCTCGGCGTGTCAAACAACTCAGCCTCGATGTCATCTTCCCTTGGATCTCGCCCCCCCTCTGTTTTCTTCCCCGATGAGCCGTCCACGTCGCCGCACAGTACGCACCCGTGTGCGCCATCGTCTTCCTCCTCTGTCTTCTTCCACCCCGTGCCCGTTTGCGTTGCTTGACTCCGTGACCTTTATCTGTTCCCACTCGTTGCGTTCTCATGACCCCCGTGACCTCTGTGCACGGTAGAGCCTTGGCCGGAATCGCACGGCAGACTCCGGCCACGGGTATCTCGCCCGGCTATATAGAGCCGCAACCCAAACCCTCCCGAGCAGCTCCAACATTCTCAGCCCCCTCCCCTCACCCTCCGGAGTATTCCAGTACCTGCTCCTGGCCGAATCCCACACTGGAGCACCACAATTTAGCTACGGTCGCCGCCCTCGGCCACCATCTCTCCCTCGCACTCCTCCATCCCGGTGGTCGTATACCTCACCCCAAGACGCCCCACTCTCCGGCAACCCTCCTTGACCTGTTACCCGCCTCTTTCCCCCATCGGATCCATCCTACCACCTGACCCCGTCACCCTCTGTCTCCGCTCGTCGCCACGCCTTCCAGCCACCACCAATGCCCGTGCTACACTCCCCTGGATGCCGTGCACACCGGCGACCTCTTCCGCACTATTTCCCGACCCTATAGCTCACCAGAGCGCCAGGACCGCGCTGGAGCTGGATGCCCTCGCCGCCGAGTCAGGAACAGAGGAGGAGAAGAAAGGAGAAGAAGAGGAGGAGAGAGAAGGAGGCGCGAAACCCACTTGTCGGCGATGGAAGGGTGTGGCCCAGCTCGCCACGTCGGATAAGTGGAGGCGCACTCCCGCAAAGCCGTCTCCCCGCACCGAAGATGTATTCCCGTGGAATACGTTTTCTGTTTTCAGCCTCAAGCGCCGAAACTACAAATTGTGAACGTTCACTGTTTAAGCCACTTTTCTGCCTAAAAAGTGAGCGGCCACAACTTTTCAACCGTAACTCTGATTGAGGTGATTCCAGCAGTCATGTTCTTTGTTCGTCGAGCCCTTTCTGATGGTATTATTTTCATAATGTTTGCACATTCTAAAAATGCCCATTTTGCCCTTGCACTATATCCAGCCCCTCTGAGAGGGAATCTTTTTCCGAAAAAATATTCTGTGAGGTGATCGTACTTCTTCCCGGAGTATTCCTCGACCCCCAAGCAAGCCAATCTCTTATCATGAGCCCCGGACTTGCATGTTGACTTTCCTTGCACCCTGTGTGTGTGTAGCTGCAGTATATTCTTATCATGTTTGCATTTATACCAGCTATGCTATGTGTTGATATTGCTTGCGATGTCATGCCTTTACTTCATGATATCTTTTGCCATGTTAGATAGAATACTTTTATTGATCATATTATGTTGATACTTTGATCTAGTTTCATGCCATGTTTATCAGTGCTATTATGATTATGTTGTATTGTTTGATATACTTGGATCATGAATTGCCTGCCTCATATGCTATAGTTGTTCACTTGAGAAGCTTGGTATTATTTGGTTGTTAATGCATTTGCATGTTACATGTTCATGTTATCATGCTCATAATGTTGATGATGATGGAGTGGTTAAGAAAACTGACTTAATAATAACAACCTCCTCCGTCATCGATGGGATCAAGTCATAGTGCCACCAAACCGACCTTTGTCAGTGCAGCCACACTCCTTATGGGGAGGCCTTAATGCGGTCTATTGTCATGCCTCTCGCTGGTGCCTCCCACTAGGGAAGGTTATGTGCGCGCGCTACCCTGGCCCGGTAGGCGGCAATAACCTTGTGTGCCCGTGTTTGGTATTGAGCTCATGTCCCCATTTGGGACGGTTTTGTTTTGCCACGACGGTGGCCGTTGGATGTCCAGAGAGGCATCGGGGCCACCCATGACTTAGCCCAAAGGGTATTTGGTCGGCGTGGTCGGGGGAATGTCTTGGTAATAGATCGGTTTCATTGAAACGCCGTTGGTCCACCCGAATAGGAGCACGAGGCCATGGGTTCTGTGGGTACAGTGTGCTAACCTCTGTAGAGTGTGTATAATCTATCGATAGCCGCGTCCTCAGATATGGTCACAAGTTCGTACAAGCTCACACTATCGGGTCTTGGTCGAAATGGAGGATGAATCTGATATAAATAATTTGATAACGAATGTGCTATAAAGAATGTGGTGAATCGGACTATGAGATAGTCGCGAGAAGTCACAGAGTTGTTTCGGGCATGATCACGAGAAGAGATCTCGGTGAGTCATCAGTTGGCCCAGAGGGGCAAAGGCATAGTAAGTGATTGATGAACAATATACTGCTTTCATTCTCCACGGGAGGTAATTGGTAGTTTACTTTTCCGTATAGTTTCATGCATCTATGCCATGCCATGTTATATGATGAAATGCTATGATATGCCATGTTATGTTATTGCCATGCTATGATATGTCAATTGCTTAGTTTGATCCACGTTCCTTGTTAATATCATGCCATGCTTAGTTATTGTTATGATGTAAATTCTTGCATGCGCTAGGTACTTGCTTTGTCATCTGCTTGTTTGGATGCTATGTATTTGGTGTCTTACGAGTACATTCAAAGTATTCACCTGGCCTTGCACATGGCCAGATTGTAGGAGGAGACTTGTCGTGCTAGGCCGTAACCTTGCCAGTCTTGTGAGTTGTGGAGCCCAGCCAGAGTCGTCGAGCCGCCAAACCAAGACTTCCGCCGCCATTTAGATAGCCTTAGAGCTATGCCGCACATTGTATTCATTAATAATGTACTGCTCTATGTCATGTAATTGATGAATATTTTTTACCTGGAATTCTATATCATGTACCTATCGTGTGCCAGGTGTTATCCTAGGCTGACGTGCGAAGGCCCCCTGTTCCATGCGGATTGGGGTGCCACATGAGGTGGTATCAGAGCAGTCAGGCTGACATAGGATTACCCTAGCATTAGACCACCACTACCTTCAACCCATAATGAGCCTAATAGATTTGACCCATCCCTGCACCCGGCATGGTCACTGTTGAACAGTAGTTGGCGCAGTCGGAACTGACACATGACTACCCCGCTGTCCCCCACCTAGTTTTCCATGGATTGTACCAAAACCCTATCCTTTTTGGTCGGCCGCATAGCGTACCCTTCACCATTAAGGGAAAGGGGTCCCGGCATAGTTGATTATAAAACCCCGTCTTGCTAGCCGCAGCACTCCCAGCTCAGTAAGCCATATCCTCGCAGAGAACCCTAGCTAGTAGCCCAGATCGAAAGCCATGGCTAGCTCTCTCAAAGCACCCACCTTTTACACCCGAACCTTCACAGTCAATCACGCTGGCTTACCGCCTCTCCTTACTGATATGCTCACTAAAGCCCTTGGCTGTAATGCTAGCCCTGATTACCTGGTGTTCCAATCGGAACCCATCCCTCACCTTCAACGATACCAGGCAAAAGTGCAGATCTGCGCAGGTCCAACAGAAGATGGTCAGTCCTTGATTTTTCAGGGCAGATCCATACCTACTAATGAGTTGGCCATTCAGGCCGCTGTTGTGGAGGCTATCATACACCTCCAATCCCAGTTCCCGCAAGTGGCGAAGAAGCGGGACTTCTGCTTTTTCCCCATTACGGCAGAATTAGGAAGTGAGCATCCCATTACTATCCAGGAAGACGACCCAACAATCACTAGCCTAGTGTAGTTTATTACTGCTTAGGGGATGATGATTGGTAAGATGATTGATGAGTTTGGAGCCTTGGACTGCGATGCTACTCGGGTTGTCACGGAAGCATACCGTGAGGCTCGCCAAGTCGCATCTCAAGCTACAGACCCCATGCCATCCAACCCAGTGCTACTCTCTCAGCCTGTATTTTGATTATAAGCATGAGGAGAATTCAACATGGATTGCAACACGAAAATACAATATATTAAAGAACAATTATCATAATTAAATTCATTGAGATCCAAAAGAGTGGGTACATTGGTACTTAAAGTTCCAACCTCTCCAATCCCACTTTTATTAATTTTTGCATCAATATCTATAACTCTGAATCATTGGGACGCTTTTTAACTAAAGTTGACTCATCTCCAATCCCATCTTAATCAAGATTTATATTGGAAAACAAAATTTCAATAGGAGTCACATCAATCACTTCAAGATCTTCATCATTATTTTCACAAAAACTAGAAGAACACGCTTTTACAAACCAATCTTGTCTAGCGGTTCTTTCTTTACATTGATCCATGGAAATCCTCATAGCCTTTGGAGATTCATTAATATCATGCTTGGGTGGAATAGATCTAACTTTCATAGAATCAATCTCAAGAGAAATTTTATCCACGTTCCTAGCCAAATCACCAATCTTATGCATTTTTTCTTCAAGAAAAGCATTAAAACTCTTATGCAAAATCATAAATTCGTTTACACTATTCTCAACATCAGAGGACGTCTTGTTATAATTTCCATAAGAATTGTCGTAGGAACTACCATAATTATTAGAGGAATTACTAGGAAACGGCCTAGAATTAAAATTGCCTCTATATACATTATTGCCAAAATTATTCCTACCAACAAAATTCACATCCATAGATTCATTATTATTCTCAATCAAAGTAGACAAAGGCATATCATTAGGATCAATAGGAGCACTCTTACTAGCAAATAATTTCATAAGTTCATCCATCTTTCCACTCAAAACATTCATTTGTTCAATCGCATGCACTTTTTTACTAGTAGAAGATATTTCGGCGTGCCATTGAGAATAATTAACCATAATATTATCTAGGAGTTTAGTAGCTTCTTCTAAAGTGATTTCCATAGAAGTACCTCCCGCAGCCAAATCTAAAAGGTTTCCAGAAGCAAAATTCAATTCGGCATAAAATTTTTGTATGATCATCCATAAATTCAAACTATGAGTAGGGAAATTTCTTATCATTAGCTTGATCCTTGTGCTCACATGAACAAATCACCGTGTACCCTTGACGCTGGGGGTGATGCACCGCAGCTCGCGTCGAAGGTGACCCGTCCGGAAGCGCGGTACGCGAGCAATTTGGCGGGCGCTTTTGTAGACCCAAAGTCCCGCTTGCCCGGGAGGGACCCCGTCAGGGCTCGCAGTGGCTATGGGCTGCCCTAGGTTGACCTGATCGCCCCTAGGGCCTCGTGGATCGCCGCCTTGCAACAAGAAGATCAAACGAAGAACGAGGAAGAAGACGAACTAGGGTTAAGGAGAAAAGATAAAAGATAAAAGGTGGTATATGATTTATTCGGTTGTGTGTTGTTCAATTGGACGTCACCCCTTAGGTATATAAGAGGCGTCTGGACTTCCCGTGCAAGGAAATGGCTTGGATTCACGTCCAAAACCCTAGTCAAATTCGGATTGGTTTTGTCCGATGATACGTCTCCAACGTATCTATAATTTTTGATTGTTCCATGCTATTATATTATCCGTTTTGGATGTTTTATATGCAATAATATGCTATTTTATAATATTTTTGGGACTAACCTATTAACCTAGAGCCCAGTGCCAGTTCCTGTTTTTTCCCCTGTTTTTGAGTTTCGCAGAAAAGGAATACCAAATGGAGTCCGAACGGAATGAAACCTTCGCGATGATTTTTCTTGGACCAGAAGACAATCAGGAGGCTTGGAGATGAAGTCGGAGGAGCCATGGGGCGGCCACAAGGATGGAGGGCGCGCCCAGGGGGTAGGGCGTGCCCCCACCCTTGTGGGCCCATCGTGCACTTCCTGGCCTAATTCTTCCTATATATTCCCATATATCCCCAAACCAACAGAGGCATCCACGAAAACACTTTTCCGCTGCCGCAACCTTCTGTACCCGTGAGATCCCATGTAGGGGCCTTTTCCGTCGTCCTGCTAGAGGGGGATTCGATCACGGAGGGCTTCTACATCAACACCATTACCCTTCCGATGAAGCGTGAGTAGTTTACCTCAGACCTACGGGTCCATAGCTAGTAGCTAGATGGCTTCTTCTCTCTCTTTGATTCTCAATACCATGTTCTCTCGATGTTCTTGGAGATCTATTTAATGTAATACTTTTTTGCGGTGTGTTTGCCGAGATCCGATGAATTGTGGATTTATGATCAGCTTATCTATGAATATTATTTGAATCTTCTCTGAATTCTTATATGCATGATTTGATATCTTTGTAATTCTCTTCGAACTATCGGTTTGGTTTGGCCAACTAGATTGGCTTTTATTGCAATGGGAGAAGTGCTTAGCTTTGGGTTCAATCTTGCGGTGTCCTTTCCCAGTGATAGTAGGGGCAGCAAGGCACATATTGTATTGTTGCCATCGAGGATAAAAAGATGGGGTTTTCATCACATTGCTTGAGTTAATTACTCTACATCATGTCATCTTGCTTAACGCGTTACTCCATTCTTTATGAACTTAATACTCTAGATGCATGCTGGATAGCAGTTGATGTGTGGAGTAATAGTAGTAGATGCAGAATCGTTTCGGTCTACTTGACACGGACGTGATGCCTATACATGATCATTGCCTTAGATATCGTCATAACTTTGCGCTTTTCTATCAACTGCTCGGCAGAAATTTTTTTCACCCACCATATTATTTTCTATCTTGAGAGAAGCCTCTAGTGAAACCTATGGCCGCCGGGTCTATTTTCCATCATATTAGTTTCCGATCTATTATTCTTGCAATCTTTTACTTTTCGATCTATAAATCAAAAAAATACAAAATATATATTTACTTTATCGTTTATCTATCTCTATCAAATCTCACTTTTGCATGTAACCGTGAAGGGATTGATAACCCCTTTATGCGTTGGGTGCAAGTTTGTTTGATTGTTTGTGCAGTTATTCGGTGATTTGTGTGTTGTCTCCTACTGGATTGATACCTTGGTTATCTAATTGAGGGAAATACTTATCTCTACTTTGCTGCATCATCCTTTCCTCTTCAAGGGAAAAACCAACGCAAGCTCAAGAAGTAGCAGGATGAATTTCTGGCTCCATCACCGGGGAGATCTACGCCAAGTCAAGACATACCAAGTACCCATCATAAACTCTCATCTCTTGCATTACATTATTCGCCATTCGCCTCTCGTTTTCCTCTCCCCCGCTGTTGGGATATAACTATTAGCTATGACCCACCCAGGAGGCCGGGTTATACCTATGGCGATTCATGGTATGAAGCCCACATGGATATTAAAGATGGCGGTTCACAAGCAAGGGCCCAAGGCCCAAAGGTGATTTAAGGCCCCTAAGGGTAAACCACCATATATGTAAGACTTTTATTGTAAGGCATGTATAGGTAGTCACCGAGCCGGACAATTTGTCTATGAGCCGGCCGGGACGCCGGGAGCCGCTGGGCGTCAACCTGTGTATATGAAGGGACGACCCAGTGGCGATTCAGGACAACAAACAACAGATCGAAAGCTAGGTCAAGCGGATTCGCTCCCTGATAATCGATACATAAGCAATACCATCTCAAACCGGATTAGGCCTTTGCCTTCACCGCAAGGGGACGAACCAGTATAAACTCCTGTGTCCTTTGTCCCGTTTAACTCCTTTAAGCTAACCTAGTTGCGATGGCTCTACGACTAAGTCCTTACACTAGGACATCTGTCGTGACTATTCCACGATAGTTAGCGCCCACCGTGGGGCCAGTGCACGGTGGTTTCGAGTTCTTGAAGGGCAGCTTCGAAGGGATCAAGGGATATGCCATGGGCCGGATGAACAAAAGTCGCCGCGGCAAGCTCTACATCGACGATGCAGGCTGGGGCCCCGACGCCGACTCAATTGAGTACAGGTACCAGGTCCCCTTCGGCGGAATCCACGTATTCATCGGCAAGATCGGCGAGCCGGGCCCTGAGCCGGACATCTGCACCGACATCATCGAGACGGCTCAGCGTGCGATACCCGCCCGAGCTCAGCCAACCATGAAACGTGCCTTTGTAGGAGTCATCCATGGAGCGAAATTTGATGAAGGATCTATGTCTTGTGGTGAGATGGCCATTTATTGTGATGGTGAGTCATCCACGGGCAAGACTACTTCATTGTATCAACTGCAGGATGGCATGCTTGGGGATTATTCTGATGGCAATAGTATTTCGGACCCCTATGAGCCGCCAAACAGGGTCGGGATCTTCATGGCCGGTACACAGCCTGATCAGAATTCATCAACTGCAGCGGCAATGATCTCCGGGTCAGCAGCGGTGGCGGCGGTCGAGGCAGGAGGCCTTGTGCACCTGCTAGCTCAGGTTTTGACGGACTTAATGGATAAACTAACAGATCTGTTGGCAGCAGAGGTCAACCCAACGAATCAAGCTCAGCATAATGCAGAGATTGCAAAGTTACGTGATGAGGTAGCACTATGCAAGGAAGACCTGGCAGCATAGAACGTCGGGATAGCCACAGAGCGGGCCGTCCTGGATGCTCAGGCTCAGCGGATCCAGGCAGAGGCTTTCTGTCTTACAATGGATCAAAGTGCTTCAAATGAAATCATGAGTAGGAGGCACAAGTCTCGTCTACCTCCAGTTTATGAGGCGAGAAACCTCTTTTGCACACCTGGAGGAGGGACCAGTAACCCGCCACAGACAATCGGGGTGCACCACCTAGGGCCAGAACACCGGTTCAGCCACGCGTGACGAAGCCACCTCGTTTGAATAATGTTCCGCCTTAGTATGTGCCAACACCACTAGGCCATTATTCTAACCCTTTGGATAACATGATTGCTGCGGCGACACGACTGGCGGCTCTCCCAGTGGATGGCGACTCTCTAGCGGCGGTTGAAACACGAAGGGCGAGGGAGCTTCTTCAAACTGCCTTGGTGTACCAGGATGCATATTCTTACAGTCAGGATAGGATTCATTCAACCCCTCGCCCAAGCCGGAGTTATAGCAGACACATGGACTCACCGGCCGTTTCAAGCAATGAACAGCGCCGTAACCAGCCACGAGGGCATGACCCGGCATGTGATGGAGCTCATGACTTGGCCGGTCCGGACAGAGTACGTCAGGAAGCTGAGCAGGCGGCTCACCAGCCCTTGCCGGTTTATCCAACGGCTTCACTAGAGGCAGGTGTGAGCTCTAGAACTACAGGTGTAACCTGTTTAGTGCCGCTCTGCGTAATGAGCGTTTGCCCAAGGATTTCAATGGACCTTGCAAGGTGCCTAACTAAACAGCCGACTTACCCCCTGAGGAATGGATTGAGAGTTATGAGATGGCCATCACTAGTGCAGAACCGGGCTTTAGTGTCGGTTCGTAACGGCCTTTATTGCCGGTTCTCCAACCGGCACTAAAGAGTGGGGACTAAAGGTCCCCCCCCCCTTTAGTACCGGTTCATCACGAACCGGCGCTAAAGTCCGAACACGTGGCACGAGCCAGGCCCGGGTGCGCGTAGGGCTTTAGTACCGGTTGGTAACACCAACCGGTACTAAATGTTTGGGTGTTTTTTTATATTTCCCATTCCATTTTTTTGTTTGCTGGTATTACACGATACTACAAATTGTACACGTTATGCATATATATAAATAGATTTTCT
>NC_041389.1:35031688-35036682 GCF_002162155.2 Triticum dicoccoides
TATATATCATCGAATGTCTCACAACCAACACCATTATTCACACA
Source organism: Triticum dicoccoides (assembly GCF_002162155.2). Taxonomy (NCBI): domain Eukaryota; kingdom Viridiplantae; phylum Streptophyta; class Magnoliopsida; order Poales; family Poaceae; genus Triticum; species Triticum dicoccoides. Next base: position 35,031,733 of record NC_041389.1, read on the forward strand.
TACACATGTATATACATATACAATTTCTCCTACATATGTTGCCTTGGTGCCTCCGGAGCACGGTGACAAGTGGTTCATGGGGGCGGTAGCGGGTAATAGTATTCTCCTTTGGGATTTATGACCTGGTCGAGCAAAAATCCGGCTATTTCCTCTTGAAGTGCTAGTATGCGGTCCGATGGTAGGAGCTTATCCCGCACCTCTCTGAACTGTTAAGAAGGAGATCAATATGCATGTGTGTTAGTTGTGTGACTAGATATCGATAATGATGTGAATAGTGTTCTAACAAACGTACCCAGTACTGTCTATCAAATCTGCTCCTTTCGGACGTCATCATGTGAATGTTTTCGCAAACGTAGAATGCACACAGATTATTCCCCGACGCCTACTTCAAGGCCTTTACGAGAATGGAATTGAATCAGATGATTGAAATTACCTATTGACTATCCCCTTCACGATGGTGAAGTCACTTTCTTCTTTAGTTAGTGAGTCTAGTAATTCAACTTTTCCTTCCTCAACTTTAATGTCTATCAAGACCCAGTGCCAACTGCATGCGCACACGTTTGCATTTCTTAAATAAGCGGGCATGTGCATAAAATTAATCAACTACCGTAAACCGTATACACTCAATTATTAACATCTAGCTAGCTAGTAAGCAAAAACAGAATTTGTAGTACAAGACAGTGTGACTCACAGGAAGTTGTAAGGAAGTAGTATATCTTCATTGCTATTGAGGCGCTTCAAGAACTCTACCATGCTTTCCTCTACACCTGCTTGATAAAATGGAAACTTCCATATGTCCTCATTAATGGTATTTGGGTCAATGAACCCAATGCCATAGCGTCCAGATTTTTTCATTTCATACATCTTCATCCTGCATATAATACCACAGAAAAGAATATAGTGAGGATAATTACATGTAATGATTGATCAAAATTATCACTACATAATTAGCTTGAGTCTTAAATTACGGAAAGAAATCACTTACAGACAATAGCAACTGACGATAGACTTGTCGAGTGCGTCTTGATTGTATAACTGAAAAAGTTCTGTATACTCAATGGACAGAGCTTTCTCATGGTAATAATGCTCCTTCTTGACATTCACCATGAGGGACACTCGATTGGAAATCTTGGTCATGTTCATGTACCATTGATGCAATTCATACATTCTCGTTGGGAGGTCCTTGACCTTGTCTGGATGGACCAAAGGTTGGCCCCAGAAATATTTCCATTTTATTTCCAATTCTTTAAGCGGAGACATGGGCTCGATTTCGAGGAGTTGTCCAACAGAGATCTTGAGCATTTCAGCCTGCATTATATGCTCCTCCGTTATTACCACATCACCCTGCTGGGGAACGCTAATGGTTTGCCCACAATAATATTTGGCGCGCGTACTCCTCTCATGTGTTGTTGGCACAACAAGCGGGGGGATCGCTTGTGCCGCCTGTTCTCCCAGCTGCGGAACGGTTTTCCCGCATTTTTTGCCAGCTGCTTGTTGGCTCGAGCTCGAGCTCGCTTCCTTCTGTAGCCGTGCTCGATGTAGCTTCCTGATTTGACGCTCATAGTCTGAGTCAACAGGCTTGGGAGCTGGTGCTCTAGCCATATGAATGAAGTGGTCAATCGTTTTCTCAGGCACTTTCTCCTTTGGCGGCGGTGCCGGTTTCGGTCCAAAATGGGCGTCCACTAGGGCCTGCACTATGGCTGTGTTTTGCTCCTCGGTCATGTCGTATGGCCTCTGAGGAAGAGGAGCGAGGATTGGACCATATTTATATCGCTTATCTCCGCCTGTACTTCCTGAACTACCTCGACTCGTACCGCTACGCACCAAAGCTGCGTCATGTCTCTTCTGCAATTGCTGAGATGGCGGAGACGGCTGACGTGGAGTTGGACCAGGAGAAGTGGCCTGACAATGTGCCGGACTTGAAGTAGGAGGTGTGGCCTGACACGGTGCCGGACTTGAAACCGGCGGAGGAGGTAGCGAACTTCGAGGTGGAGTCGTCTCACGCGTTCGTGGACTTGGAGGAGCGGGAGTTTGCTGACTCAGTGGCGGACTTCGAGGAGTCGGCAGACGACGCGGTGTCGGTGGACTTCGAAAGATGATGCAATCCTTTCTCCATAGGATGATACGATGTATGGCCTCTCCCAGTGTGCACTCGTCTTCACCTCCAGGAATGTCAAGCGTTAGCCCCGAATATGGGTCCACCACTTCATCAACCATGACACGAGCATAGCCCTCTGTAATCGGGATGCAATGGTAGGTTGCTTTGGGGGTCACTGGAAAAGCAACGCCGTCCGCCACCTTCATGGATATGTTCTTCATTTTGGAGTGTAGCTCACAGTTAGTGTTCTCTATGATGTCATCTATAGGGTATGTATCCAGCAGTGTGTCGCCCGGGGCAGAACCAACACTGCTTCTCGGCATGGATGGGACGGTGCTATCCAATGCTGGACGATCATCCGCTTGCTGCTGCCTCTGCTGAGACCCCCTTTCCTGGCTAAGTGAGTCGATCTGCTGCTGCTGTTGCTGCTGGAATTTGAGTGCCAAGTCCGTGTGCCTTGCTTCTAGGCCTTGAGTGCGTTCTGCGTCCTGCTTCCTCTGCTCCTCCTCCAGCTTCCTCTTCTTCTCCTCCTCCATCTTCTTTCTTGCACGGGACCTATAGTCGTTATTCCAGTCCGAAAAGCCCTCATACCAGGGAATAACGCCCATGCCTCGTGTTCTTCCCGGGTGTTCAGGATTTCCCAGGGCGCGCGTAAGCTCGTCGTTCTCTTTGTTGGGCGTGAACACCACCGCTCGAGCTTCTTCTATTGCGTCAAGTATCTTTTGTTCGGCTCCTTTTAGACTTGGCTTCTTCAAAACTAGGCCCGTCTTCGGGTCCAACGCCCCCCATGCGCATAGAACCAAGTTCTGCACCTAGGGGGCCAGCTCCTAGTAATCGGAGTGACCCCTGCACCCTCCATCTCTTGCTCAGACTTATCCCACTTAGGAAATCCCACCGCGTAGCCACCTGGACCCAGCCTATGGAACTGCATCTTTCTTGCGGCATTTGCCTTGTTTTTCATCGACTGTTCCTTAGATAATTCTGAATCCTTGAAGGTGACGAAATCGTCCCAGTGTTCTCTTTGCTTCTCCAGTGTTCCCTTGAAATCTGGAGTCTTCCTTTCATTAGCGAGGTAGTTGGCCCATACAGTTTTCTTGTGGGTGTTGAATGCAATTGCCATCTTCTTAAGAGTAGCGGCCTTGACTTTCTCCACATCTGCTTTAGTGAAATGATCTGGTAGGGTGAAATGTTCCATCAGAGATTTTACCAGGTCTTTTTTGGCTCTGTCGTCGACCCAAGTAACACCTGGACGTTTAGTCTTTGGCTCTTTCCATTCTTGAAGGGAGATCGAGAGTTTGTCCTTCACAAGAACTCCGCACTGACGAGTCCACTTGTCCGCAATGTTCTTAGGCACGAGGGGTTTGCCACTAAGTTTGGTGGATTTGATGTGGTACTTTCACCATCCTTCAACAATCTGCCCGGGCCTCACTTTGTCTTGCTGTCTGTAGAAGCAGATTTGCTTGATCCGGAGGGCTGAAAGAAGAAAGATCGATTCGTTAATATATCTTCAATAAAAAAACATGCGATGATCACCAGGATGCATGCTTATATAAATATATACCTCGCAGGAAGTCTTTGTTATTTGAAGATCAGCATTGTCTGTGTCATCACTAACATTGTCTGTGTCATCATAATCATAGTTCATGACTTCATCAGCTCGGTCGTCGAGATCGAATATCTTTTCATCACCCTCTCCGGTATTGTTCAGATATTGGGAGCCGTCATCTTCATTCAGATCATATAGCCTATGAGGGCTGCGTATGATGTCGAACAATTCCTCTTCTCTCTCTCTGCCGGTATTGTCCGCCATATCTTTTACTTTACTAATTAATACAGAAGGAATATAAAACAATTTAGTATTCAAATTACAATGCATGGATGCAATTAATCAATAAGGAAAAACTGAATCTCGAATACATCGTCTTGAATATATAATCTCGAATACATCATCGTCTTAATATATATAATCTCGAATACATCGTCTCGAATATTATATATCGAATACATCACTGGCTAGGTACCTAATAAAGATCAAGTACTACAGAAGAATCTAGGGCGCCACTCGCGGTTCCTGGGGTGCGGGCGGTGCACACCCAAAGAGAAGGAACCATCACAGGATCATATCTCCGGTCATCTGCCCAAAGAACCCGCCAAATAGTGGAGAACCTGACGTCGTCCATAGCAGCCATGTAGCGATGGACGTGCTCATCTTCCTCCCTGACACGGCGACGCACCACCTCCGGCGGGTCCGGCTGCCTCTGCACCGAATGTGGCCCACGCGAACGCCACCAAAGAAGATCAGGGTCGACGACGGGACCCGAGGTCGGGTTCCTCACCAAGCGGTGCGCCCCTCCAGGTAGCACCTCCCAGTGCCAGCCCAGCGGAGCCCAGTCCCGGACATGGGTCCTCTGAAGCAGGACGTCGTCGCGAACGGGTCAACGGCGAGGATGCGGGAGGGGCATATCGTCGAGAACAAATACTATATGCTCGCAAAAAGTAACATTTTTTAAATGATTGGATTGTGATAACTAAAATTCTATATATATGCAAATTCTAACAATTTGACATTAATCTAATTCATCTAACTAAAACTAATTCTAAAATTTCCTGATTATATAACTAACATTTCTATAACAATTCTAATATTTATATAACTAAAAAACAGAAAAATTGCTAACATTTCTATAAATATTTCTATAACTAAAAAACAAAAAATATTTATAACATTTCTATATAACTAACATTTCTAATATTTATATAACTAAAAAACAGAATAATTTCTAACATTTCTATAACTAAAAAATAGAGAAATTTATAACAAACAAACTAATAATGTGTGTGTGTGTGTGTGT
>NC_041389.1:35036979-35059840 GCF_002162155.2 Triticum dicoccoides
CAGGGCGCGGCGACGGGGATGACGGGGACGGGGATGGCCGGGGCGGCGACGTCGACGGGGGCGGCGATGAGGGGCGGGGACGGCCGGGGACGGCGACGAAGGGCGGGGGTGGCGACATCGACGGGGACGGCGTCGATCGGGGCAGGGCGGCGCGACGGAGGGAGGAAACAGAGGGAAACTAATTTTTTTTCAAGTGTTGTATATATAGGATGGACCTTTAGTACCGGTTGGAGCCACCAACCGATACTAAAGGTCTGTTTTGGCCAGACCAAGCGGCGGGAAACGCACCCCCTTTAGTACCGGGTGGTGGCTCCAACCGATACTAAAGGGGGGGGGTCTTTAGTACCGGTTGGAGCCACGACCCGGTACTAAAGGGGGTGCGCTGTTTCCAGGGTGCGCTAGTTTAGTCCCACCTCGCTACCCGAGGGGCTACCGCACTGGTTTATAAGCCCCAGTGCGGTAGCTCTCTCGAGCTCCTCTCCTAAGCAGGCCTACTGGGCCTACCTGTCCTCTTCTGCCCTGTGGGCCTACTGGGCCTTTGCGGGCCTGCATCCTGGCCCAACTAAAGGTTGTGTTCCTAGTCGTATGCAGGCCTCTTTGGCCGAGTAGGTGGGCTTTTTTATTTTCTTAATTTTTTTGCTTTATTTTTTTTGCTTTATTTATTTTTGTTTTATTTATTTTTGAGTTGTTTTTTTGCTATATTTAGAGTTTCTTTGTGAATATTTTTGCTTTAGGTACAAAAAATTACAAACTTTCTGTTAGTGCCGGTAGTTTTCAAATTTGAATAGTTTAAATTTTGAATTATTTGAAATTTGTGTGAATCACTAGTTTGTGAATAACTTAACTTTGAAAAAAGTTTTTTCAGTGATTCTTTTTTCTTATGTTTAATATTAGTGTGTTTTATCATTATATTCAATTTGGTAATGCTTAGGTTATCTAAAAAATGAAATGCCTTTGTAACAGTTCAGTTTTCGTCGGAAACCCTGATACTTCGAAAGAGATTGTCCATTTTGTACACGAAGTGTATCCAATTTTTGCCGTAACCCTCTCTACTTTTTTGCACATGCTATTTGTATGAAATTATGATACCATGCAAACTTTCAACCTTTTCTGAGTTCATTTGAAATGCTTTTCAATTTCAGGGTCATTTAGATGGAAAAAATCAGTAAATGCATGAAAAGAATTTGTTTGCACATAAAATTTCTTCGCGTTTCAAATGCCAAAACACATAATTAACTACCCTAACTATTACAGACATTCCCTCCTGGGTGTGAAACACAGAAGAAAGTGATGATAGTGAAGCCGATCACATCCCAGATCTTTGGGTGTGATACTTTTTCTTCGCGTGTGTCCCTTTGTGCCATAGCCATGGAAAATCTTCATCATTTAACTGGACGCTCGGGTCAATATTCACTTTGAATGGAGCAATTTCATCAAACTTTTCATAATCTTCTGACATGTCTGTCTTGTCATCCACTCCCACGATGTTTCTTTTTCCTGAAAGAACTATGTGGCGCTTTGGCTCGTCATATGATCCATTCGCTTCCTTATCTTTTCTTTTTCTTGTCCTGGTAGACATGTCTTTCACATAAAAAACCTGCGCCACATCATTGGCTAGGACGAATGGTTTGTCTGCATACGCAAGATTGTTGAGATCCACTGTTGTCATTCCGTACTGCGGGTCTTCCATTACCCCGCCTCGTGTCATATTGACCCATTTGCACCGGAACAAAGGGACCTTCAAATCACATGATCCATAGTTAAGTTCCCATATGTCCTCTATGTAACCATAATATGTTTCCTTTCCCGTGTTGGTTGTTGCATCAAAGCGGACACCACTGTTTTGGTTGGTGCTCTTCTTATCTTGGGCGATCGTGTAAAATGTATTCCCATTTATCTGGTACCCTTTGAAAGTCATATATTCGAAGATGGTAACTGGGACAGCGAGTACAGGTCATTTTGAATATCACCATCATTCAGGGCACATTTCTGCAACCAACCGGCGAAAGTCCTCGTTTGTTCGCGTGTAATCCAGTCGTCAGACTTCTCCGGGTGTTTGGACAGTAGAAAATTCTTGTGTTCCTCCATATATGGAGCCACCAAGGCGGAATTCTATAGAACTGTGTAGTGTGCTTCAGTGAGAGAATGCCCGTCCATACATATTATTTGATGCCCTCCTAGTGTGCCTTTTCCTTCTAGTCTGCCCTTATGCCGCGATTCAGGAACACCAATCGGCTTAAGGTCAGGAATAAAGTCAATACAAAACTCAATGACCTCCTCATTTTCATGGCCCTTCGAGATGCTTCCTTCTGGCCTAGCACGGTTATGAACATATTTCTTCAAGACTCCCATGAACCTTTCAAAGGGGAACATATTGTGTAGAAACACAGGACCCAAAACGTTAATCTCTTCGCAAAGGTGAACTAGGACGTGCGTCATGATGTTGAAGAAGGATGGTGGGAACACCAACTCGAAACTGACAAGACATTGCACCAAATCATTCTGTAACCTTGGTATGATTCCTAGATCGATTACCTTCTGAGAGATTGGATTGAGGAATGCACATAGCTTCACAATGGCTAATCGAACATTTTCCGGTAGAAGCCCCCTCAATGCAACCGGAAGGAGTTGCGTCATAATCACGTGGCAGTCATGAGACTTTAGGTTCTGGAACTTTTTCTCTGCATATTTACTATTCCCTTTATATTTGACGAGAAGCCAGATGGTACCTTCATGCTGAGTAGGCATTCGAAGAAGATTTCCTTCTCTTCTTTGGTAAGAGCGTAGCTGGCCTGACCCTGATGTATGCCGTCTTTTCCGTGCATACGTTGCTGGTCCTCCCGTGCCTCTGGTGTATCTTTTTTCTTCCCATACACGCCCAAAAAGCCAAGCAAGGTCACGCAAAGATTCTTCGTCATGTGCATCACGTCGATTGTGGAGCGGACCTCTTGGTCTTTCCAATATGGCAGGTCCCAAAATATAGATCTCTTCTTCCACATGGGTGCGCGTCCGTCAGCGTCCTTCGGAACAGGTTGTCCGCCAGGACCCTTTCCAAAGATTACCTTCAAATCCTTGACCATATCATGTACATCAGCACCAGTACGGTGGCGAGGCTTCGTCCGGTGATCCGCCTCACCTTTGAAATTCTTGCCTTTCTTTCTTACGGGATGCCTTGTCGGAAGAAATCGACGATGTCCCAGGTACACATTCTTCCTACAACTATCCAAATATATACTGTCGGTATCATCCAAACAGTGCGTGCATCCGCGGTATCCCTTGTTTGTCTGTCCTGAAAGGTTACTGAGAGCAGGCCAATCATTGATGGTCACGAACAGCAACGCCTTTAGGTCAAATTCTTCCTGTCCGTGCTCATCCCACGCACCTACACCTGTTCCATTCCACAGCTGTAATAGTTCTTCAACTAATCGCCTTAGGTACACATCAATGTCGTTGCCGGGTTGCTTAGGGCCTTGGATGAGCACTGGCATCATAATGAACTTCCGCTTCATGCACAACCAAGGAGGAAGGCTATACAAACATAGAGTCACAGGCCACGTGCTATGGTTGCTGCTCTGCTCCCCAAAAGGACTAATGCCATCTGCGCTTAGACCAAACCATACGCTCCTTGGGTCACCTGCAAACTCCTCCCAGTACTTTCTCTCGATTTTTCTCCACTGTGAACCGTCAGCGGGTACTCTCAACTTTCCGTCTTTCTTACGGTCTTCTACATGCCACCGCATCGCCTTCGCATGCTCTTTGTTTTGGAACAAACGTTTCAACCGTGGTACTATAGGAGCATACCACATCACCTTGGCAGGAATCTTCTTCTTGGGGCGCTCACCCTCGACATCACCAAGGTCATCGCGACTGATCTTATAATGCAATGCACCACATACTGGGCATGCGTTCAAATCCTCGTACTCACCGCGGTAGAGGATGCAGTCATTAGGGCATGCATGTATCTTTTGCACCTCTAACCCTAGAGGGCAGACAACCTTCTTTGCTTCATACGTACTCTCGAGCAATTCGTTGTCCTTTAGAAGCATATTCTTTATCATTACCAGCAACTTTCCAAATCCCTTGTCAGATACACCATTCTCTGCCTTCCATTGCAGCAATTCAAGTGTGGTGCCCAACTTTTTTTGTCAGCTTCGCAACTCGGGTACAACAATTTCTTGTGATCCTCTAACATGCGCTGCAACTTCGTCCTCTCTAGATCACTTGCGCAGTTTCTCTTTGCATCGGCAATGGCCCGACCTAGATCATCAGCGGGCTCATCTGATGCCTATTCTTCAGCTTCTTCCTGCATTGCCGGCTCAGCTTCTTCCCCCATTGTTGTATCATCGTATTCAGGGAACCCATGGCCAGGATAGCTGTTGTCGTCCTCTTCTTCTTCATTGTCTTCCATCATAACCCCTATTTCTCCATGCTTGGTCCAAACATTATAGTGGGGCATGAAACCGGACTCAAATAGGTGGACATGAATGGTTATTGACGTAGAGTAACTGTGACCATTCTTACATCCAGCACATGGACAAGGCATAAAACCATCCGCCCGCTTGTTTGCCTCAGCAGCAAGCAGAAAAGTATGCACGCCATTAATGAACTCGGGAGAGCATCGGTCATCATACATCCATTGTCGGCTCATCTTCATTACACAACACCGAAAAGACCAAATTAATACAAGTTCATACATAAAGTTCATACATAAAGTTCATATACAACACTTAATTAAATGCAACATACAAATAACTCTCTAGCTAAAGAATTTAAATGCAACAACAAATGCGATGAAGATCGCAACTAAGGTAACAATTGATCCAACAGCATAATGATACCAAGCCACACTATCAATGGCATATTTTCTAATCTTTCTAATCTTCAACCTCATTTTCTCCATCTTGATCTTGTGATCATCGACGACATCGGCAACATGCAACTCCAATTCCATCTTCTCCCCTCAATTCTTTTCAATTTTTCTTTCAAATACTCGTTTTCTCTTTCAACTAAATTTAACCTCTCGACAATAGGGTCGGTTGGAATTTCCGGTTCACATACCACCTAGATAAAAATATCTATGTCAACTTGATGGGCATAATTTGTCATAAACACGAAATGCAACAACTAGTTTTAAAAGAGAATATACCACATCTGAATCATAACAAGGACGAGGGCGGGCGGGGACGGATATCAAAACCATGGCACTATATATAACAAACAACGTACGGTAAGATAATTATACGAGTAACTATATATCCAAATCACACAAATATCAATTTGGTAATGTAAAACATTCATGAACAAGAGCCTCACCACAAGGTGGTGCCGGCGACGGGACGGTGCGGGCGATCGACGGTGGTTACGACGGAGATTTAGATGGCACTAAGTAAACCACACCTACATATGCAAACTAAGTGTTATTTTTTTACCTCAAATTGCATATAAATCAAATACTAGCAAATATAATTCCTCCCAAATTAATCACTATACAAAGCATTGCAAGAGCTAATCTAGCAATGAGAGTTGAAAGGACAAAGTTGCTAACCTTTGTGATCATTTGAATGGATGGGGGCCTTCAAATCTTGACAAATTTTGGGCAAAATTTGTGAGGAGCTCGAGGAAGAGAGGGGAAGAACAGAGGAAGTGAGGGGAAAGGGGAAGAACAGAGTGGCTCGGGTGGGCGAAGGGTTTATGTAGGTCGACCTTTAGTACCAGTTCGTGCCACGAACCGGTACTAAAGGTGTTGGAGGGGCCCCAGACTGACAACACCCTGCCACCACACTCTTTAGTACCGGTTCGTTGCACGAACCAGTGCTAAAGGTTCGCCATGAACCGGTACTAATGAGAACGGCCGGCTAGCCGTTGGAACCTGCACTATTGGACACATTAGTGCCGGCTCAAAATCAAACCGGCACTAATGTGTCTCATATTAGGTCCTTTTTCTACTAGTGCATGGAACTGTTGGAAGTTAGTGATGCTGCATGTGCTAAGTACTTCACCATGATGCTGGATGGAACGACCCATACTTGGTTAAAAGGGCTGCCAGTTAATTCCATTGGGTCATGGGCTGAGCTAACACCAATATACAGGGCAATAATCAGTGTCGTAAGGGGAGGCCGCCTCCTCGGACCGGTAGATCAGGTCCTAGTCTTGAGCAGTTGCTGAATGAGCCCTGTCCAAAGAAGAACACACAGGAGAAGCCAGCTACTCACCTTTGGAAAGATTTTTCAATTATGAGGGCTTTCAAAAATTCTAATTCGTTTCACAGCAACCATGGGTCGGGCGGCGACTCAGGTCCCGGTGGTGGCGGTTCTCATGGCCCGGGCTATGGAGGTGTCGGTTCTAATTCCGGCTTCCAGGGCCACCAACACCTTCAAGGTAATCAGGGTGGCTATAATCAAGCTAATTAGGGTGGTCATAATCAAGGTAATCAAGATGGTTACAATCAACAATCCGTCCAGGGGGGTTAGCAGCAGCATCAATCTGGATATCAAAGTCATCCAAAGCAGTTGAATAGTGGGCAGTATCATGTGTTCACCACATGTTTGTGCAAGCGGGACCAGAAGCTTCATAAGAGGGATGTGAACGCCATTGAGCCGGTCATTCCCCATTACTTGCGATGGTCTAAGCAGCCCATTATGTGGAGTCGAGCGGATCACCCGCCCCAGGTTGATAATCGGTGTCACTTAGCTTTGGTGGTGGCGCCTCAAATTAGTGGATATAAATTCACTAAGGTACTCATGGATGCAGGTAGTAGCATTAATATCCTTTATTATGAGACTTTCCATCGCATGGGGTTAACTAATAAAAATATTAAGACATCCAATACTGTTTTCCATGGAGTGGTGCCTGGTAAGTCGGCATACCCTATAGGCAAGATTGAGCTAGAAGTGGCCTTTGGAGATGAGCACGATTCCAGGGCTGAGAAGTTAACCTTTGAAGTGGTCAAAATCAGGAGCCCATACTATGCTCTGTTTGGACGGTCGGCTTGTGCCAAGTTCATGGCACAGTCGTGTTATGTTTATCTACATCTCAAGATGCCGGGTTACAAAGGGACCATCACGGTGCATGGGAGTCAGAAGATAGCTCTGGAGTGTGAAGAAGGTGATGCTGCTTATGCGGAGTCTGTCTGTGCCACAGAAGAATTGAAGTTTTACAAGGATAATGTTGACCCGACGGATATGACATCTTTGAAGAAGCCAACTACATAGTATGATCCGGTTTTGAAGTTTAAATCGGCGGATGATACTATGCTAGTTAACTTTGTTCCTGGCGATTCATCCAAGCAGTTCAATATTAGTGCTAATCTGGATCCTAAATAGGAAAGCACGCTCATTGAGTTCATCCGTGAGAACCGGGACATCTTTGCATGGAAACCTTCTGACATGCCGGGTGTACCGAGGGAACTCGCTGAGCACACTCTCAATATTGACCTGAAATTTAAGCCGGTCAAGCAATTCCTTCGTCGCTTCAATGAGGAGAGGCGTAAGGCCATTGGTGAAGAGGTGGCCCGGCTCTTGGCTGCTGGGTTCATTGTTGAAGTCTTTCATCCTGAGTGGTTGGCTCATCTGGTGCTGGTGCTTAAGAAGAATGACACTTGGCATATGTGTGTGGATTACACGAACTTAAACAAGGCTTATCTGGATGATCCTTTTTCTCTCCCTCGTATTGATCAAATAATTGATGCTACGACGGGTTGTGAGCGTTTGATTTTTGTGGATGCTTATTCTGGTTATCATCAGATCAAGATGGCAGTTAAGGACCAGGAGAAGACAACTTTTATTACTCCCTTTGGAGCCTTATGCTATGTGTCTATGCCTTTTGGGCTCAAGAGTGACCAGACGACTTACCAGCAATGTGTGCAAAATTGTCTTCACAGTCATATTGGGCGTAATGTTCATGCTTATGTGGATGATATTGTGGTGAAATCCAGAGAGAAGGAAACTTTGATAGACGATTTGAGGGAGACCTTTGACAATCTCCGGGTCTACAATATGATGCTTAACCCGGCCAAGTGCATCTTTGGTGTGCCAACATGCAAGCTTTTGGGGTTTCTGGTTTCTAACAGAGGCATTGAGGCTATCCCGGAGAAGATCAAGGCCATTACTTACTGGCAAAGCCGGTGTGTATCAATGATGTTCAGCGTCTGGCAGGTCATATTGCTACCTTAAGCCATTTCATAAGTTAGTTGGGTGAGAAGGCCATACCACAGTATCAGATGATGAAGAAAACTGATGAGTTTGTCTGGAGTGATGCGGCTAATGATGTGTTTGAAGCTTTGAAAAAACAGCTCGCTGAGCCGCCAGTCCTTGCTGCTCCCATTGACAAGGAGCCGTTCTTACTATATGTGGCTGCTAACGCCCGGGCTGTCAGTGTGGCTATTGTGGTAGAACGGAAGGAGACAGGCGAGGAGTATCCGGTTCAATGACCGGTTTACTATATCAATGAAGTGCTTATTGAGTCCAAGCAGAGATATCTGTTGGAAATATGCCCTAGAGGCAATAATAAAATGGTGTTATTATTATATTTCCTTGTTCATGATAATTGTCTATTGTTCATGTTATAATTGTATTGACCAGAAACCGTAATACATTTGTGAATACATAGACCACAACATGTCCCTAGTAAGCCTCTAGTTGACTAGCTCATTGATCAACAGATGGTCATGGTTTCCTGACTATGGACATTGGATGTCATTGATAACGGGATCACATCATTAGGAGAATGATGTGATGGATAAGACCCAATCCTAAGCATAGCACAAGATCGTGTAGTTCGTTTGCTAAAGCTTTTCTAATTTCAAGTATCATTTCCTTAGACCATGAGATTGTGTAACTCCCGGGACACCTTAGGAATGCTTTGGGTGTACCAAACGTCACAACGTAACTGGGTGGCTATAAAGGTGCATTACAGGTATCTCCAAAAGTGTCTGTTGGGTTGGCATGAACCGAGACTGGGATTTGTCACTCCATATAAAGGAGAGGTATCTCTGGGCCCACTCGGTAATGCATCATCATAATGAGCTCAATGTGACTAAGTAGTTAGTCACGAGATCATGCATTACGCAATGAGTAAAGTGACTTGCCGGTAACGAGATTGAACAAGGTATTGGGATACCGACGATCGAATTTCAGGCAAGTAATGTACTGATTGACAAAGGGAATTGTATACGGGATTGCTTGAATCCTCGACATCGTTGTTCATCCGATGAGATCATCGTGGAACGTGTGGGAGCCAACATGGGTATCTAGATCCCGCTATTGGTTATTGGCCGGAGAGCTGTCTCGGTCATGTCTGCATGATTCCCGAACCCGTAGGGTCTACACACTTAAGGTTCGGTGACGCTAGAGTTGTTATGGGAAATAGTATGTGGTTACCGAATGTTGTTCGGAGTCCCGGATGAGATCTCGGACGTCACGAGGAGTTCCGGACTGGTCCGGAGGTGAAGATTTATATATGGGAAGTCGTCATATGGTCACCAGAAGTATTCGGGGGTTTGCCGGTATTGTTCCGGGACCACCGAAGGGGTTCTGGGGGTCCACCGGGAGGGTCCACCTGCCCCGGAGGGTACTATGGGCTGTATGTGGAAGGGAACCAGCCCCTAAGTGGGATGGGCGCCATTCCCCCTAGGGCCCATGCGCCTAGGGTTTGGGGGAAACCCTAAAGGGGGCGCCCCCTTGGCTTGGGGGGCAAGCCCCCTCCCCTTGGCCGCCGCCCCCCCTCTAGATCTCATATAGAGGGGTCGGCCCCCTTTCCCCTTCGCCCTATAAATAGAGGGGAGGAGGGAGGGAAGAAACACCTCATCCAAGGCGCAGCCCTCCCCCTCTCGAACACCCCCTCCTCCTCCATTGAGCTTGGCGAAGCCCTGCCGGAGAACCGCTGCTCCACCACCACCACGTCATCGTGCTGCTACTGGATTTGTTTTCCCCAGCCTCTCCCTCCTCCTTGCTGGATCAAGGCATGGGATACGTAACAGGGCTGCACGTGTGTTGAACACGGAGGTGCCGTTGTTCAGCGCTTAGATCGGAATCGACCGCGATCTGAATCGCTACGTGTACGACTCCTCCAACCACGTTCTTGTAACGCTTCCGCATCACGGTATTCAAGCGTATGAAGATACAGTCCCCTCTCTCTGGTTGCTAGTCTCTCCACAGATTGATCTTGGTGATGCATAGAATTTTTTTAATCTCTGCAACGACCCCCAACAATATCCACATTAGCAGAAGCTCGTTTATGGAGTGTTCATGGCCAGCCGGAAGCTTAAGCAATATTTTCTGGGTCATCCCATCACTATGGTTAGTTCTGATCCTTTAGGGGATATTATTCAAAACAGAGAAGCCACAGGGCGGGTAGCCAAGTGGGCCATTGAGCTTGGGCCTCATGGTTTGAAATATATGCCTCACAGCCATCAAGTCTCAAGCACTTGTGGATATTATCAATGATTGGACAGAGCTGCAGATGCCTAAAGAGAAGCCAGATAACAAATATTGGACTATTCATTTTGATGGGTCTGCTATGTCTTGAGCTAGCGTTGGTTTTTCCCCGAAGAGGAGAGGGTGATGCAGGAAGTGTAGCGTAAGTATTTCCCTCAGTTTTTGAGAACCAAGGTATCAATCCAGTAGGAGGCTCCTCAGAAGTCCCACACGCCTACACGAACAAACTGAGAACTCGCAACCAACGCAATAAAGGGGTTGTCAATCCCTTCACGGCCACTTGCGAAAGTGAGATCTGATAGAGATAGTATGATAAGATAAATATTTTTTTGATATTTTATAATATAGATGCAAAAAAGTAAAGAGGCAAATAAAAGTAGATTGAAAGCAAATAAGATAAGAGATAGACTCGGGGGCCATAGGTTTCACTAGAGGCTTATCTCGAGAGCATAAGTATTATGGTGGGTGAACAAATTACTGTCGAGCAATTGATAGAAAAGCGAATAATTATGACGTTATCTAGGCATGATCATGTATATAGGCATCACATCCATAACAAGTAGACCGACTCCTGCCTGCATCTACTACTATTACTCCACACATCGACCGCTATCCAGCATGCATCTAGAGTATTAAGTTCATAAGAACAGAGCAACACATTACGCAAGATGACATGATGTAGAGGGATAAAGTCATGCAATATGATATAAACCCCATCTTGTTATCCTCGATGGCAACAACACAATACGTGTCTTGCAACCCTTTCTGTCACTAGGTAAGAACGCCGCAAGATTGAACCCAAAGCTAAGCACTTCTCCCATGGCAAGAAAGATCAATCTAGTAGGCCAAACCAAACCGATAATTCGAAGAGACTTGCAAAGATAACTCAATCATACATAAAAGAATTCAGAGAAGATTCAATTAATATCCACAGATAAATCTGATCATAAACTCACAATTCATCGGATCTCGACAAACACACCGCAAAAAGAGATTACATCGAATAGATCTCCACAAGAGAGGGGGAGAACATTGTATTGAGATCCAAAAAGAGAGAAGAAGCCATCTAGCTAATAACTATGGACCCGTAGGTCCGAGGTAAACTACTCACAACTCATAGGAGGGGCAAGGATGTTGATGTGGCCCTCCATGGTCGATTCCCCCTCGGACAGAGTGCGGGCGAAGGCTCCAAGATGGGATCTCGCGGATACAGAAGGTTACGATGGTGGAAATTGTGTTTCGTGGTGCCCCTGGATGTTTTCGGGGTCCGTAGGTATATATAGGAGGAAGAGGTACGTCGGAGGACACCCGAGGGTCCCACGAGACAGGGGGGCGCACCCTACAGGGGGGGCGCCCTCCTATCTCGTGGAGGCTCCGGCTGTTTCTTGACTTGCAGTCCAAGCTCTCTGGATCTTGTTCGTTCCAAAAGTCATGCTCCCGAAGGTTTCATTCCGTTTGGACTCCGTTTGATATTCCTTTTCTTCGAAATACTGAAATAGGCAAAAAAATAGCAATATGGGCTGGGCCTCCGGTTAGCAGGTTAGCCCCAAAAATGATAATAATGTATAAAATAAAGCCCATAAACATCCAAAACAGGTAATATAATAGCATGGAACAATAAAAAATTATAGATACGTTGGAGGCGTATCATGCATCCCCAAGCTTAATTCCTGCTCGTCCTCGAGTAGGTAAATGATAAAAATAGAATTTTTGATGTGGAATGCTACCTAGCATAATTCTCAAAGTAATTTTCTTTAATGTGGCATGAATGTTTAGATCCAAATAATACTAAATAAAAGTTCATATTGACATAAGAAATAGTAATACTTCAAGCATACTAAGCAAAGTAATCATGTCTTCTCAAAATAACATGGCCAAAGAAAGTTATCCCTACAAAATCATATAGTTTGGCTGTTGCTCTGTCTTCATCACACAAAGTATTTAATCATGCACAACCCCGATGACGAGCCAAGCAATTGTTTCATACTTTAATAATCTCAAACTCTTTCAATTTTCACGCAATACATGAGCGTGAGCCATGGACATTGCACTATATGTGGAATAGAACGGTGGTTGTGGGGAAGACAAAAAGGAGAAGATAGTCTCACATCAACTAGGCGTATCAACGGGCTATGGAGATGCCCATTAATAGATATCAATGTGAGTGAGTAGGGATTGCCATGGAACAGATGTACTAGAGCTATAAATATATGAAAGCTCAACAAAAGAAAACTAGTGGGTGTGCATCCAACTTGCTTGCTTACGAAGACCTAGGGCATTTTGAGGAAGCCCATCATTGGAATATACAAGCCAAGTTATATAATGAAAAATTCCCACTAGTATATGAAAGTGACAACATATGAGACTCTCTATCATGAAGATCATGGTGCTATTTTGAAGCACAAGTGTGGAAAAAGAGATAGTAGCATTGTCCCTTCTCTCTTTTTCTCTCATTTTTTTCTTTTTTTTCTTTTTTACTTTTTTTTTCTCTGGCCTTCTTTTTTTCCTCTTTTTTTTTCTTTTTGGCCTTTCCTTTTTTTTCTTTTTGTAAAGTCCGAAGTCTCATCCCGACTTGTGGGGGAATCATAGTCTTCATCATCCTTTCCTCACTGGGACAATGCTCCAATAATGGAGATCATCACACTTTTATGGATTTCAACTCAAAAATTACAACTCAAAGCTAGAACAAGATATGACTCTATGTGAATGCCTCCAGTGGTATACCGGGATATGCAATGAATCAAGAGCGACATGTATGAAGATTATGATGGTGGCTTTGCCACAAATACGATGTCAACTACATGATCATGCAAAGAGCAATATGACAATGATGAAACGTGTCATAATAAACGGAACGGTGGAAAGTTGCATGGAAATATATCTCAGAATGGATATGGAAATGCCATAATAGGTAGATATGGTGGCTGTTTTGAGGAAGGTATATGGTGGGTGTATGGTACCGGCGAAAGTTGCACGATACAAGAGAGGCTAGCAATAATGGAGGGGCGAAAGGGTGCGTATAATCCATGAACTCAACATTAGTCAAAAGAACTCATATACTTGTTGTAAAAATTTAGAAGTCATCAAAAACCAAAGCACTATGCGCATGATCCTAGGGGGATAGATTGGTAGGAAATGACCATCGCTCGTCCCCAACTGCCACTCATAAGGAAGACTTTCAATAAATAAAGTTGTGCTCCAACTTCATCACAAAGCGGTTCACCATACGTGCATGCTATGGGAATCACAAACTTCAACACAAGCATTCTTTAAATTCATAATCACCCAACTAGCATGACCTTAATATCACTACCTCCATATCTCAAAACAATTATCAAGCATCAAATTGATCATAGCATCCAATTCACATCCTATGATAGTTTTTATTATACCCAACTTGGATGCTCATCATTCTAGGACCAAATTATAACCATAGAAAACACCATGATGTTCTAAAAGACTCTCAAAATAATATAAGTGAATCATGAGAGACTAGCAATTTCTTCAAAATTAATCCACCACCATGCTCTAAAAGATATAAGTGAAGCATTAGAGCAAAAACTATCAAGCTCAAAAGATATAAGTGAAGCACATAGAGTATTCTAGCAAATTCTAATCAAATAGGCTTCTCCCAAAAGGTGTGTTACATCAAGGATGATTGTGGTAAACTAACAAGCAAAGACCAATATAATACACGACGCTCCAAGCAAAACACATATCATGTGGCGAATAAAAATATAGCTCCAAGTAAAGTTACCAATGAACGAAGACGAAAGAGGGGATGCCTTCCCGGGGCATCCCCAAGCTTAGGCTTTTGGCTATTATTTAATATCTTGGGGTGACTTGGGCATCCCCAAGCTTAGGCTCTTGCCACTCTTTATTCCATAGTCCATAAAAGCTTTACCCAAAACTTGAAAACTTCACAACACAAAACTCAACAGGAAATCTTATAAGCTCCGTTAGTGAAACAAAACAAAACCACCACATATGGTACTGCAATAAACTCATTCTTTATTTATTTTGGTGTTAAAACTACTGTATTCCAACTTCTTTATGGTTCATAGACTGAATTACTAGCCATAGATGCATTGAAATAAGCAAACAGCACACGAAAAACAGAATCTGTCAAAAACAGAACATTCTGTAGCAATCTGTAACTAACGCAAACTTCTGGAACTCTAAAAATCCTACCAAAATAATAAGTCTTGTAAAATTTGTTTATTGATCAGCAGCAAAAAGAATCAATGCAATAGCACGTTTCTGTGATTTATTAAATTTTTTCTCGTGAGCGCAAATTTCTGTTTTTCAGCAGAATCAAATCAACCATCATCATAGTTTATCCTATAGGTTCTATTTGGCACAAACACTAAACAAAAGATAAAAACACATCTAAACAGATAGTAGAAACAAAATTTAACACTAACCAGGAACAAAAACAAAGAACATAAAGAAAATTGGGTTGCCTCCCAACTAGCGCTATCGTTTAACGCCCCTAGCTAGGCATAAAAGCGAATATAGATCTAACGAGTGCCATCTTTGGCACTTGATACATAAGTAGCACGGATGATAGATTCATAAGGTAATTTGACTTTCTTTCTTGGAAAGTGCTCCATGCCTTTCTTTAAGTAAAATTGGTATCTAATGTTCCCTTCTTTCATATCGATAATCGCACCAATCGTTCTAAGGAAAGGTCTACCAAGAATAATAGGGCAAGAAAGATTGCAATCTATATCAAGAACGATAAAATCTACGGGCACCAAATTTCTATTTGCAACAATAAGAACATCATTGATCCTTCCCATAGGCTTTTGAATGGTGGAATCCGTAAGGTGCAAATTTAACGAGCAATCATCAAGATCATGAAAATCTAGAGTATCACATAAAGTTTTCGGAATTGTGGAAACACTAGCACCCAAATCACACAAAGCAAAACACTCAAAATCTTTAATTGTAATCTTTATAGTAGGTTCCCACTCATCATTAAGTTTTCTAGGTATAGAAACTTCCAAATTAAGTTTTTCATCATAAGATTGCATCAAGGCATCAACAATATGTTTGGTAAAAATTTGTTTTGACTATAAGCGTGAGGAGAATTAACAACGGATTGCAACAAGGAAATACAACCTTTTAAGGAGCAATTATCATAGTCAAATTCCTTGAAATCCGAATAGTAGGTTCAATATTATTAGAAGTTGAGGATTCTCCAATCTCTCTTTTACCAAGTTTAGCATTAAGATCTAAAGACTCCGAATTCTTGGGACGCCTTCTAGGCAAAGTTTATTCATCATCAGTCCCATAATCATCAAAATTCATATTGCAAAACATAGATCTAATAGGAGACACATCAATAACTTTAAGATCCTCATCATTATTTTCACGGAAACTAGAAGAACACGCTTTTATAAAGCTATCTTTCTTAGCACGCAATCTAGCGGTTCTTTCCTTGCACTCGTTAATGGAAATTCTCTTCACTTTGAGAGACTCATTGATATCATTCTTAGGAGGAGAAGGTCTAAGTTTAAGAGAATCAACATCAAGCGAAAGTCTATCAACGTTCCTAGCCAAATCATCAACTTTGAGCAATTTTTCCTCAAGCAAAGCATTAAAATTCTTTTGAGAAATCATAAATTCTTTCACACTATTCTCAAAATCAGAGGGCATCTTATTAAAATTACCATAAGAATTATTGTAGGAATTTCCATAATTATTAGAGGAATTACTAGGGAACGGTCTAGCATTAAAATTCCCTCTATAAGCATTGTTTCCAAAACTATTCCTACCAACAAATTCACATCCAAAGATTCATTATTATTCTCAATAAAGGAAGACAAAGGCATATCATTAGGATCAAGAGGAGTATTTTTAGTAGAGAACATCTTCATAAGTTCATCCATCTTTCCACTCAAAACATTGATTTCTTCTATAGCATGCACTTTTTTACTATAAGATCTTTCGGTGTGCCATTGAGAATAATTAGTCATAATATTATCAAGAAGTTTTGTATCATCTCCTAATGTGATTTCCATAAAGGTGCCTCCCACACCGGAATCTAAGAGATTTCTAGAAGCAAAGTTCAAACCGGCATAAAATTTTTGTATGATCATCCATAAATTCAAACCATGAGTAGGGCAATTGCGAAGCATCAATTTCATTCTTTCCCAAGAGTGGGCAACATGCTCATGATCAAGTTGTTTAAAATTCATAATATCGTTCCTAAGAGTGATGATCTTAGCGGGAGGAAAATACTTAGTGATAAAAGCATCTTTGCACTTGTTCCAAGAATCAATACGAAAATAACTTAGCGGGTGGCAAAGACGAAAACCAAACTTTAGCATGATCTCTAAGTGTAAACAGAAATAACTTCAATTTGACAATATTTTTATCCGTATCTTTCTTCTTTTGCATATCACACAAATCAACAAAATTATTTAGATGAGTAGCGGCATCTTCACTAGGAAGGCCGACGAATTGATCTTTCATAACAAGATTCAGCAAAGCAGCATTGATTTCACAAGACTCAACATCATTAAGAGGAGCAATCAGAGTGCTAAGGAAATCATTATTATTGGTGTTCGAGAAATCACACAATTTGGTATTATCTTGCGCCATGGCAATAAGTAATCCAACACACAAGCAAGCAGAAAAATGGCAAGCAAAAGGAGAGGAGGAGATTGGGAAAGAGAGGGCGAATAAAACGGCAAGGGTGAAGTGGGGGAGAGGAAAATGAGAGGTAAATGGAAATAATGTAAATGCGAGGGAGATGGGTTTGTGATAGGTACTTGGTATGTCTTGACTTGAGCGAAGACCTCCCCGGCAATGGTGCCAGAAATCCTTCTTGCTACGTCTTGAGCTAGCGTTGGTTTTTCCACGAAGAGGAGAGGGTGATGCAGTAAGTGTAGCGTAAGTATTTCCCTCAATTTTTGAGAACCAAGGTATCAATCCAGTAGGAGGCTCCTCAGAAGTCCCACGCGCCTACACAAACAAACTGAGAACTCGCAACCAACACAATAAAGGGGTTGTCAATCCCTTCACGGCCACTTGCGAAAGTGAGATTTGATAGAGATAGTATGATAAGATAAATATATTTTTGGAATTTTATAATATAGATGCAAAAAAGTAAAGAGGTAAATAAAAGTAGATTGAAAGCAAATAAGATAAGAGATAGACAAGGGGGCCATAGGTTTCACTACAGGCTTCTCTCAAGAGCATAAGTATTACGATGGGTGAACAAATTACTGTCGAGCAATTGATAGAAAAGCGAATAATTATGACGTTATCTAGGCATGATCATGTATATAGGCATCACATCCATAACAAGTAGACCGACTCCTGCCTGCATCTACTACTATTACTCCACACATCGACCGCTATCCAGCATGCATCTAGAGTATTAAGTTCATAAGAACAGTGCAACACATTAAGCAAGATGACATGATGTAGAGGGATAAACTCATGCAATATGATATAAATCACATCTTGTTATCCTCGATGGCAACACTACAATACGTGTCTTGCAACCCTTTCTGTCACTGGGTAAGAACACCGCAAGATTGAACCCAAAGCTAAGCACTTCTCCCATGACAAGAAAGATCAATCTAGTAGGCCAAACCAAACCGATAATTCGAAGAGACTTGCAAAGATAACTCAATCATACATAAAAGAATTCAGAGAAGATTCAATTAATATCCATAGATAAATCTGATCATAAACTCACAATTCATTGGATCTCGACAAACACACCGCAAAAAGAGATTACATCGAATAGATCTCCACAAGAGAGGGGGAGAACATTGTATTGAGATCCAAAAAGAGAGAAGAAGCCATCTAGCTAATAACTATGGACCCGTAGGTCTGAGGTAAACTACTCACAACTCATAGGAGGGGCAAGGATGTTTATGTAGAGGCCCTCCATGGTCGATTCCCCCTCCGACAAAGTGCCGACGAAGGCTCCAAGATGGGATCTCGCGGATACAGAAGGTTAAGGTGGTGGAAATTGTGTTTCGTGGTGCCCCTGGATGTTTTCGGGGTCCGTAGGTATATATAGGAGGAAGAGGTACGTCGGTGGACGCCTGAGGGTCCCACGAGACAGGGGGGCGCGCCCTACAGGGGGGGTGCCCTCCTATCTAGTGGAGGCTCCAGTTTTTTCTTGACTTGCACTCCAAGCTCTCCGGATCTTGTTCGTTCCAAAAATCACGCTCCCGAAGGTTTCATTCCATTTGGACTCCGTTTGATATTCCTTTTCTTCGAAATACTGAAATAGGCAAAAAAAACAGCAATATGGGCTGGGCCTCCGGTTAGTAGGTTAGTCCCAAAAATGATAATAATGTATAAAAGAAAGCCCATAAACATCCAAAACAGGTAATATAATAGCATGGAACAATCAAAAATTATAGATACGGTGGAGAAGTATCAGGGTCCAGGTAATTGGAAGGCTCGGGGGCTCGAGTTGTCTTAGCTTCCCCTCGAGGTGACAAGTTTTGTTATGTCTTAAGGTTGATGTTTCCCTATACTAAGAATGCAACTGAGTATCAAGCCTTGCTCCATGGTCTTCGGATGGCTGAGGAGATGAACTTAAGCCGGGTGAGATGTTTTGGCGACTCAGACTTGGTAGCTCAGCAAGTTTCAGGCAAATGGGATTCTAAAGACCCACTCATGGCGGCTTATCGCCATGAAGTTGATGCTATTGCTGGACACTTCAAGGGTTATTAGGTGGAATACATTGATCGTAGGAAAAATGAAGCGGCTCACGCCTTAAGCTGGTTTGGGTCTTAGCGTAAGCCGGTCCCACCTAACACCTTCTTGGTCATTCTTCATAACCCTTCTGTTAAATTTCTTACAGAGGAAGATCTGGCTATTCTGGACCCGGAAGCACAGCTGGTGGCGGCTCTTCATGCCATCACCGATTGAACAGTACCATATTTGGCTTATATGACCCGGGGCGAGTTACCTGAGGATGGAACTTTGGCCAAGCAGATAACCCGGCGGTCTAAGTCAATGACAATTGCCTATGGCGAGTTACTCCGTCGCAGGGTCACTGGAGCATTTCAACATTGTGTCTCTCATGAGGAAGGCCATGAGATTCTTTGTGAGATTCATGAAGGGGATTGTGGTCATCATGCCGGTTCAAATTCTCTTGTGGCCAAAGCTTTTCGTCATGGGTTTTATTGGCTAACGGCTCATGCTGACGCAAAGAATTTGGTCAGTATATGTGATTGTTGTCAGAAATTTTCACGGCCAGCTCACGTGCCGGCTCAAGAGTTGAGGATGATTCCAATTACTTGGCCGTTTGCAGGCTGGGGGCTTGATATGGTTGGGCCTTTTAAAAGGTCTGAAGATAAAAAGGCCCACCTTTTGGTGGCGGTTGACAAATCCACAAAGTAGGTTATTGCAGAGCCGGTCAGCAACTGTGACACCGCAATTCCCCACAACATTATAACTGATAATGGCACTAATCTATCCAAGGTTGCTATGGAAGAATTTTGTCAATGTGAGCATATTCGACTTGACATCTCATCAGTAGCTCACCCCCAATCCAATGGTGAAGCCGAACGAGCCAATTAAGAAATTTTGAGAAGCATCAAGCCCCGGCTTATGGTTCCTTTGCAACGGACGCCGGGTTGTTGGTTGGAGGATTACCTTCCGTGCTATGGAGTATCAATACCACCCCCAACAGATCTACGGGTTACACACCTTTCTTCATGGTTTACGGAGCAGAGGCGGTTCTACCTAGTGAAATACGTCACGACTCACCCCGCGTGGCGGCTTACGTTGAAGCTGATAATGAACAAGCACGTCAGGATGCACTTGACCTGTAGATGAGAAGCGTAACCTTGCAGCAGCCCGGTCGGCGATTTACCAACAAGATCCGCGCCGTTACCACAGCCGTCGGGTTAAGTCCAAAACCTTTCAAGAAGGTGATTTGGTGCTCCGGCTCATCCAGGATCAAACTGATGTGCACAAGTTATCCCCACCTTGGGAAGGGCCCTTTGTGGTCAGCAAGAACTTGAACAATGGGTCATACTACCTTATCGATATTCAAGAGCACAAGGACTCACGTAAGTCGATGGAGGAGACCCGCCGGCCGTGGAATATTGCTCATCTTCGGCCTTACTACACTTGAGCCACCGGCTCTTATGATGTACATATTTTGATGATGTATATATATTATGATGATTATAATAAAGTAGGGCCTCTCTCATTTCTTCTTCAAGAATAATGAGTCTTCTTCATCATAATTTCATGATCATTTTGGGGCTTGATCGTATTCGAATCATAACAGTTAACCCCTTTGGTCCGGCTTCCTGATCATATTAAAATCATAGCCGTTAAACACTTTGATCACTTGGGGGCTTGATCGTATTCGAATCATAGATATTAACCCCATTTGTCCGGCTTCATGATCGTATTCGAATTATAGCCGTTAAACACTTTGACCAATTGGGGGCTTGATCGTATTCGAATCATAGCAGTTAACCCCTTTGGTCCGACTTCCTGACCGTATTTGAATCATAGCCGTTAAATACTTTGATCACTTGGGGGATTGATCGTATTCGAATCACAACCATTAACCCTTTTGGTCCGGCTTACTGATCATATTCGAAGCATAGCCATTAAATACTTTGGTCACTTGGGGGCTTCCTGATCGTATTTGTATCATAGCTGTCGGTACCCCGATCGGCGCAATGCCACAAACCACTTGGGGGCTTCCTGATCGTATTCGAATCATAGCCATTAACCCTTTTGGTCCGGCTTCCTAATCGTATTCGAATCATAGCCACTTTTGACCCGGCTTCCTGCTCGTATTCGAAGCATAGCCTCGTTTTTTTCTCTCTTTTTGGTTTCAGTTTTTGAACAGTTTTGTCGGGTTTTTTCTTGGTACTCTCTTTCTCATATCCGAAGCATAAAAATGGTCTCTATTAACCCGGCATGTCTTTGGACGATAAGTCGCCAGTATATGACAATGTTAAATACTTGGAAATATTGGCTTCTAAAGTTTGGGTTATCACCCTTACTGCACAGGTATCATAAGCCGGCAGTACAATTCATTATTACAGGTATGATATTGTTATTATAATTATGTTTAATTTCTGGTTAAAAACAGCCCTATCTATGACTATTTTAAACATCAATGGTTATATGTGAGATATTATGACCCGCCCTGCGGTGAACCGCCAAGGGCTCTTGTGATCTACTTGTGTGCAGGATAAATCCAAATTTTCATCTGCACCAATCAACATCATGATAAGTCTAAAAGGATAATTATCAAGTGCCGGCTTAACAGTGTTGAGCAAAACATAAACGTGCACAATGGCACGACCGAGCAAAGATATTGCTACCCTATTACATGACTCAAGGAGTCAAATTGTTTAACTGTTTTTCAGAAGGTCGCACATATGAACCGCCCATCGGTTCAATCTTCTTAACTCTGATGGCCTGAAGCTTCTGGATCACCTCTCTCCGCTTCTTCGTCCTGTTCTACTTCCTGAAAGGTTGTTGATGACCAGTCAATGCCATTTAAAGCTTGGAATTCAGCCTCATCATCAATGAGCTCGGCTGGGTCAACTTCAGGAGCAAAAGTCTGCTTACAGATTGGGGGTACCAGCTCCTTCACTTTGTAAGATGATGTCCATATCTTCTGATTTTCCAAGTCAAAAGCTGCCTGATATCTGGACATGTCTGTTTCATTAGCAATCAGACTGGCCAGGGGACGCATGTCCTTCACGCAGGCGGCAAAGTATTTTTTATCAAACGGGGTGCCGTCTTCCTTGAAGCTTTGGTACTCAGTTGATATATCGGCCGGGTCTAGCTCCGATAACCATGCTTTGGCCCGGCTTAAGTCCGTCACAGCTCCGGCTCTGGTAGATGATCGCTTCATCTCACTAAACCTCTTAGGCAGAACGGACAGCTTCCTCAATACGTCAACCAAGAGATTGAGGGCTTGGTTAGATGGAGAAATTGTGGCCAATGCACGCTGAGCCCTAGTATAAAGCTGTTCCACCAGTGTTGTGACGCCTGGGTAATTAGGCTACAGTAATCCCACGTTAATGATGCCACGTCACCACGGTTACTGATGTTAATCTCGTGTTAGTTCAAAATCAATTCGAAATTCAAACTTAAAATAGAGTCAAATGGTAAAGATTTTCAAATATTAAAACTACAATGTTCAGGCAGTGCCATATTTTGCTTAAGTAAATATGGTGTAATAAACACATTTTTATAAAATGCCTAGATAATTTAAAATGATTTAAAACATAAAAGAAAATAAATAAAGGAAAATGCAAAACAACAAAACACACACACACACACACACACAAAGGGAAACCACCTTCCCGTGTGGGCCTTGGCCCAGTTGGCCGGGCAGTCGACCGGCTTGCCGGCCCACCCCTGACACGCCCCTGGCCTACTAGACCCTCTCCCAGGAAACCCTA
>NC_041389.1:35060028-35061498 GCF_002162155.2 Triticum dicoccoides
TCGCTCCTCCTCTCCCCATCCCATCTGGATCGACACCGGGGCAACCGAGCCCCCGAAACCGTCGACGCCGCCGCCGCCCGGAGGGCTACCTCGCCGGACCTTCCCTCCCCCCTGCTGGATCTGGATCGGCACCCGAGCCGATCCCCGGTGCCCGCGCTCGCCGCCATTCACCGTCACCACGCCGGCCCCCGTCGCCGCCCATCGCGGGAACCTCCCCACCGGTCTGCCTCCCCCTCATCGCCGGTGTGCTTCCCCTCCGGCGCCGTCGTCCCCGCCGCCCTCCTCACATCCCGTTGCCTCGACCCCTTCTCCGCGCGGTGAGGCCCCGACTTCTCCTTTCTCCCTCCTGCTCCAGGCGCGCCCTGGCCGCTCGCATGACGGCGCGGGCGCCCGCACCCCCTCACCTCTGACCGCGCCCGCGCTCCGTCGGAGCGCACCGAGACCCACCGCCCAGTCCGCTGTCGCTTCCCCATACTGCCTCTGCTATGCTGCTGCATAAGGTGCTGCCGTCGGCGCCTTTCCCCCCGCGCCCGTCGGAGCTCCGGCTCCTTCGCCCACTGACCACACGCTGTCGTGCCGGCGATCGACGTCGCCGTTCCTCGCCCGCGGCCCCCCCTGCTCGCCGGCCGGCGCGCGCCCGCCCCTGTTGTGGCCATTGCCGCGGCCCTGGGCGTGCGCCCTTGCGGTCTGGGCGCTCGCAGCTCCCCTGCACCCGCAACCCGCCTGACCGCGCGCTCGTTAGGCCATCTGGGCAGCTGACCAGTGGGACCCGCCCCAGAAAACGATCACAAAATAAATAAATAAAATAAAATAAACTTAATTAATTAATTAATTAATTAACTTAATTAAGCTGCTTAATTAACTTAACTTTAGTTAACCTGATAGTTAACTAATTAAAATATAATTAGGTAAGTCAGAGAAGGATAGGAGGGCCCACCCCCTATTGACCAGTCAAACTTTGACCGGTCAACTGGGACCCCCTTTGGCCCACATGTCAGCCTCTAGGTACACCTATGTGTACACAGAACTGGGTACCTGTAGCATTTTAACTTCTTTTTCAAATTAAATAATTTCGGAAACTGACTAAACTTTGAAAATTAATATTGAATAATCCGTAACTCGGATGGAAAACTTTGTACATGAAAGTTGCTCAGAACGACGAGACGAACCCGGAAACGCAACCTGTTCGTCCGCCACACCCCCTAACCTATCGAACCTGCAACATTTCACCTCCAGTTCATCTGTTCGAAAACACGGAACACCGGGGATACTTTCCCGGATGTTTCCCCCCTTCACCGGTATCACCTCAAACCGCGTTAGAACACGTCTAGCTCTGCTTGTTGTCCTGTTATGCACTTGCTTGCTATGTATTTACTGTTTCTTCCCCCCTCTTCTCTTCGGTAGACTACAACACCGACGCCGCTGCTTCTGCCCCATACGACAACGGTGTTGACGACCCCTCTCTCTTGC
>NC_041389.1:35061746-35070175 GCF_002162155.2 Triticum dicoccoides
CCCCCCTTGATCACCAGATATCGCCTATTCTCCTCTATACTGCTTGTATTAGAGTAGTGTAGCATGTTACTGCTTTTCGTTAATCCTATTCTGATGCATAGCCTGACATTGTTGCTACATCTGTTGATACCTTACCTGCAATCCTAAATACTTAGTATAGGATGCTAGTTTATCATCATTGGCCCTACATTCTTGTCAGTCTGCCTTGCTATACTATTGGGTCGTGATCACTCGGGAGGTGATCACGGGTTTATACTATACATATACATACTATACAGATGGTGACTAAAGTCGGGTCAGCTTGATGAGTAGCCACAAGTGATTCTGATGAGGGGGCTGAAAGGACAGGTGGCTCCATCCCGGTAGAGGTGGGCCTGGGTTCCCGACGGCCCCTGACTGTTACTTTGTGGCAGAGCGACAGGGAAGGTTGAGCCTGGCCCTGTTCGGCGTTCGCGGATACTTAACACGCTTAACGAGATCTTGGTATTTGATCTGAGTCTGGCCATTTGGTCTATACGCACTAACCATCTACGCGGGAGTAGTTATGGGTATCCCGGCGTCGTGGTATCAGCCGAAGCACTTCGTGACGTCAGCGACTGAGCGGTGCGCGCCGGATTGGACTGGAACACCACTAGGCTAGGTCTGCTTCCGTCCGCCCACGCAATGTGCAGGTGTGCTCAGGGCGATGGGCCCAGACCCCTGTGCGCTTAGGTTTAGACCGGCATAATGACCTCTCTGTTGTGCCTACGTGGGGCTGCGACGTGTTGATCTTCCGAGGCCGGGCATGACCCAGGAAAGTGTGTTCGGCCAAATGGTATCGAGCGTGTTGGGTTATGTGGTGCACCCCTGCAGGGAAGTTAATCTATTCGAATAGCCGTGATCTTCGGTAACAGGACGACTTGGAGTTATACCTTGACCTTATGACAACTAGAACCGGATACTTAATAAAACACACCCTTCCAAGTTCCACAGACAACCCGGTGATCGCTTTTCCACAGGGCGAGGAGGGTAGGATTATGCTATGCGATGCTACTTGGAGATGCTAGTTGGAGGACTTCAATCTACTCTCTTCTACATGCTGCAAGACGGAGGCTGCCAGAAGCGTAGTCTTCGATAGGACTAGCTATCCCCCTCTTATTCTGGCATTCCGCAGTTCAGTCCACTGATATGGCCTCCTTACACATATACCCATGCATATGTAGTGTAGTTCCTTGCTTGCGAGTACTTTGGATGAGTACTCACGGTTGCTTTCTCCCCCCTTTTTCCCCCTTTCCTTTCTTTCTGGTTGTCGCAACCAGATGCTGGAGTCCAGGAGCCAGACGCCACCGTCGACGACGACTCCTACTACACCGGAGGTGCCTACTACTACGTGCAGCCTGCTGACGACGACTAGAAAACGATCACAAAATAAATAAATAAAATAAAATAAACTTAAATAATTAATTAATTAATAAAGCTGCTTAATTAACTTAACTTTAGTTAACCTGATAGTTAACTAATTAAAATATAATTAGGTAAGTCAGAGAATGACAGGAGGGCCCACCCCCTGTTGACCAGTCAAACTTTGACCGGTCAACTGGGACCCCCTTTGGCCCACATGTCAGCCTCTAGGTACACCTATGTGTACAAAGAACTGGGTACCTGTAGCATTTTAACTTCTTTTTCGAATTAAAATAATTTCGGAAACTGACTAAACTTTGAAAATTAATATTAAATAATCCGTAACTCGGATGGAAAAACTTTGTACATGAAAGTTGCTCAGAACGACGAGACGAACCCGGAAACGCAACCCGTTCGCCCGCCACACCTCCCTAACCTATCGAACCTGCAACATTTCACCTCCGATTCATTTGTCCGAAAACACGGAACACCGGGGATACTTTTCCGGATGTTTTCCCCCTTCACCGGTATCACCTCATACCGCGTTAGAACACGTCTAGCTTTGCTTGTTGTCCTGTTATGCACTTGCTTGCTATGTATTTACTGTTTCTTCCCCCCTCTTCTCTTTGGTAGACTACGAGACCGACGCCGCCGCTGCTGCCCCGTACGACTACGGTGTTGACGACCCCTCTCTCTTGCCAGAGCAACCAGGCAAGCCCCCCCCCCCTTGATCACCAGATATCGCCTATTCTCCTCTATACTTCTTGCATTAGAGTAGTGTAGCATGTTACTTCTTTCCGTTAATCCTATTCTGATGCATAGCCTGACATTGTTGCTACATCTATTGATACCTTACCTGCAATCCTAAATACTTAGTATAGGATGCTAGTTTATCATCATTGGCCCTACATTCTTGTCAGTCTGCCTTGCTATACTATTGGGTCGTGATCACTCGGGAGGTGATCACGGGTTTCTACTATACATATACATACTATACAGATGGTGACTAAAGTCGGGTCAGCTTGATGAGTACCCGCAAGTGATTCTGATGAGGGGGCTGAAAGGACAGGTGGCTCCATCCCGGTAGAGGTGGGCCTGGGTTCCCGACGGCCCCCGACTGTTTCTTTGTGGCGGAGCGATAGGGCAGGTTGAGCCTGGCCCTGTTCGGCGTTCGCGGATACTTAACACGCTTAACGAGATCTTGGTATTTGATCTGAGTCTGGCCATTTGGTCTATACGCACTAACCATCTACGCGGGAGTAGTTATGGGTATCCCGGCGTCGTGGTATCAGCCGAAGCACTTCGTGATGTCAGCGACTGAGCGGCGCGCGCCGGATTGGACTGGAACACCACTAGGCTAGGTCTGCTTCCGGCCGCCCACGCAATGTGCAGGTGTGCTCAGGGCGATGGGCCCAGACCCCTGTGCGCTTAGGTTTAGACCGGCATAATGACCTCTCTGTTGTGCCTACGTGGGGCTGCGACATGTTGATCTTCCGAGGCCGGGCATGACCCAGGAAAGTGTGTCCGGCCAAATGGTATCGAGCGTGTTGGGTTATGTGGTGCACCCCTGCAGGGAAGTTAATCTATTCGAATAGCCGTGATCTTCGGTAACAGGACGACTTGGAGTTATACCTTGACCTTATGACAACTAGAACCAGATATTTAATAAAACACACCCTTCCAAGTTCCACAGACAACCCTGTGATCGCTTTTGCACAGGGCGAGGAGGGTAGGATTATGCTATGCGATGCTACTTGGAGATGCTACTTGGAGGACTTCAATCTACTCTCTTCTACATGCTGCAAGACGGAGGCTGCCAGAAGCGTAGTCTTTGATAGGACTAGCTATCCCCCTCTTATTCTGGCATTCTGCAGTTCAGTCCACTGATATGGCCTCCTTACACAGATACCCATGCATATGTAGTGCAGTTCCTTGCTTGCGAGTACTTTGGATGAGTACTCACGGTTGCATTCTCCCCCCTTTTTCCCCCTTTCCTTTCTTTCTGGTTGTCGCAACCAGATGCTGGAGTCCAGGAGCCAGACGCCATCGTCGACGACGACTCCTACTACACCGGAGGTGCCTACTACTACGTGCAGCCTGCTGACGACGACCAGGAGTAGTTAGGAGGATCCCAGGCAGGAAGCCTGCGCCTCTTTCGATCTGTATCCCAGTTTGTGCTAGCCTTCTTAAGGCAAACTTGTTTAACTTATGTCTGTACTCAGATATTGTTGCTTCCGCTGACTCGTCTATGATCGAGCACTTGTATTCGAGCCCTCGAGGCCCCTGGCTTGTATTATGATGCTTGTATGACTTATTTATGTTTTAGAGTTGTGTTGTGATATCTTCCCGTGAGTCCTGATTTTGATCGTACACATTTGCGTGCATGATTAGTGTACGATTGAATCGGGGGCGTCACAAGTTGGTATCAGAGCCGACTGCCTGTAGGAATCCCCCTTCCACACTCCTTGGCCGAACTTGAGTCTAGTCGATGAAAACTGTTTTACTAACATGGCTGTGCAGCCCATGGGCCCACGTCGCCATTGGGTGGTATTAGGATCTTTTACTCCTCGATCTGTACTCTGGGAATCTGATCTCTCTTCTATTCGGGTTAAACGATTTTTACTAACTCTGAATCTAGGTTCTCGATAATACTTTCTCCCGGAGAGCCTCTTCAGTCCAGATGATTACCTTGTGCACTGAAGGATTCGGAAGATACCTTTCGATATTCTCTCGAGACCTTGTGCCCGTTGCTTTTGCAATTCCCTACCATTGCAATATCCATATGGATAAATACTTACACCCGTCGTTCTTACTTTATACCCAGTCGATCTTGTTATTACAAGATACCTCGAAATTCTATCTAGTGTTTCGAGAATACTTTGTGACTATTGCCTTGCAGTTCTTTGTTACATGAATACCCCTACGTATAATTTCTCGCACTTACCGAGTATCCACTCATCCCCAGTTGATTCATGTATGTCACCAATCCTCGAAATACCATTCGATCTTCCGAAAATCCTAAGCATCCTATTGCTCTTGAAATTCTTGATTGCTTGCATTATGGTTAATCCCATAAGTCTAGTAATCTTGTTGACATCCTTTGTCATTATCATTTTGAGTCCGTTGACTCAATATGTTTGCGAATACACGCAATCATCATTGATCCTTATAAATTACTTTCCGGCTGAGCTGCCATTCTTTTTAACTGGAATTGGTTCTCGACCAATCCAATTGTCGTTGATTGTACCCTAAGGCTATTCAACTTATCCATCCCTAATCAGAGCATTGCTTCTGATCCCTTGATTTGGAAATCATAATTCCTTTGCATTTGACCATTGAGTTAGTCAGTTGTTTCTATAATCTGATCTCCTTGCATTCTTCTTCCTCTAGTTGAGTACCGATGCTCACGTCAGATCCCTTGTGGACCACCAGATCCTTTGTTGTATTTTATCTGACAACGCCCTTCATATTCAATAACCTTGCGAGCCTTTCCTCTGATACATAATGCCTTTGGTAAATTGTATCCTGTGCTTTCTCAACCATGCTTTGCCTTCAAGCTTGAGTTAATTACTTCTAAAGGTTCTGGTATATGATTCTAAGATGCCCCGATGGGTTGAACCTATGCCTTCCTTAATATGTGTGAACTCGAAAGTTTTCACGACTCATACTCTTCTGGTATTTTGCCAGATAAAATTTCAACACTACAACTTCATTGAACGCGAGAAGTGAATGAAAGGTTGTGCATTGGAGAAGTGGGAGTCGACCTTGAACTTTGTGTTCATGCCCATGGACACGATGTAGAACTTATCATGAAAGCTTCTCTTAAATTAAGTATTCCCTTGGTATAAGTTCATCTTATATCTGGGATCTGGCCTTTTGCAATCGTGGTGCCGACCATTTTCTCCTTTAAATACCATTTCTCGTGCAAGTTTAAGCACTTGACTTCTGCAGAGCAATACCCAATTCAACCTCTATTTTGTTCTACCTTCGAGTATAGCACCCTGGTATCTCGAGGATATCAACCCATTGCACTTCATTCTATGAATTTCTGATGAAGTAGTACCCTTCCCTGTCATAGTGACTCCATGGGTTCTGGGTTGTCGTCAACCGAGAACATCGATAAGTGAATCGATTCCGCACTCTGATTCCATAACTCTAAGTAATTTTTGTTGATTACAAATTTATTAATCCTTCAAGTCATTCCTAGCCTGATCGGCTATATCATTATCGTGCTAAATTTTAACTGTGCCACCCGGTCCTTATTATCGAAACACAGCTTTCGACTATGAGCTAAGCTTACGTCGATTTCCTCATATTATCATTTCACCTCGAACCACACACTTTGATTCCGAGTTTGTGTCGTATATGTGGTTCCAATAATCTTTCGTTGCATCAGTCCTTTTGCTTGATGCAGTCGTTGTTCGATTGCCTCTCCGTGGAGCCGCTCGACAAAATTTGTCGTGATCATCATCAACATTTTTTGACTCCTTCTAGGATATCGATCGAATTCATGATGATAAGTGCCATCCTCGTTGATTGATAACTTGATTTACCATCGACTACATCCTTACCTTCCTTTTATCACAAACTTGTTCCGGTTATGGATGCAACTTGCTATCCAGCTTGTATTATGTTCTACCTTGAAGTATTACCATCTTTTATTTCAAGAACGTCATGAGGATTACTCCACCTCTTAAGAATTCTTGGTATGAGGATACTTCTCACCATCACCATTCTTTCTTGGTCCCCGTGTTGGTTCCAAGAAGTGAACGGTGCTGTTTGGATTCTGCCCTTCTAGCAACCCTCTCGCTTTGAAGTTAATGGTCGGCCGTTCATTATTAGACATTTGATTATTGAATCACCATTCCGATGTTGGTTGTGCAACCCAGCCCATATTTCGGGTGCACCCTTCCAACCAATGTTTAATTGTGTATGTTTTCCTCGAGCATACTTCATTATACCATTTGATCTGACAAATGTTATCTCCTTGTTCACATAATTGCGGAAATCCATCTTTTGTTAATCTCGATAAATTGTCGCTGATTCCATCAGCCACCTCCTCATCCTCTCGTTGGTTTACCGATGAACTCTTGTTTCGGAACTAGCTTCCATAAGTTCATCTCTCGAGAATCTTCGATGTCATCTCGTCAATTTGTATCGCACCTTTTCTCCTCAAGCATCGTGAGTTTGAGGTATCCTAACACCAATCAGACCTGAATCTCAGTCAGATATGATGGTTGGGACAACTTTCCAAGAGTAATGATGTTGGTCCTTTGATGACCCGGTAACATGATGTCATGCCTAGCACCCCCCCCTGGGTGGAGGACCTATTGTTGTAGTATCCTTTTTAGCAAGTTTAGCCATTCTTCCATGAGGAAATTGTAAGACTTATTCTATAAGTTGCTCCTGACGGATCCTTTGTGAATCCAAGGTGTGATCTTTGCCCAAAGACCATGCCAATACTATCTCAAATCATGTTTGTGATACTCCGATTTTCAACAAGAACATTTGGAGCCCAATGCTAAAAGTTTCCTGCTCGATTATCCAAACACCGTTGTATGTGTAGTGTCATGAAAATTCTCTCCCCTACCTAATGGGTTTTCTACATCATATCCTGTCATTGATATCATGCTATGCTTGTCCTTGGGAAGGATATACCCCTGAAATATGTGTTTAAACGCATTTTCCTTTCCATTGTTTTGTTTAGCCTTTCTTGTAATCTACTTAACTGAGCAGTGATAATTCCCTGCTTATGTAAACACCTCGGTGTACAACTTTGTCAGTAAGATCCCGTTACTCTTGTTGATGACATTTCGGTAACCACCGATGGACGAGAACTTTGCCTATTGGTCCGCCTCGATGCAACGAGCAGGAAAATGGTTCTCTTCGTCCCTCGCCCTTGGTACCAACGTTGTTGCCGACATAACTAACATGGTACTCTCTGACATGCCTTGCTATCATGACCGTGCAAGATGTCACTCCTCCTATTAAAAAAAACCCCCACATGGTGGGCCCATAACCCGCAGTTCCACAGGATCGAAACCTGACTGTCCTGTACACCCCCTATTCCCAAAGTTATTCCTCGCGCGTGGCCTCGTATGTAATTCACGGGCCACCATCCTAGTGATCTATTCTGGTATCAGACGCAATACTTACCCTCGCTACTCTGAACCCCTTTCTCACTCTGATTCAGGCTTTGAGCAACTATCTATCCGCTTGGAGCCTCTTATGGTACATTCGTACCTTACTCTTGAGGTATTTCATATGTTCAACTTGAGAGATAATCTTATACTCATTCATGGGTTAACCCCAGATTGTTTCCCTCAAAAGCATTATGTCGTAGTGAGCTGCCCCTTATCCTTTCGTAAGTACGATGGAGTTCCCGAAGAAATGATGACAAGTTTATCATGATGCATTGGAATAAAGAATTGAAGACATCAACGAAAGGGATTAACTTCTTCGAGAAGATCCGTTAGAATATCGTAACCAGAACTCTCCCCCTTACTCCCCTCTTAAATCTCGGGACGAGATTTCTTGTAGTGGAGGAGAATTGTGACGCCCGGGTAATTAGGCTACAGTAATCCCACGTTAATGATGCCACGTCACCACGATTACTGATGTTAATCTCGTGTTAGTTAAAAATCAATTCAAAATTCAAACTTAAAATAAAGTCAAACGGTAAAGATTTTCAAATATTAAAACTAAAATGTTCAGGCGGTGCCATATTTTGCTTAAGTAAATATGGTGTAATAAACACATTTTTATAAAATGCCTAGATAATTTAAAATGATTTAAAACATAAAAGAAAATAAATAAAAGAAAATGCAAAACAAGAAAACACACACACAAACACACACAAAGGGAAACCACCTTCCCGTGTGGGCCTTGGCCCAGTTGGCCGGGCAGTCGACCGGCTTGCCGGCCCACCCCTGACTTGCCCCTGGCCTATTAGACCCCTCTCCCAGGAAACCCTAACCCGTAACCCCCCCCCCACTTCACGCACTCCCCCACGCCTCGCTCCTCCTCTCCCCACCCCATCTGGATCAACA
>NC_041389.1:35070594-35087451 GCF_002162155.2 Triticum dicoccoides
CACCGTCACCACGCCGACACCCGTCGCTGCCCATCGCGGGAACCTCCCCGCTGGTCTGCCTCCCCCTCATCGCCGGTCTGCTTCCCCTCCGGCGCCGTCGTCCCCGCCGCCCTCCTCACATCCCGTTGCTTCGACCCCTTCTTCGCGCGGTGAGGCCCCGACTTCTCCTTTCTCCCCCCTGCTCCAGGCCGCACCCTGGCCGCTCGCATGCCGGCGCGGGCGCCCGCACCCCCTCACTTCTGACCGCGCCCACGCTCCGTCCGAGCGCACCGAGACCCACCGCCCCGTCCGCTATCGCTTCCCCACACTGACTCTGCTATGCTGCTGCATACGGTGCTGCCGTCGGCGCCTTTCCCCGCGCGCCCGTCGGAGCTCCGGCTCCTTCGCCCACTGACCACACGCTGTCGTGCCGGCGACCGACGTCGCCGTTCCTCGCCCGCGACCCCCCTGCTCGCCGGCTGGCACACGCCCGCCCCTGTTGTGGCCATTGCCACGGCCCTGGGCGTGCGCCCTTGCGGTCTGGGCGCTCGCAGCACCCCGTCACCCGCAACCCGCCTGACCGCGCGCTCGTTAGGCCCTCTGGGCAGCTGACCAGTGGGACCCGCCCCAGAAAACGATCACAAAATAAATAAATAAAATAAAATAAACTTAAATAATTAATTAATTAAGCTGCTTAATTAACTTAACTTTAGTTAACCTGATAGTTAACTAATTAAAATATAATTAGGTAAGTCAGAGAATGACAGGAGGGCGCACCCCCTGTTGACCAGTCAAACTTTGACCGGTCAACTGGGACCCCCTTTGGCCCACATGTCAGCCTCTAGGTACACCTATGTGTACAAAGAACTGGGTACCTGTAGCATTTTAACTTCTTTTTCGAATTAAAATAATTTTGGAAACTGACTAAACTTTGAAAATTAATATTAAATAATCCGTAACTCGGATGGAAAAACTTTGTACATGAAAGTTGCTCAGAACGTCGAGACGAACCGGAAACGCAACCCGTTCACCCGCCACACCTCCCTAACCTATCGAACCTGCAACATTTCACCTCCGGTTCATTTGTCTGAAAACACGAAACACCGGGGATACTTTCCCGGATGTTTTCCCCCTTCACCGGTATCACCTCATACCGCGTTAGAACACGTCTAGCTTTGCTTGTTGTCCTGTTATGCACTTGCTTGCTATGTATTTACTGTTTCTTCCCCCCTCTTCTCTTTGGTAGACTATGAGACCGACGCCGCCGCTGCTGCCCCGTACGACTACGGTGTTGACGACCCCTCTCTCTTGCTAGAGCAACCAGGCAAGCCCCCCCCCTTGATAACCAGATATCTCCTATTCTCCTCTATACTGCTTGCATTAGAGTAGTGTAGCATGTTACTGCTTTCCGTTAATCCTATTCTGATGCATAGCCTGACATTGTTGCTACATCTGTTGATACCTTACCTGCAATCCTAAATACTTAGTATAGGATGCTAGTTTATCATCATTGGCCCTACATTCTTGTCAGTCTGCCTTGCTATACTATTGGGTCGTGATCACTCGGGAGGTGATCACGGGTTTATACTATACATATACATACTATACATGTACATTCTTGTCAGTCAGCTTGATGAGTAGCCGCAAGTGATTCTGATGAGGGGGCTGAAAGGACAGGTGGCTCCATCCCGGTAGAGGTGGGCCTATGTTCCCGACGGCCCCCGACTGTTACTTTGTGGCGGAGCGACAGGGCAGGTTGAGACCACCTAGGAGACAGGTGGGCCTGGCCCTGTTCGGTGTTCGCGGATACTTAACACGCTTAACGAGATCTTGGTATTTGATCTGAGTCTGGCCATTTGGTCTATACACACTAACCATCTACACGGGAGTAGTTATGGGTATCCCGGCGTCGTGGTATCAGCCGAAGCACTTCGGCTGAGCGACTGAGCGGCGCGCGCCGGATTGGACTGGAACACCACTAGGCTAGGTCTGCTTCCGGCCGCCCACGCAACGTGTAGGTGTGTTCAGGGCGATAGGCCCAGACCCCTGTGCGCTTAGGTTTAGACCGGCGTGCTGACCTCTCTGTTGTGCCTAGGTGGGGCTGCGACGTGTTGATCTTCCGAGGCTGGGCATGACACAGGAAAGTGTGTCCGGCCAAATGGGATCGAGCGTGTTGGGTTATGTGGTGCACCCCTGCAGGGAAGTTAATCTATTCGAATAGCCGTGATCTTCGGTAACAGGACGACTTGGAGTTGTACCTTGACCTTAGGACAACTAGAACTGGATACTTAATAAAACACACCCTTCCAAGTTCCACAGACAACCCGGTGATCGCTTTTCCACAGGGCGACGAGGGGAGGATCGCCGGGTAGGATTATGCTATGCGAAACTACTTGGAGATGCTACTTGGAGGACTTCAATCTACTCTCTTCTACATGCTGCAAGACGGAGGCTGCCAGAAGAGTAGTCTTCGATAGGACTAGCTATCCCCCTCTTATTCTGGCATTCTGCAGTTCAGTCCACTGATATGGCCTCCTTACACATATACCCATGCATATGTAGTGTAGTTCCTTGCTTGCGAGTACTTTGGATGAGTACTCACGGTTGCTTTCTCCCCCCTTTTTCCCCCTTTCCTTTCTTTCTGGTTGTCGCAACCAGATGCTGGAGTCCAGGAGCCAGACGCCACCGTCGACGACGACTCCTACTACACCGGAGGTGCCTACTACTACGTGCAGCTTGCTGCCGATGACCAGGAGTAGTTAGGAGGATCCCAGGCAGGAGGCCTGCGCCTCTTTCGATCTGTATCCCAGTTTGTGCTAGCCTTCTGAAGGCAAACTTGTTTAACTTATGTCTGTACTCAGATATTGTTGCTTCCGCTGACTCGTCTATGATCGAGCACTTGTATTCGAGCCCTCGAGGCCCCTGGCTTGTATTATGATGCTTGTATGACTTATTTATGTTTTAGAGTTGTGTTGTGATATCTTCCCGTGAGTCCCTGATTTTGATCGTACACATTTGCGTGCACATTAGTGTACGATTGAATCGGGGGCGTCAAAAGTGTGTAAACCGCCTTCAGCTTCACAAGCATCTCCTGGTTGAGATTGGTACTCCTGGGCCTACATCATAGTCATGGATGGATCAGAGGTGGCTTATACATCAACCAAGGAAAACATTTAAATGGATACTTGTGAGGTAACTTACCAAAGATAGCAGAAACCATCTAAGACACGTGGCTTTTTAAACCCATAAGTTTAGTGATTGCTTCCTGGAGAGCCGCCTCCGCCTTCTCAGCCCACTGTGTCAAGGTAATCTTGTCTTCAGCCCAGGCGCTTTTTTCAGCTTCAAAGCTGGTATTCAGTTTTTCTACTTCAGTCGCGCTGAATTCGAACTTTAAGTTCACCTTCCGGGTCTTAGTTTCTTGCAGCTCCAGACGAGTCTTCAAGTCAGGCAGCTCTGATTGAAGTTGAGCAGTGGTGGTCTGTACGTACACCGGATCAAAGTCATAATTAAGATTTAGCTAAAAACATGAAGTCCCAAGCACTTTGCAAGCAACAACACTTGGCACTTGGGGGCTAATGTCTGCCAAAAAAGTTACTCATGAAACGACTTATGTGAATAAGTCCCAAGCACGTTGCGAGAAAGAGTACTTGGCACTTGGGGGCTAATGAATATTTCTTGTTTTTTCTTACTAAATTATGGTGACCCGACTGTGTTGCAAACGGCCACAACCGGCTCATGTGAACTACACAAGTAGGTACTACTTTCTATACAAGAAGATAAAGGACCGTCTCATTCATGCGGATTAAACCGGCCCTTGGGGGCTACGGATTCAGTGGTAATCTTTACAACTCTACTTCAAACCGGATGCTTTAAGCCGGACTCTGAAGAAGTCTGACAAAGGTTAATATTTGTGCTCATGGTTAATCTAAGTCTACAACATATTCTTAATAAACAGTAGACTTGGGGCCTGGCAGGATGTGCATAACTTAATAATGGAGGAGCTCATACCTCAAATTTTTGGTGCATTTGTTTCACCATGTGAACTTCAAGTTCACAGCTGTTGTGTACTTGACTGAGAAAGCCGGAATATATTCCACCAATGCTCAGTTGAGAGTAATTGGCGACATCAAATCTCACTTTGTGGTGGTCAATGTGTTCTTCCTTAGAGGAATGCTTGGCCAGGGCAGTGGGTCTTCCCGGCTCTCTAAAGCCGGTGTTGGTAATCACTACATCACCATCATGTGTGTCAGCCATTTTAATGGAGCTTGATGCTTCAGGGTTCAAAGGGTCGTCACTAGCTTGATCAATAGGAGGCTTAGAAGTCACTGTTGGAATGTCAAGAACCGGCTCTGATGATTGAGGAACAGAGATCTCCGGTGTTGGGGCTTGTTGCTCCGGCTCACTGACTTTCAGATCTTCGACCGGCTTATTCACCTTTACTTTCTTGCTGGGCTTGGCATTTCCACTTCATGAGTCATGAGAGGTCAGTATAAGTATAAAGAATCATAAGGATCAAATGATAAGTAATAGTTATTACCCAGGAGCAGTCTTGAAAGCCAGTAGATGGGATTGAGATGAGTTGCCGGAAGAGGAACGAGACGTTTCCTGATAATTTGAGTCGGAAGAATTAAGTGGTTGGCGGATGAGACCCGCCAGAGGGTAAAAAGAGTTTAAATCAGGGGTGACCTCGTTTCGGCGCTTCCTCAGAGTGTTCGGTAAGTCGGAGGATAATTCTTCATCCCTGCTAGTCCGAGTCTGTCACTGGCTCTCGTGCTTCTGTTGCTTCAAAAGAAAGTGAGGATCCAGATGAGCTAAGGGGTGTGAAAACCTTACTTTCCGGGTTACTCTTCGGATTTTCTGTCCTGGCAAGGGGTCGGAGTCGGAGGAAATGATATTTACCTCTTCTTCGATTGCTTGACTGGTCCCCATGTCATCCTGAAGATAATCAATGTCAATAAGATGATTGAAAAAGGAGCCAAGATAGTCAAGGGCTACCTCCGACTCAGAGTTGTCGTCCAGTTCAAGCATCTCGGAAGCACTGGATTTCTTTCCCCTCTTCTTAGAGGTTCTGTTGGCAGCTTTCTTGGCCTTCCTGGCCCTTTTGGTAGCTTCATGATCATATTCTTTCTTCCAGAAGTCATCATCAGCCTGTCAAAGTCGTCCTAATTGAGTTAAAACAAAATATTATGGATGAAGGTAAAATAAGTAATTTGGCGGCTTACTTTTGGTGCCGGGTTAGATTTGCAGAAAGTGCTTAGTCCCACCTTGCTGCAGTCTACCGGCCTTTCATGCAGAAGAGACTTCGTCATCTCGTTGATGGCGTCGTCAGTTAAATCCTCAGAGCTACGGCGCAGTGGATCCTTTTTGCTACCCGTGAAGGTGCACATTAAGCCGGTGTGGAGACTCAAGGGAATGATCCGCCATGCAACCCAGCATCGAAGCAAGTCAATCCCAGCTAAGCCGTTTCCCAATAGAGCCTTAACCTTGGCAATGGTATGGGCGTGTTTTTTGCGTTCAACAATTGTCAGCTTGTCAGGGAGAGGATGATTTGATTCAAGAAGCATGGCACAAAAGTCGGGCAGTCCGTTTTCATCAGTAGGAGAGGTATCCTTGCAATAGAACCATGTCTAATTCCAATCCTTGGGATGACTCGGCAGGAGCGCATAAGGGAAAATAGCATCTCTCCGTCGCTGGATTAAGATCCCACCAAGTTCCAAGCTGGGTCCATTTGAGTACTCATTCTAGCGGTTTAAATAAAAGTACTCTCTGAATAGCTCCACACTGGGCTCCTCTTGAAGATACACCTCACAGAAAACTTGGAAATTGCATATACTTGACATGGAGTTGGGTCTGATGTCTTGAGGATGAAGTTTGAAAAAGTGCAGAACGTCCCGGAAGAATTTAGAGCCGGGCGGTGAGAAGCACCGGTTCATGTGATCGGTAAAGACAATGACTTCATAATCTTTTGGTTGAGGTTTCTCTTCTTCTGGCTTGGGGGCGCGATAATGCATGACAGTCTTCTTGGCAAGTAGCCGGTTTTCACAAAGTCCTGGAGTGTGCTCTCAGTGACAGTGGAGGGAACCCAGTTATAGGAAGTGGCTGTCTTTGGGGCCATTGCAAAGAAGCCTAAAAAGAAAAAGAACAAGTTTGCCGGTTCAAA
This sequence comes from Triticum dicoccoides, assembly GCF_002162155.2. Lineage (NCBI taxonomy): Eukaryota > Viridiplantae > Streptophyta > Magnoliopsida > Poales > Poaceae > Triticum > Triticum dicoccoides. The sequence goes on from NC_041389.1 coordinate 35,076,734, forward strand.
TTAAGCCGGAGGAAAGGTACTACAATACATATTCAGAATGGCGGCTTAAAATGGGGCCTAATGGTATATGACTAGCTACAACGAGCTATGTAAGCCGCCATGACCAGTTTTGATGTTTATCAAAGGTGAAATCTGTTGAGCATTGAATTTAACTACAGCCAGTGATATAAGCCGCCATGATCAAGTTGATCTATCAGGAAGAAATTTTACTAAGTCTCGGACAAACAAGTTCCATAGATTACAATTATAAATTTGGATCAGTGGCAGTTCGGGAAAAGAAAATAAATCAAAAAATTAAAGCACTACAGCAGTAGAGGAACTGGTACAAGAGTGAAACCTATGCATCTGCACGGCATGTTTTGAGATAGCAAAAGGAAGGGAAACATGTTCCGCACGTTATAATAGACATATTCAGATCTAAAACAAAGGCTGCCTAGAAGAATTACGAAGAACTATAAAGAACGCGAAGAACTCAGAAACCCTAATGCAGATCTGGAGCATACGAGGGTGAGCACTTACAGATGCAGATCACACTGCGGTGGAGCATCGGTGCTCTCTGGTCCGAATCAGGTTGATGCAGCGGTCGAGGACGAGGCAGACGGTGAACTTCGGGTGGCGGTGGTGGAGCTCAAGTAACAGGAGAGCCGCGAGAGGAGGAAGACGAAGGAAAGAGGGGAAAATGAGAAGGGGCCGCCGTTCGACCCTATTTATAACGTAAGGATAATAAGTGGGCGTGAAAAATGAGGAGGCCAAAACACGGTTATCCAGCTGCTCGGGCGCCTCGATTTTCAGGATAGCTATTAAAGATAAAGATCCATTGAGATATATCAGATATTGTGCAAATTAATGATAGGTGACGTCATGGCGGGTTACCGCAATTCTAGGAGGTGACGTCATGGCGGGTTATGAATTCTCGCACAAATGAAGAAGGAAGGATTTTTCCTAAGTGTTGAAGATTGACATGAACCAATTCAAATCAACCTGGGGCCTAATGTTGGGGATATAACTATTAGGTATGACCCGCCCAGGAGGCCGTGTTATACCTATGGCGATTGATGGTATGAAGCCCACGTGGATATTAAAGATGGCGGTTCACAAGCAAGGGCCCAAGGCCTAAAGGAGATTTAAGGCCTGTAAGGGTAAACCGCCATATATGTAAGACTTGTATTGTAAGGCATGTATAGGTAGTCACCGAGCTGGACACTTTGCCTATGAGCCAACCGGGACTCCGTGAGTCGCTGGGCAACAACCTGTGTATATAAAGGGACGACCCGGTGGCGGTTCAGGACAAGAAACAACATATCGAAAGCTAGGTCAAGCGGATTCGCTCCCTGGTAATCGAGACATAAGCAATACCACCTCAAACTGGATTAGGCATTTACCTTCACCGCAAGGGGCCGAACTAGTATAAACTCCTGTGTCCTTCATCCCGTTTTGTTGGGGAACGTAGTAATTTCAAAAAAATTCTTACGCACACGCAAGATCATGGTGATGCATAAGAACGAGAGGGGAGAGTGTTGTCCACGTACCCTCGTAGACCAAAAGCGGAAGCGTTAGAACAACGCAGTCGATGTAGTCGTACGTCTTCACGGCCCGACCGATCAAGCACCGAAACTACGACACCTCCGAGTTTTAGCACACGTTCAGCTCCATGAAGATCTCCATATCTGATCCAGCAGAATGTTGGGGAAGAGTTCCGTCAGCACGACTGCGTGGTGACAATCTTGATGTTCTACTGTCGCAGGGCTTCGCCTAAGCACTGCTACAATATTATCGAGGAGGACTATGGTGGAGGGCGGCACCGCACACGGCTAAGAGATCAAGAGATCAATTGTTGTGTCTAGAGGTACCCCCTGCCCCCGTATATAAAGGAGCCAAGGGGGGAGGGGGCAGCCGGCCTACGAGGGGGTGAGGGAGTCATGGATTAGGGGGTATCTGGACAGCCGGACTATATACATCGTCCGGACTATAGAAGCATCAAGATACAAGACTCAAGACTTCGGCTCGTGTCCGGATGGGACTCTCCTTTGCGTGGAAGACAAGCTTGGCGATCTGGATATTATATTTCCTTCCTTGTAACCGACTCCATGTAAACCCTAGCTCTCCAGTGTCTATATCAACCAGACAGGATGGTCCTTAGAAGACCGATCACAATTACAATCATACCATCATAGGCTAGCTCTTAGGGTTTAGCCTCTGCGATCTCGTGGTAGATCTACTCTTGTACTACTCATATCTTCAATATTAATCAAGCAGGAAGTAGGGTTTTACCTCCATTGAGAGGGCCTGAACCTGGGTAAACATTGTGCCCCTTGCTTCCTGTTACCATCAGCCTAAGACGCACAGATCGGGACCCCCTACCCGAGATCCGCCGGTTTTGACACCGGCATTGGTGCTTTCATTGAGAGTTCCTCTGTGTCATCGCTTCGAGGCTTGATGGCGTCTTCAATCGTCAACAACATGGTCCAGAGTGAGACTTTTCTCCCTGAACAGATCTTTTTGTTCGGCGGCTTCGCACTACGGGCCAATTCGCTTGGCCATCTAGAGCAGATCGACAGCTACGCCCCTGGCCGCCAGATCAGGTTCAGAAACTTGAACTACACGACGGATATTCGCGGAGACATGATCTTCGACGGATTCGGCCCTGTGCCAGGAGCGCCGGACAGTCACGACGAGCACGGCCTAGACTTGCTATCGGACAATGCTCGGAACATCATCCCTGCAATAACCCTGGATCTAAATCCGGAACAGGTTGCGTTGCCCAAGGACGGAGGGGTAGACCCCGCCTCACAGGCCGCATACACATCGGCAGTGGAGCCGAACATAGGTATCACCTTTGTGGAGGCCTGTAACCCCGGGCCCCCGGACTCGTATCCGGTCGTTGGTCCCGGTCCGCTCACTGTTGAGCCAGCCGAGCAAGGTTGGGCTCCGGTAATGGAGTTTACCGCTGCGGACATCTTTCAGCACTCGCCCTTTGGCGGCATGCTGAACTCATTAAAGTCTCTTTCTTTGTCAGGAGGCTCTGGGCCGAACTATGTCCGGCCCGAGTGGGAAGCTGGCGGCAAAAGAATTCGTTGCCCACCCACCACCCACTTCATCGCCACGATTGAAGATTTAACCGACGTGCTTGACTTCGACTTCGAAGACAGCGATGGTATGGACGACAATGCAGGAGAAGCTCCAGAATCCCTGGGGCGCGGGACTACTACCTTGTCACATGATATATACATGGTAGATACTCCCAATAAGGACGATAGCGATAATCCGGAAGATAAAACACCCGGGCAAAAGCCAAAAAGGCGGCGCAGACGCCGCTCAAAGTCCAGCAATTGCAAAAATAGTGACAAGAGCGCAAGAAGGGTCGATATACCCGTAAACTCCGAAAGCAACCACGACCACATGGACCCAGCGATGGAGCACGATGAGCCAGGTCACGCCAAACCAAGTTCAGAGCAAATATCCGATCACAATGATACGGAGGGACGCGCTCATGAAACTGCCCCAGAACAGGAAGACAGTCCAGATGACGATGCATTCATCATCCCGGACGAACAAGTGGAACGAGACAACCTCCACAGAAAGCTTATGGCCACCGCAAGAAGTCTAAAAAAGCAGAAGCAACGGCTCAAGGCCACACAGGAAAAGCTAGGTCGCAGATGGAATAAAGTGCTAGACACTGAAGAAAGATATGGCGACGAGCGCCATACGAAAAGCTATCCGAAGCGCAAGCTACTGCCAGAATTCGACGACGAGTCCGTTCCACCAAAGAATAATACGACCGGGAGACAAGATGTACCGCTCCACAACCGCAACAGAACGGCCACAGATGCCGCGCACGATCTACGTGAGCATCTGGATAAGAAAGCCGGTGCAGCCAGGTCCATCTATGGATCTAAAAGACACGCACCGGCGAGGACTATGGTCACCCAAACGCTCATACAAGCCACATACTAGTTCGGAATAAACTCCGGACATAGCAACACCTGACTGCATGCCACAACACATCCAGATACAGAGGGGCTGCTCACCCCCTGTGCTTCACCGAAGAAGTACTGGACCATGAATTCCCACAAGGATTCAAACCTGTGAACATAGAAGCATACGACGGCACGACAGACCCAGGGGTCTGGATTGAGGATTTTATCCTGCATATTCACATGGCTCGTGGAGATGGCCTCCATGCCATCAAATACTTCCCTTAAAATTGAATGGACCAGGTAGACACTGGTTGAAATCCCTCCCCGAAAACTCAATTGGGAGTTGGGAGGAACTCGAAGATGCTTCCAGGGCCAATTTTCAAGGGACTTATGTCCGGCCTCCGGATGCAGACGACCTAAGTCACATAATCCAACAGCCCGGAGAGCCCGCCCGCAAGCTTTGGAACAGATTCCTCACTAAGAAGAATCAAATTGTCGATTGTCCAGATGCCGAAGCCTTAGCGGCATTGAAACACAGCATCCGTGACGAATGGCTCGCCCGACACCTCGGTCAAGAAAAGCCAAGGACAATGGCAGCCTTAACAATCCTTATGACTCGCTTTTGCACAGGTGAAGATAGCTGGCTGGCCCGTAAAGGCACTAGCGACCCCAGCACATCCGAAATAAGGGATGGACCCGGGAAGCCATGGCGTAATAAAAACAAACGCCAAACAAGGAAGAGATCCCGGATAACACAACGGTTAACGCCGGATTCAGGGGCTCTCAGCAAAAGTAGTCATTCAAAGGCAGTAAAGAGGGACCGTCCGGTCTGAACAGAGTCCTGGACAGACTATGCCAAATTCATGGCACCTCGGAGAAACCTGCGAACCACACCAATAGAGAGTGTTGGGTCTTCAAGCAGCCCGACAAATTGAATGCTGAACACAAAGGGAGGGAAACACCAAGTGAAGACGAGGACGAACCTCGCCAGCCGAACACTAGGGGACAAAAAAAATTCCCTCCAGAGGTTAAAACAGTAAACATGATCCACGCGACTCACACATTCACGAGAAGGCAAGAACGCACGCTCAGAGACGCGCACGAGGTAGAGCCCATCGTACCCACATCTGACTACTGGATGTCTCGTCCGATCACTTTCGATCACATGGATGGCCGAACTAGTATTCAGCGCGGAGGATCACATTCCTTGGTGCTTGACCCAATAATAGACGGATACCGTCTCACCCGTTTCCTCATGGACGGCGGCAGTAGTCTCAATTTAATATATGAGGACACTATCCGCAGAATGGGGATAAACCCATCCAGAATTAGCCAAAGCAACACCACCTTTAAAGGGGTGATACCAGGCGTTGAAGCCTACGACAGGGGCTCCGTCGTGCTAGAAGTAACATTCGGCTCCCCAGGCAACTCCAAAAGCAAAGAACTGCTCTTCATCATCGCACCCTTCCGAAGCGGCTATCATGTATTGCTTGGAAGAACGGCCTTCGCCCGCTTCAATGCATTGCCGCATTATGGCTACCTTACAATCAAGATGCTCGGTCCACGTGGTGTCATCACCGTTAGCGTAATCACGGAGCGCTTTTTACGCGCAGAGGGACACGCGACGGCCCTGGCGGCCGGACTGTAAGCGGCCTCCAAATATCATATACATGACTGGTCATTAAGACCACAGACACGGTTAGACGAGTCTGGTAGCCCGGATAAAATTCAAACAGGGCACCGTATATGTACCCCCATAGCGGAAACCAGGGGCTATAAATATGTAATAGAGCCCCACATTTGGCTCAACCTTATTGGCAGACCAACATCTTACACCATTACTATCCATCGCATACTTACGTTGTATTCTCCTATGAGTTTTCCTTTTTTCCACAGACAATGTTCGCGCGATACCCTTCCAGGATATGGCACAATGGAGACAAAGGCACAGACGTGCAGCAGGGCCTCGTTCAACATGTTTCTTTTTAGATTAAGCCCCTGTGTAAACCTTTTCTATTGCCTCTTGTTGTTTCAACCATCCCCTGGGTTCCATACTCACAGAGGATACTGTCGTTGTTAGCATTTCACCACGACAGAGTACCGCACGTACCTGGAAATACAGGGTTCATAATGAATGGGCATTCTTGATCCCATCTTCTAATATAAAGCCCGAACACCTTCGGGAGTGTTCGGCGTCACGAGTTTGGCCTTATATGCATCAGCTTCGAATCATGTCTTTGGTCAAATGTTGTGTTTGCCCGGCTCCTGGGTTTGCCGCCTTACATTCCGCTATTATCGGCTAGGGCAGGCCAAAGGAGAACTACTGCAATTGTGCCTTGGTAATTCCGGATGAGCGCCTTAGTAGAGAAAGCCGAAAACTGACTGTCATGATACAGCGAGAGACTGCTCAACCACTCAAAGACTCAACGGAATCTCTAAAGATTCCTCCGCATTAACGAATGGCCGCTTCCCGACCATGTACACACGCACCCGTATTCGGATGCACGCGCATGTACTAGGGGCTACATAGTAGCCCCACCATTAGACTCCCATGGCTAAGCGAAAGTGTTACAGCTATATAGTCTGATTGCCTAGTTCGGCGTGCGATCACCTCCTTAACGGACCAAGACGTTGGATCAAGTGTGATTATGCATATTTTTCACGAACACCCCCGCATTGTATGCGTGGGGGCTAAAGCCAATGACTGCTATCTTTCAGACTACCTATACATATAAAAACGGCCATACAGGGGACACCATCATATTTTCAGGCAAAAAGTATAAATATAGCCTTGTATTCAAAATAAACATTGTTTTTTACAATGATTTGACTTATCACTCGAACAAGACATTCTTCGAGCACTGCGCCAAGTAGTGCTCGGCCGGATATTGGCCTCCCACCGGATCCTGGGTCGCTATTACTGTGGCCTCCATATCCGTCCAATAGGCTTTAACGCGGGCTATAGCCATCCGCGCACCCTCTATGCATGCCAACCTCCTCATGGCGTCAATCCGAGACACGGCTCCAAGGAATTGCTGCACCAAACCAAAATAGCTGTCCGGCTTAGGCCCCTTCGGCCAAAGATGGCCTATTACAGACCGCATTGCAAGCCCGGACAGCCTGTGGAGCTCCACCATAGCAGCTACCTTCTCATTCAGCGGCAGCGGGCGAGTGGGAGCATTGAACTGCGACCAGAAAAGCTTCTCCACTTCTTCAACGCCTTGACCCTCAAAGAACTTGACAACGTCAGCTGTACTATTCGCCAAGTCCGCATATGCGTGTGCAGGACTCAAGCACCCAGCCAGGGGCACATACTTCGGATCCAAGAACTTCATCCGCAGTAAGTATGAGCCCCCAACCACGATTTTGTCGGTGTTGGAGCTCCTCCCGCATACTGCGGATCTCGGTCCGCATCTCCTTGGCGGCATTAAGTGCCTTATTCAGCTCGGCCGTACTAGCCTTATTCTCCTTTTCGAGGAGTGCCTACCGGTCGGGCGCATTTTTTAACTCCCCAGCCATTTCGACTATCTTTTCCTCTCTTTAGCGATGGGCAGCCAGTTCGGCTCTCAATTCTTCGGCCGCCTTTAGGGCAGATGCATTACTAGCCCCAGCTTGTTCCTTAGCTTGAGCAAGTTCCGCCCTCAGGGCCTTCACGGTAGCAGCACCATCTGCAGTGCAAACACATTGCATTAATATTATGCCCCTCTTGCATTTTCCTATACATCATAATAAGGGAAGCAGAGCACATACCAAGTGACTCCTCCAGCCGTTTATTCACCAGCGTGATATCGGCATCAATGGATCCGATCTGCCTCCTTAGTTCGGCAACTTCAACAGACTGGTCGGTTGCCGGATCCTTGTATATCTGCGCACATGTACGGCACAGACATTAGTATATGATCCCCCGTTTGCCGCCTATGGCGGGCAACCAGAGTCTCAGGGGCTACTATCTATAGGGAGCACACCTAGCGCGCGCTTCATAATCAAAAAATTATGCATTTTTCACTACATACCTCAAAGCCTTTGAGCAGGATTGTAAATGCCTCATTTAAACCGCTGGTAGCGGATGAAATCTTCGTGAGCACTGTGCTCATTAAAGAGCGGTGCTCCTCCGAGAGCACGGCTCGCTCCAAACGGCCCGTCAGTACGTCCGGCCGGACACTGAACTATGCCGGACCCTGCTAATTGCCTCCGTGGGAGCCAAATGCTCCGGGCTCAGGGCGGCTGACGTGTTAGCCTTCAGCTTCGGCAGATTCGGACTCCTCCGTGATGACACCTCCGTGTTGCCCGCTTCATGAGGCGGAGAGGTGGGTGGAGTCTCACTCTCCATCATCTCCGGACGAAGGTCCCCCGAAGACGAACTCTGTTGAGAAGAGCTGCTCGCCGGACTACAAAAGACGAAGTCCTAGTTATGGATCTCGGAGTAACATCACACCTTCGAATTAATGAATAACTTACGGCTCGGTGGAGGGCTGGCCCGTTGGTGGGCATGACACGGTGAGGGTGCCCGTCGCGGTAGAGCCCCCTGGTGATGCTTTCTTCCCTTGCTTGGGCGTCTCCGCCTCTAAATCTTCGGACGCGGCCCTCTTCTTCCCGCGTGGGGAGGAGGCTTTGACCTCCCCTTCCCGGCTATCCTCCATAGGATGGGTAGTGATTTCCCCAGTCTGGATCTGTAGCGCGTGAAGTTCGGCTTCATTGCCCTTTCCTTCGCCTTTCCCTCAAGGGATTTTGCTGAGCGCCCGACCCAGCATCTTTGCAATGGTTGGACCAGGCGAGCCTTCAGGAAGTGGCGCCGGACACCTAATTCTCTCCGCTTTGTTGATCCATTCCTGGCCACGGAAGGATTTTCAGAATAATAGTTATGATAAATATAAATGAAGTGTCCGGCTTTAAGGTTACTTAGTTGGGCATCTAGGCGATTGCAACTTAGGCCCGCATCCTTGGTGGTGTCCGGACACTTTACTTGAGGTCCGAAGAATAATTTACACATTCCTTCGAGCTTCAGGCCGAAGAAGTGCTTAATAGTCCGTGGACCCTCCGGATTAAACTCCCACATCCAGAGAGGCCGACATTTGCATGGCAACATTTGCCGGATTAGCATCACTTGCATTATGCTGACAAGATTTATGTCCCTCTTGATAAGCTCCCGGATACGACTCTGCAGTTCTGGTACGTCGCCAGCAGGCCCATAATTCCATCCTACGTCGGTCCAAGACGCTAACTGTGATGGAGGGCCTGATCGGAACTCGGGGGCAGCTACCCACTTTGTGGCTCTGGGAGCTGTGACATAAAACCACCTCCGTTGCCACATATCGGATACTTCCGGAAAAGAACCCTCTGGCCATGGGGCATCGGCATTCTTGCTTATTATGGCACCTCCACACTCCGCATGTCGCCCCTCAATCATCTTCGGCTTCACGTTGAAGGTTTTAAGCCACAAGCCGAAGTGTGGGTTGACGTGGAGAAAAGCCTCGCACAGGATAATGAACGATGAGATATGGAGGACAGCGTCTGGAGTCAGATCATGGAAATCCAAGCCATAGTAGAACATGAGCCCCCTCACAAAGGGGTCAAGGGTGAGGCCTAGGCCTCGGAGGAAGTGAGGGACAAACACGACGCTCTCGTTGGGCTCCGGCGTGGGGATAACTTGCCCTGGAGCAGGAAGCATGTGCTCGATATCGGCGATTAGGTATCCGACCTCCCTAAGCTTTGCAATGTCCTCCTCTTGAATCGAGGAGGCCACCCATCGGCCTGTTGCGTCGGATCCGGACATACTGGGGGATCTAGGGTGTTGGAGCTTAGGTTTTGAGTGCTGGAGCACAAGGTGCGAGTAGGGGCAGGAGAGGTGGAAAAGAGGCATAGGCCTTGACCCCTTTATAAAAGGGATGAATACCAAGAGTCCTCAGTGTGACCGCTTGAGACTTATCTAAAACTCATGGAGTCATACCAACGGTTGCCGTGGGGTCACACACGCCCATATTGATGTAAGATCCCACAATAATTGGAACACGATCTCTGCTTTGGCAGGACGTGCCAATAAAACCGCCTCGCAACGCGAGTCGAGGTGGAGCAGGAAACGCCGGTTCATGTTGGACCAGGCCACGATGCAAGGGCACGACGTACAAAGATTGCCAGCAGAACGGATTTATGCTATGTTCCCTACAATGGTGTGTTGGGGAACGTAGTAATTTCAAAAATTTCCTACGCACACGCAAGATCATGGTGATGGCATAGCAACGAGAGGGGAGAGTGTTGTCCACGCACCCTAGTAGACCGTAAGCGGAAGCGTTAGCACAATGCGGTTGATGTAGTCGTACATCTTCACGATCCGACCGATCCAAGTACCGAACGTACGGCACCTCCGAGTTCAGCACACGTTCAGCTCAATGACGATCCCTAGGCTCCGATCCAGCAAAGCTTCGGGGATGAGTTCCGTCAGCACGATGGCATGGTGACGATGATGATGCTCTACCGGCGCAGGGCTTCGCCTAAACTCCGCGACGATATGACCGAGGTGGAATATGGTGGAGGGGGGCACCGCACACGGCTAAGGAACGATCTGTAGATCAACTTGTGTGTCATGGGGTGCCCCCCTGCCCCCGTATATAAAGGAGGGGGGAGGAGGCCGGCCGGCCCTTGTGGGCGCGCCAAGGAGGAGGAGTCCTCCTCCTAGTAGGAGTAGGACTCCCCCTTTCCTACTCCTACTAGGAGGGGAAAGGAAGGGAGAGAGGGGGGTACGGAAAGAGGGGGGCGCCGCCCCCCCTCCTAGTCCAATTCGGACCAGAGGGAGAGGGGGCGCGC
>NC_041389.1:35087797-35111069 GCF_002162155.2 Triticum dicoccoides
GACTCCGAACAAACTTCGGTACATCAAAACTTATAAACTCATAATAAAACTGTCATCGTAACGTTAAGCGTGCGGACCCTACGGGTTCGAGAACTATGTAGACATGACCTAGAACTATTCTCGGTCAATAACCAATAGCGGAACCTGGAAGCCCATATTGGTTCCTACATATTCTACGAAGATCTTTATCGGTCAAACCGCATAACAACATACGTTGTTCCCTTTGTCATCGGTATGTTACTTGCCCCAGATTTGATCGTCGGTATCCAATACCTAGTTCAATCTCGTTACTGGCAAGTCTCTTTACTCGTTCCGTAATGCATCATTCCGTAACCAACTCATTTGGTCACATTGCTTGCAAGGCTTATAAAGATGTGCATTACCGAGAGGGCCCAGAGATACCTCTCCGACTATCGGAGTGACAAAACCTAATATCAAAATACGCCAACTCAACATGTACCTTCGGAGACACCTGTAGTACTCCTTTATAATCACCCAGTTACGATGTGACGTTTGGTAGTACCCAAAGTGTTCCTCCAGTAAACGGGAGTTGCATATTTCTCATAGTTATAGGAACATGTATAAGTCATGAAGAAAGCAATAGCAATATACTAAACGATCAAGTGCTAGGCTAACGGAATGGGTCATGTCAATCACATCATTCTTCTAATGATGTGATCCCATTAATCAAATGACAACACATGTCTATGGTTAGGAAACATAACCATCTTTGTTTAATGAGCTAGTCAAGTAGAGGCATACTAGTGACTATATGTTTGTCTATGTATTCACACATGTATCATGTTTCCGGTTAATACAATTCTAGCATGAATAATAAACATTTATCATGATATGAGGAAATAAATAAGAACTTTATTATTACCTCTAGGGCATATTTCCTTCAGTCTCCCACTTGCACTAGAGTCAATAATCTAGTTCACATCGCCATGTGATTTAACACCAATATTCATATCTGTATATGATTGACACCCATTGTTCACATCGTCATGTGACCAACACCCAAAGGGTTTACTAGAGTCAATAATCTAGTTGACATCTCTATGTGATTAAAACCCAAAGAGTACTAAGGTGTGATCATGTTTTGCTCGTGAGAGAAGCTTAGTCAACGGGTCTGTCACATTCAGAGTCGTATGTATTTTGAAAATATTCTATGTCTACAATGCTTTGCACGGAGCTACTCTAGCTAATTGCTCCCACTTTCAATATGTATCCAGATTGAGACTTAGAGTCATCTGGATCGGTGTAAAAGCTTGCATTGATGTAACTCTTTACGACTAACTCTTTTATCACCTCCATAATCGAGAAATATATCCTTATTCTACTAAGGATAATTTTGACCAATGTCCCGTGATCTACAATAGGTCTGGTCCATAGCATGGCATACTTTTATAGAACCTCATAGGGAATGACTTTCATTCTCTTTCTATTTTCTGCCGTGGTCGGGTCTTGAGTCTTACTCAATTTCACACCTTTGCAACACAGGCAAGAACTCTTTCTTTGACTGTTCCATTTTGAACTATTTCAAAATCTTGACAAGGTATGTACTTATTGAAAAAAACTTATCAAGCATCTTGATCTATCTCAATAGATCTTGATGCTCAATATGTAAGCAGCTTCACCGAGGTCTTTCATTGAAAAACCTTTTATTCAAGTATCCTTTTATGCTATCCAGAAATTCTATATCATTTCCAATTAATAATATGTCATCTACATATAATATCAGAAATGCTACAGAGCTCCCACTCACTTTCTTGTAAATACAGGCTTCTCCAAAAGTCTGTATAAAACCATATGCTTTGATCACACTATCAAAGCATTTATTCCAACTCCGAGATGCTTGCACCAGTCCATAAATGGAACGCTGGAGCTTGCATACTTTGTGAGCACCTTTTGGATCTACAAAACCTTCTGGTTGCATCATATACAACTCTTCTTCCAGAAATCCATTCAAGAATGTAGTTTTGACATCCATTTGCCAAATTTCATAATTGTGAAATGCAGCAATAGCTAACATGATTCGGACAGACTTAAGCATCGCTACGGGTGAGAAAGTCTCATCGTAGTCAACCCCTTGAACTTGTCGAAAACCTTTCGCAACAAGTCGAGCTTTATAGACAGTTATATTACCATCAGCGTCAGTCTTCTTCTTAAAAATCCATTTATTCTCAATGGCTTGCCGATCATCGGGCAAGTCAACCAAAGTCCATACTTTGTTTTCATACATGGATCCCATCTCAGATTTCATGGCCTCTAGCCATTTTGCGGAATCTGGGCTCATCATCGCTTCCTCATAGTTCGTAGGTTCATCATGGTCAAGCAACATGACTTCCAGAATTGGATTACCGTACCACTCTGGTGCGGATCTTACTCTGGTAGACCTACGAGGTTCAGTAGAAACTTGATCTGAAGTTTCATGATCAATATCATTAGCTTCCTCACTAATTGGTGTAGTTGTCACAGGAACCGGTTCTTGTGATGAACTACTTTCCAATAAGGGAGTAGATACAGTTATCTCATCAAGTTCTACTTTCCTCCCACTCACTTTTTTCGAGAGAAACTCCTTCTCTATAAAGGATCCGATTTTAGCAACGAAAATCTTGCCCTCGGATCTGCGATAGAAGGTGTACCCAATAGTCTCTTTTGGGTATCCTATGAAGACACATTTCTCCGATTTGGGTTCGAGCTTATCTGGTTGAAGTTTCTTCACATAAGCATCGCAGCCCCAAACTTTAAGAAACGACAACTTTGGTTTCTTGCCAAACCACGGTTCATAAGGCGTTGTCTTAACGGATTTTGATGGTGCCCTATTTAACATGAATGCAACTATCTCTAATGCATAATCCCAAAACGATAGTGGTAAACCGATAAGAGATATCATAGATTTCACTATATCCAATAAAGTACGGTTATGACATTCGGACACACCATTAAGCTGTGGTGTTCCAGGTGGCATGAGTTTGTGAAACTATTCCACATTGTTTTAATTGAAGACCAAACTCGTAACTCAAATATTCTCCTCCACGATCAGATCGTTGAAACTTTATTTTCTTGTTATGATGAATCTCCACTTCACTCTGAAATTCTTTGAACTTTTCAAATGTTTCAGACTTGTGTTTCATTAAGAAGATATACTCATATCTGCTCAAATCATCTCGTGAAGGTCAGAAAATAATGATACCCTCCACGAGCATCAATACTCATTGGACCGCATACATCAGTATGTATTATTTCCAATAGGTCACTAGCTCGTTCCATTGTTCCGGAGAACGGAGTTTTAGTCATCTTGCCCATAAGGCACGGTTCGCAAGCATCAAATGATTCATAACCAAGTGATTCCAAAAATCCATCTTTATGGAGTTTCTTCATGCGCTTTACACCGATATGACCCGAACGGCAGTGTCACAAATAAGTTGCACTATCAGTATCAACTTTGCATCTTTTGGCATCAATATTATGATTATGTGTATCACTACGATCGAGATCCAACAAACTATTTTCATTGGGTGTATGACCATCGAAGGCTTTATGCATGTAAACAGAATAACAATTATTCTTTGACTTTAAATGAATAACCGTATTGCAATAAACATGATCAAATCATATTCATGCTCAACGCAAATGCCAAATAACATTTATTTAGGTTAAACACTAATCCCGAAAGTATAGGGAGTGTGCGATGATGATCATATCAATCTTGGAACCACTTCCAATACACATCGTCACTTCACCCTCAACTAGTCTCTGTTTATTCTGTAACTCCTGTTTCGAGTCACTAATTTTAGCAACCGAACAAGTATCAAATACTCAGGGGCTACTATAAACACTAGTAAAGTACACATCAATAACCTGTATATCAAATATACCCTTGTTCACTCTGCCATCCTTCTTATCCACCAAATATTTGGGGCAGTTCCACTTCCAGTGACTAGTCCCTTTGCAGTAGAAGCACTTAGTCTCAGGCTTAGGACCAGACTTGGGCTTCTTCACTTGAGCAGCAACTTGCTTGCCATTCTTCTTGAATTTCCACTTCTTCCCTTTGCCCTTTTCTTGAAACTAGTGGTCTTGTCAACCATCAACACTTGATGCTTTTCTTGATTTCTACCTTCATCGATTTCAGCATCACGAAGAGCTTGGGAATCGTTTTCGTCATCCTTTGCATACTATAGTTCATCACGAAGTTCTACTAACTTGGTGATGGTGACTAGAGAATTCTGTCAATCACTATCTTATCTGGAAGATTAACTCCCACTTGATTCAAGCGATTGTCGTTCCCAGACAATCTGAGAACATGCTCACTAGTTGAGCGATTCTCCTCCATCTTTTAGCTATAGAACTTGTTGGAGACTTCATATCTCTCAACTCAGGTATTTGCTTGAAATATTAACTTCAACTCCTGGAACACCTCATATGGTCCATGACGTTCAAAACGTCTTTGAAGTCCCGATTCTAAGCCGTTAAGCATGGTGCACTAAACTATCAAGTAGTCATCATATTGAGCTAGCCAAACGTTCATAACGTCTGCATCTGCTCCTGCAATAGGTCTGTCACCTAATGGTGCATTAAGGACATAATTCTTCTGTGCAGCAATGAGGATAAACCTCAGATCACGGATCCAGTCCGCATCATTGCTACTAACATCTTTCAAAACAATTTTCTCTAGGAACATATCAAAATAAACATATGAAAGCAACAACGCAAGCTATTGATCTACAACATAATTTGCAAAATACTACCAGGACTAAGTTCATGATAAATTTAAGTTCAATTAATCATATTACTTAAGAACTCCCACTTAGACAGACATCTCTCTAGTCATCTAAGTGATCACGTGATCCAAATCAACTAAACCATGTCCGATCATCACGTGAGATGGAGTAGTTTCAATGGTGAACATCATTATGTTGATCATATCTACTATATGATTCACGCTTGACCTTTCGGTCTCCGTGTTCCGATGCCATATCTGTATATGCTAGGCTCGTCAAGTTTAACCCGAGTATTCCGCGTGAGCAACTGTTTTGCACCCGTTGTATTTGAACGTAGAGCCTATCACACCCGATCATCACGTGGTGTCTCAACACGAAGAACTTTCGCAACGGTGCATACTCAGGGAGAACACTTCTTGATAATTAGTGAGAGATCATCTTAAAATGCTACCATCAATCAAAGCAAGATAAGATGCATAAAGGATAAACATCACATGCAATCAATATAAGTGATATGATATGGCCATCATCATCTTGTGCTTGTGATCTCCATCTTCGAAGCACCGTCGTGATCACCATCGTCACCGGCGCGACACCCGATCTCCATCGTAGCATCGTTGTTGTTACGCCATCTATTTCTTCTACGACTATCACTACCGCTTAGAGATAAAGTAAAGCAATTACAGGGCGTGTGCATTTCATACAATAAAGCAACAACAATATGGCTCCTGCCAGTTGCTGATAACTTCGGTTACAAAACATGATACCCTCATACAATATACTATAGCATCACGTCTTGACCATATCACATCACAACATGCCCTGCAAAAACAAGTTAGACGTCCTCTACTTTGATGTTGCAAATTTTACGTGGCTGCTACGGGCTTTAGCAAGAACCGTTCTTACCTACGCATAAAAACCACAACGATAGTTTGTCAAGTTGGTGCTATTTTAACCTTCGCAAGGACCGGGCGTAGCCACACTCGATTCAGCTAAAGTGAGAGAGACAGACACCCGCCAGCCACCTTTAAGCACGAGTGCTCGTAACGGTGAAACCAGTCTCGCGTAAGCGTATGCGTAATGTCGGTCCGGGCCGCTTCATCTCACAATACCGCCGAACCAAAGTATGACATGCTGGTAAGCAGTATGACTTGTATCGCCCACAACTCACTTGTGTTCTACTCGTGCATATAACATCAACGCATAAAACCTAGGCTCGGATGCCACTGTTGGGGAACGTAGTAATTTCAAAAATTTCCTACGCACACGCAAGATCATGGTGATGGCATAGCAACGAGAGGGGAGAGTGTTGTCCACGTACCCTCGTAGACCGTAAGCGGAAGCGTTAGCACAACGCGGTTGATGTAGTCGTACGTCTTCACGATCCAACCGATCCAAGTACCGAACGTACGGCACCTCCGAGTTAAGCACACGTTCAGCTTGATGACAATCCCCGGGCTCCGATCCAGCAAAGCTTAAGGGATGAGTTCCGTCAGCACGACGGTGTGGTGACGATGATGATGCTCTACCGGCGCAGGGCTTCGCCTAAACTCCGCAACGATATGACCGAGGTGGAATATGGTGGAGGGGGGCACCGCACACGGCTAAGGAACGATCTGTAGATCAACTTGTGTGTCATGGGGTGCCCCCCTGCCCCCGTATATAAAGGAGGGAGGGAGGAGCCCGGCTGGCCCTTGTGTGCGCGCCAAGGAGGAGGAGTCCTCCTCCTAGTAGGAGTAGGACTCCCCCTTTCCTACTCCTACTAGGAGGGGAAAGGAAGGGAGAGAGGGGGGGAAGGAAAGAGGGGGGCGCCGCCCCCTCCTAGTCCAACTCGGACAAGAGGGAGAGGGGGCGCGCGGCCCACCCTGGCCGCCCCTCTCTCTTCCCACCAAGGCCCATGTGGCCCATTAACTCTCTGGGGGGGGGGGGGTTCCGGTAACCCTCCGGCACTCCGGTTTTCTCCGAAATCACTCGGAACACTTCCGGTGTCCGAATATAGTCGTCCAATATATCAATCTTTATGTCTCGACCATTTCGAGACTCCTCGTTACGTCCGTGATCACATCCGGGACTCCGAACAAACTTCGGTACATCAAAACTTATAAACTCATAATAAAACTGTCATCGTAACGTTAAGCGTGCGGACCCTACGGGTTCGAGAACTATGTAGACACGACCTAGAACTATTCTCGGTCAATAACCAATAGCGGAACCTGGATGCCCATATTGGTTCCTACATATTCTACGAAGATCTTTATCGGTCAAACCGCATAACAACATACGTTGTTCCCTTTGTCATCGGTATGTTACTTGCCCGAGATTTGATCGTCTGTATCCAATACCTAGTTCAATCTCGTTACCGGCAAGTCTCTTTACTCGTTCCGTAATGCATCATTCCGTAACCAACTCATTTGGTCACATTACTTGCAAGGCTTATAAAGATGTGCATTACCGAGAGGGCCCAGAGATACCTCTCCGACTATCGGAGTGACAAAACCTATTCTCGAAATACGCCAACTCAACATGTACCTTCGGAGACACCTGTAGTACTCCTTTATAATCACCCAGTTACGTTGTGACGTTTGGTAGTACCCAAAGTGTTCCTCCAGTAAACGGGAGTTGCATATTTCTCATAGTTATAGGAACATGTATAAGTCATGAAGAAAGCAATAGCAATATACTAAACGATCAAGTGCTAGGCTAACGGAATGGGTCATGTCAATCACATCATTCTTCTAATGATGTGATCCCATTAATCAAATTACAACACATGTCTATGGTTAGGAAACATAACCATCTTTGATTAATGAGCTAGTCAAGTAGAGGCATACTAGTGACTATATGTTTGTCTATGTATTCACACATGTATCATGTTTCTGGTTAATACAATTCGAGCATGAATAATAAACATTTATCATGATATGAGGAAATAAATAATAACTTTATTATTGCCTCTAGGGCATATTTCCTTCATGGTGTGTGAAGATCATCTTCTTGATCCGGACACGACCCACGTGTTCGATAATGACCTTGGAGTATTCGAAAGGAGGAACCCGCCTTGCAATGCCGTAGACAAGACTGCGCGCCGGACTCATCGTCATTGAAGCCTGGTTGAGGGGCTACTGAGGGAGTCCTGGATTAGGGCATATCCGAACAGCCGGACTATATACATCGTTCGGACTATAGAAGCATCAAGATACAAGACTCAAGACTTCCGCTCGTGTCCGGATGGGACTCTCCTTTGCGTGGAAGACAAGCTTGGTGATCCGGATATTATATTTCCTTCCTTGTAACTGACTCCATGTAAACCCTAGCTCTCCGGTGTCTATATAAACAGGAGAGGATGGTCCTTAGAAGGACGATCACAATTACAATCATACCATCATAGGCTAGCTCTTAGGGTTTAGCCTCTACGATCTCATGGTAGATCTACTCTTGTACTACTCATATCTTCAATATTAATCAAGCAGGAAGTAGGGTTTTACCACCATCGAGAGGGCCCGGACCTGGGTAAACATTGTGTCCCTTGCTTCCTGTTACCATCAGCCTAAGACGCACAGATCGGGACCCCCTACCCGAGATCGGGCGGTTTGGACACCGACAGGGGGCGCTCCAAGGGGAGTCCTACTCCCACCGGGAGTAGGACTCCCTCCTTTCCTTGTTGGACTAGGAGAAGGGGGGAAGGAGGAGGGGGAGCGGAAGGAAAGGGGGGCGCCGGCCCCCTCTCCTTGTCCTATTTGGACAAGGGGGGGAGGGGCATGCGGCCCAGCCCTTGCCTCCTCTCCTCTTCTCCACTAAGTCCCATGTAGGCCGATTAAGCCCCTGGGGGGTTCTGGTAACCTCCCGGTACTCCGGTAAAATCCCGATGTCACCCGGAACACTTCCGATATCCAAATATAGGCTTCCAATATATCAATCTTCATGTCTCGACCATTTCGAGACTCCTCGTCATGTCCGTAATCACATTCGGGACTCCAAACAAACTTCGGTACATCAAAACTCATAAACTCATAATATAACTGTCATCGAAACCTTAAGCGTGCGGACCCTATGGGTTCGAGAACTATGTAGACATGACCGAGACATGTTTCCGGTCAATAACCAATAGTGGAACCTGGATGCTCATATTGGCTCCTACATATTCTACGAAGATCTTTATTGGTCAAACCGCATAACAACATATGTTGTCCCCTTTGTCATCGGTATGTTACTTGCCCGAGATTTGATCGTCGGTATCTCAATACCTATATCAATCTCGTTACAGGCAAGTGTCTTTACTCGTTACGTAATGCATCATTCTGTAACTAACTCATTAGCTACATTGCTTGCATGGCTTATAGTGATGTGCATTACCGAGAGGGCCCAGAGATACCTCTCCGACAATCGGAGTGACAAAACCTAATCTCGAAATATGCCAACCCAACATGTACCTTTGGAGACACCTGTATAGCTCCTTTATAATCACCCAGTTACGTTGTGACGTTTGGTAGCACACAAAGTGTTCCTCCGGTAAACGGACGTTGCATAATCTCATAGTTGTAGGAACTTGTATAAGTTATGAAGAAAGCAATAGCAACATACTAAACGATCAAGTGCTAAGCTAACGGAATGGGTCAAGTCAATCACATCATTCTCCTAATGATGTGATCCCGTTAATCAAATGACAACTCATGTCTATGGTTAGGAAACATAATCATCTTTTATTAATGAGCTAGTCAAGTAGAGCCATACTAGTGACATTAAGTTTGTCTATGTTTTCACACATGTATCATGTTTCCGGTTAATATAATTCTAGCATGAATAATAAACATTTATCATGATATGAGGAAATAAATAATAACTTTATTATTGCCTCTGGGGCATATTTCCTCCAGTCTCCCACTTGCACTAGAGTCAATAATCTAGATTACACAGTAATGATTCTAACACACATGGAGTCTTGGTGCTGATCATGTTTTGCTCGTGGAAGAGGCTTAGTCAACGGGTCTGCAACATTCAGATACGTATGTATCTGGCAAATCTCTATGTCTCCCACCTGGACTTGGTCCCGGATGGAATTGAAGCGTCTCTTGATGTGCTTAGTCCTCTTGTGAAATCTGGATTCCTTTGCCAAGGCAATTGCACCAGTATTGTCACAGAAGATCTTCATTGGTCCCGATGCACTAGGTATGACACCTAGATCGGAAATAAACTCCTTCATCCAGACTCCTTCATTTGCTGCTTCCGAAGCAGCTATGTACTCCGCTTCACATGTAGATCCCGCCACGACGCTTTATTTGGAACTGCACCAACTGACAGCTCCACAGTTCAATATAAAGACGTATCCGGTTTGCGATTTAGAATCGTCCAGATCAGTGTCAAAGCTTGCATCGACGTAACCATTTATGACTAGCTCTTTGTCACCTCCATAAACGAGAAACATATCCTTAGTCCTTTTCAGGTATTTCAGGATGTTCTTGACCGCTGTCCAGTGATCCACTCCTAGATTACTTCGGTACCTCCCTGCCAAACTTATTGCTAAGCATACGTTAGGTCTGGTACACATCATTGCATACATGATAGAGCCTATGGCTGAAGCATAGGGAATATTTTTCATTTTCTCTCTATCTTCTGATGTGGTCGGGCATTGAGTCTGACTCAACTTCACACCTTGTAATACAGGCAAGAACCCTTTCTTTGACTGATCCATATTGAACCTTTTCAAAACTTTATCAAGGTATGTGCTTTGTGAAAGTCCAATTAAGCGTCTTGATCTGTCTCTATAGATCTTGATGCCCAATATGTAAGCAGCTTCACCGAGGTCTTTCATCGAAAAACTTTTATTCAAGTATCCCTTTATGCTATCCAGAAATTCTATATCATTTCCAATTAACAATATGTCGTCTACATATAATATCAGAAATGCTACAGAGCTCCCACTCACTTTCTTGTAAATACAGGCTTCTCCAAAAGTCTGTATAAAACCATATGCTTTGATTACACTGTCAAAGTGCTTATTCCAACTCCGAGAGGCTTGCACCAGTCCATAAATGGATCCCTGGAACTTGCACGCTTTGTTAGCACCTTTTGGATCGACAAAACCTTCTGGTTGCATCATATACAACTCTTCTTCCAGAAATCCATTCAGGAATGCAGTTTTGACATCCATTTGCCATATTTCATAATCATAAAATGCGGCAATTGCTAACATGATTCAGACAGACTTAAGCATCGCTACGGGTGAGAAAGTCTCATCGTAGTCAACCCCTTGAACTTGTCGAAAACCTTTTGCAAGAAGTCGAGCTTTGTAGACAGTTACATTACCATCAGCGTCAGTCTTCTTCTTGAAAATCCATTTATTCTCGATGGCTTGCCGTCCATCGGGCAAGTCAACCAAAGTCCATACTTTGTTCTCATACATGGATCCCATCTCATATTGCATGGCCTCAAGCCATTTTGCGGAATCTGGGCTCATCATCGCTTCCTCATAGTTCGTAGGTTCATCATGGTAAAGTAACATGACTTCCAGAAACCACTGTGGGGCGGATCTTACTCTGGTTGACCTACGAGGTTTGGTTGTAACTTGATCTGAAGTTTCATGATCAATATCATTAGCTTCCTCACTGATTGGTGTAGTTTTCACAGGAACGGTTTCTTGTGATGAACTACTTTCCAATAAGGGAGCAGGTACAGTTACCTCATCAAGTTCTACTTTCCTCCCACTCACTTCTTTCGAGAGAAACTCCTTCTCTAGAAAGGATCCGAATTTAGCAACAAAAATCTTGCCCTCAGATCTGTGATAGAAGGTGTACCCAATAGTCTCTTTTGGGTATCCTATGAAGACACATTTCTCCAATTTGGGTTCGAGCTTATCTGGTTGAAGTTTCTTCACATAAGCATCGCAGCCCCAAACTTCAAGAAACGACAACTTTGGTTTTTTGCCAAACCACAGTTCATAAGGCGTCGTCTCAACGGATTTTGATGGTGCCCTATTTAACGTGAATGCATAACCCCAAAACAATAGCGATAAATCAGTAAGAGACATCATAGATCGCACCATATCTAGTAAAGTACGATTACGACATTCGGACACACCATTTTGTTGTGGTGTTCCGGGTGGCGTGAGTTGCGAAACTATTCTGCATTGCTTCAAATGTAAACCAAACTCGTAACTCAAATATTCTCCTCCACGATCAAATCGTAGAAACTTTATTTTCTTGTTACGATGATTTTCCACTTCACTCTGAAATTCTTTAAACTTATCATATGTTTCATCAAGTAGATATACCCATATCTGCTCAAATCATCCGTGAAGGTGAGAAAATAACGATACCATCCGCGAGCCTCAATATTCATTGGGCCACACACATCGGTATGTATGATTTCCAATAAATCAGTTGCTCACTCCATAGTTCCGGAGAACGGCGTTTTAATCATCTTGCCCATGGGGCATGGTTTGCAAGTACCAAGTGATTCAAAATCAAGTGATTCCAGAAGTCCATCAGTATGGAGTTTCTTCATGCGCTTTACACCAATATGACATAAACGGCAGTTCCACAAATAAGTTGCACTATCATTATTAACTCTGCATCTTTTGGGTTCAACGTTATGAATATGTGTATCACTACTATTGAGATTCAATAAAAGTAGACCACTCTTCAAGGGTGTATGACCATAAAAGATATTACTCATATAAATAGAACAACCATTATTCTCTGATTTAAATGAATAACCGTCTCGCATCAAACAAGATCCAGATATAATGTTCATGCCCAACGCTGGCACCAAATAACAATTTTTCAGGTCTAAAACTAACCCCGAAGGTATATGTAGAGGTAGCATGCCGACTGCGATCACATCGACTTTGGAACCATTTCCCACGCACATCGTCACCTCGTCCTTAGCCAATCTTCGCTTAATCCGTAGTCCCTGTTTCGAGTTGCAAATATTAGCAACAGAACCAGTATCAAATACCTAGGTGCTACTGCGAGCATTAGTAAGGTACACATCAATAACATGTATATCACATATACCTTTGTTCACCTTGCCATCCTTCTTATCCGCCAAATACTTGGGGCAGTTCCGCTTCCAGTGAGCAGTCTGCTTGTAGTACAAGCACTCAGTCTCAGGCTTAGGTCCAGATTTGGGTTTCTTCTCTTGAGCAACAACATGTTTGCTGTTCTTCTTTAAGTTCCCCTTCTTCTTCCCTTTACCCTTTTTCTTGAAACAAGTGGTCTTATTGACCATCAATACTTGATTTCGACCTCCGTAGCCTTTAGCATTGTGAAGAGCTCAGGAATAGTCTTGTCCATCCCTTGCATATTATAGTTCATCACGAAGCTCTTGTAGCTTGGTGGCAGTGATTGAAGAATTCTGTCAATGACACTATCATCAGGAGGATTAACTCCCAGTTGAATCAAGTGATTATTATACCCAGACATTTTGAGTATATGTTCACTGACATAACTATTCTCCTCCATCTTGCAGCTATAGAACTTATTGGAGACTTCATATCACTCAATCCGGGCATTTGCTTGAAATATTAAATTCAACTCCTGGAACATCTCATATGCTCCATGACGTTCAAAACGTCGTTGAAGTACCGGTTCTAAGCCGTAAAGCATGGCACACCGAACTATCGAGTAGTCATCAGCTTTGCTCTGCCAGACGTTCTTAACATCGTCAGTTGCATCTGCAGCAGGCCTGGCACCCAGCGGTGCTTCCAGGACGTAATTCTTGTGTGCAGCAATGAGCATAATCCTCAAGTTACGGACCCAGTCCGTGTAATTTCTACCATCATCTTTCAACTTTGCTTTCTCAAGGAACGCGTTAAAATTCAACGAAACAACAGCACGAGCCATCTATCTACAATCAACATAGACATGCAAAATACTATCAGGTACAAGTTCATGATAAATTTAAGTTCAATTAATCATATTACTAAAGAACTCCCACTTAGACATCCATCTCTCTAGTCATCTAAGTGATCACGTGATCCAAATCAACTAAACCATGTCCGATCATCACGTGAGATGGAGTAGTTTCAATGGTGAACATCACTATGTTGATCATATCTACTATATGATTCACGTTCGACCTTTCGGTCTCCGTGTTCCGAGGCCATATCTGTATATGCTAGGCTCGTCAAGTTTAACCTAAGTATTCTGCGTGTGCAACTGTTTTGCACCCGTTGTATTTGAACGTAGAGCCTATCACACCCGATCATCACGTGATGTCTCAGCACGAAGAACTTTCACAAGGTGCATACTCCGGGAGAACACTTCTTGATAATTAGTGAGAGATCATCCTAAAATGCTACCGTCAATAAAAGCAAGATAAGATGCACAAAGGATAAACATCACATGCAATCAATATAAGTGATATGATATGGCCATCATCATCTTGTGCTTGTGATCTCCATCTCCGAAGCACCGTCGTGATCACCATCGTCACCAGCGCGACACCTTGATCTCCATCGTAGCATCCTTGTCGTTTCGCCATCTATTTCTTCTACGACTATCGCTACCGCTTAGTGATAAAGTAAAGTAATTACAGGGCGCTTGCATTTCATACAATAAAGTGACAACCATATGGCCCCTGTCAGTTGTCGATAACTTCGGTTACAAAACATGATCATCTCATACAATAAAATATAGCATCACGTCTTGACCATATCACATCACAACATGCCCTGCAAAAACAAGTTAGACGTCCTCTACTTTATTGTTGCAAGTTTTACGTGGCTGCTATGGGCTGAGCAAGAACCGTTCTTACCTACGCATCAAAACCACAACGATAGTTCGTGAAGTTAGTGTTGTTTTAACCTTCTCAAGGACCGGGCGTTGCCATACTCGGTTCAACTAAAGTTGGAGAAACTGACACCTGCCAGCCACCTGTGTGCAAAGCACGTCGGTAGAACCAGTCCCGCATAAGCGTATGCGTAATGTCGGTCCGGGCCGCTTCATCCAACAACACCGCCGAACCAAAGTATGACATGCTGGTAAGCAGTATGACTTGTATCGCCCACAACTCACTTGTGTTCTACTCATGCATATAACATCAACGCATAAAACCTAGGCTCGGAAGCCACTGTTGGGGAACGTAGTAATTTCAGAAAATTTCCTACGCACACGCAAGATCATGGTGATGAATAGCAATGAGAGGGGAGAGTGTTGTCCACGTTCCCTCTAGACCGAAAGCAGAAGCGTTAGAACAACACGGTCGATGTAGTCGTACGTCTTCACGGCCCGACTGATCAAGCACCGAAACTACGACACCTCCGAGTTTTAGCACACGTTCAACTTGTTGACGATCCCGATACTCCGTTCCAGCAGAATGTTGGGGAAGAGTTCTGTCAGCACGACGGCATGGTGACAATCTTGATGTTCTACCGTCGCAGGGCTTCGTCTAAGCACTGCTACAATATTATCGAGGAGGACTATGGTGGAGGGTGCACCGCACACGGCTAAGAGATCAAGAGATCAATTGTTGTGTCTAGAGGTGCCCCCCTGCCCCCGTATATAAAGGAGCCAAGGGGGGAGGGGGCGGCCGGCCTAGGAGGGGGCGCGCCAAGGGGAGTCCTACTCCCACCGGGAGTAGGACTCCCTCCTTTCCTTGTTGGACTAGGAGAAGGGGGGAGGAGGAGGGAGAGAGGAAGGAAAGGGGGCGCCGCCCCCCTCTCATTGTCCTATTCAGACTAGGGTGGGAGGGGCGCGCGGCCCAACCCTTGCCTCCTCTCCTCTTCTCCACTAAGGCCCATGTAGGCCCATTAAGCCCCCGGGGGGTTCCGGTAACCTCCAAGTACTCTGGTACAATCCCGATTTCACCCGGAACACTTCCGATATCCAAATATAGGCTTCCAATATATCAATCTTCATGTCTCGACCATTTCGAGACTCCTTGTCATGTCCATAATCACATTCAGGACTCCGAACAAACTTCGGTACATCAAAACTCATAAACTCCTAATATAATTGTCATCGAAACCTTAAGCGTGCGGACCCTACGGGTTCGATAACTATGTAGACATGACCAAGACATGTTTCCGGTCAATAACCAATAGCGGAACCTGGATGCTCATATTGGCTCCTACATATTCTATGAAGATCTTTATCGGTCAAACCGCATAACAATATACTTTGTTCCCTTTGTCATCGGTATGTTACTTGCCCGAGATTTGATCATCGGTATCTCAATACCTAGTTCAATCTCGTTACCGGCAAGTCTCTTTACTCGTTACGTAATGCATCATTCTGTAACTAACTCATTAGCTACATTGCTTGCAAGGCTTATAGTGATGTGGATTACCGAGAGGGCCTAGAGATACCTCTCCGACAACCGGAGTGAAAAAACCTAATCTCGAAATATGCCAACCCAACATGTACCTTTGGAGACACCTGTAGAGCTCCTTTATAATCACTCAGTTAAGTTGTGACGTTTGGTAGCACACAAAGTGTTCCTCCGGTAAACGGGAGTTGCATAATCTCATAGTTGTAGGAACTTGTATAAGTTATGAAGAAAGCAATAGCAACATACTAAATGATCAAGTGCTAAGCTAACGGAATGGGTCAAGTCAATCACATCATTCTCCTAATGATGTGATCCCGTTAATCAAATGACAACTCATGTCTATGGTTAGGAAACATAACCATCTTTGATTAATGAGCTAGTCATGTAGAGGCATACTAGTGACATTAAGTTTGTCTATGTATTCACACATGTATCATGTTTCCGGTTAATACAATTCTAGCATGAATAATAAACATTTATCATGATATGAGGAAATAAATAATAACTTTAGTATTGCCTCTAGGGCATATTTCCTTCACGTTTAACCCGTTTAAGCTAAATTAGTTGTGATGGCTCTACGACTAAGTCCTTACACTAGGAAATCTGCTGTGACTATTCCACGACACCCACTTCTAAAACGATTTTTGAAAATATTTGCCTTTTCTCTCGCTGTTCTCTTGTTGCTTGAGTTTGCCTTTCTATCATTATGGCCGAATCAAAAAGGTCTAAGGGTTTTCTCCCGGGTTTTTCTCTGGATAGCCCATCCGTCCTCTCTAATCTCATAAATATTGATGTTATGGAAATACCTATCGGGTTTATTAATGAGAGGTTTAACAATTTTGATGAAGATAACCCTAGAATTTTTCATTATTTGCTTGATGAATCTTTGAAAGGGGTTTGGGATAGGTAGTTAAGGATCTGAGCCAGCTATGTGCCTGAATATCATATTGAGATATACTTGAAAAGCTTTTATGTTGGTTTACCTTCCTCTTTTAAGAAAGTTTTGGATTCTATATTTGAAAATGGTTTTCTTGAAGGGGATGCCATCGATACTTACGAAAATATGAAAGCTATATTTGGGCACCCCAAAAGTGCAAACGTTGAATCAACTACCCTTATGTTCTTTTATCAAAATGAAATTATCAAAGGGATGAAGGCTAGCTTAGATGCAAATTTCCAAAGTGTGCTTAATCTTTATTCCACCATTAATGGCCACGTACTTTCACAAAATAGAAATATAAGCGCTTTGGATAAGAAATTTCCTCTTTATTACCAAAAGGGTGGAGATGACAATACCTAGATCTATTCGTGTTTATTGCCTAGCTAAGGGCATTAAACAATAGCGCTTGTTGGGAGGCAACCCAATTTTATTTTTGTTCTTTGCTTTTTGTTCCTGTTTTTCTTTGAATAATTCATCTAGCCTCTCGTTATATGTGGTTTTGTGTTTTAGTTAGTGTTTGTGCCAAGTAAGACCTTTGGGATAGCTTACGGTGATAGTTGTTTTGATCCTGCTGAAAAACAGAAAATTTTGGGCCCAAGAAATAATTTCCTGGATATTATTGAAACATGCTTTTTCTCTGATTCCTTTTGCTTTGGGTTGGTACACAAATTTCCCAGGTTGTCCTAATTTTTCAGAATTTTTGGAGTTACAGAAGGATTCGAGAGTTACAGATTGCTACAGACTGTTCTGTTTTTGACAGATTCTGTTTTCCATGTGTTGTTTGCTTGTTTTGATGAATCTATGGGTAATATCGGGGGGTATGAACCCTGGAAAAGTTTTAATACAATAGATATTACACCAATATAAATAAAGAATGAGTTTGCAACAATACCATAAAATGGTGATTTATTTTCCTATACTAACGGAGCTTATGAGATTTTCTGTTGAGTTTTGTGTTGTGAAGTTTTCATGTCTTGGGTAAGGATTTTATGGACCATGGAATAAGGAGTGGCAAGGGCCTAAGCTTGGGGATGCCCAAGGCACCCCAAGGTAATATTCAAGGACACCTAAGATCTAAGCTTGGGGATGCCTCGGAAGGCATCCCCTCTTTCGTCTTCGTCTATCGGTAACTTTACTTGAGGCTATATTTTTATTCACCACATGATATGTGTTTTGCATGGAGCGTCTTGTATGATTTGAGTCTTTTATTTTTAGTTTGCCACAATCATCCTTGCTGTACACACCTTTCAAGAGGGACACACATGAATCATGATTTATTAGACTACTCTTTGTGCTTCACTTATATCTTTTGAGCCAGGCAATATTGCTCTAGTGCTTCACTTATATCTTTTTAGAGCACGACGGTGGTTTTATTTTATAGAAATTGATGAACTCTCATGCTTCACTTATATTATTTTGAGAGTCTCTAAACAGGATGGCAATTTTCTTTTGTTATAAATTTAGTCCTAATATGATAGGCATCCAAGAGGGATATAATAAAAACTTTCATATAAAGTGCATTGAATACTATGAGAAGTTTGATTCTTTATGATTGTTTTGAGATATGAAGATGGTGATATTAGAGTCATGCTAGTGAGTAGTTGTGAATTTGAGAAATACTTGTGTTAAAAGATTGTGATTCCCATAGCATGCATGTATGGTGAACCATTATGTGATGAAGTCGGAGCATGATTTATTTTTTGATTGTCTTCCTTATGAGTGGTGGTTGGGGACAAGCAATGCTCTTTTCCTACTAATCTACCCCCCTAGGAGCACGCGCATAGTACTTTGTTTCGATAACTAATTGATTTTTGCAATAAGTATGTGAGTTCTTTATGACTAATGTTGAGACCATGGATTATACGCACTCTCACCCTACCACCATTGGTAGGCTCTCTTGTGCCGAGCAACTCTTGCCGGTACCATACACTCACCATATACCTTCTCAAAACAGCCACCATACCTACCTATTATGGCATTTCCATAGCCATTAGGAGATATACTGCCATGCAACTTTCCGCCGTTCCGTTTATTATGACACGCTTCATCATTGTCATCTTGGTTTGCATGATCTTGTAGTTGACATTGTATTTGTGGCAAATCCACCTTTCATAATTCTTTCATATATATCACTCTTGATTCATTGCACATCTCGGTACACCACCAGAGGCACTCATATAGAGTCATATTTTGTTCTAGTATCGAGTTGTAATTCTAGAGTTGTAAGTGAATAAAAGTGTGAGGATATTCATTATTAGATCATTGTCCCAGTGAGGAAAGGATGATGGAGACTATGATTCCCCCACAAGTCGGGATGAGACTCCGGACGAAAAAAAAGAGGCCAAAAAATGAGAAAGGCCCAAATAAAAAAATAAAAAAATAAGAGAAAAGAGAGAAGGGCAATGTTACTATCCTTTTTCCACACTTGTGCTTCAAAGTAGCACCATGATCTTCATGATAGAGAGTCTCCTATGATATTACTTTTATATACTAGTGGGAATATTTTATTATAGAACTTGGCTTGTATATTCCAATGATGGCATTCCTCAAATTGCCCTAGGTCTTCGTGAGCAAGCAAGTTGGATGCACACCCAATTATTTTCTTTTTGAGCTTTCATAAACTTAGAGCTCTAGTGCATCCGTTGCATGCCAATCCCTACTCACTCGCATTGATATCTATTGATGGGCATCTCCATAGCCCGTTGATACGCCTAGTTGATGTGATACTATCTCCCTCTTTTTGTCTTCTCCACAACCACCATATATTCTATTCCACCTATAGTGTTATATCCATGGCTCACGCTCATGTATTGCGTGAAAATTGAAAAAGTTCAAGAACATCAAAAGTATGAAACAATTGCTTGTCTTGTCATCGGGGTTGTGCATGATTTAAATATTTTGTGTGATGAAGATGGAGAATAGCCAGAATATATGATTTTGTAGGGATAGCTTTCTTTGGCCATGTTATTTTGAGAAGACATAATTGCTTTATTAGTATGCTTGAAGTAATATTTTTTTATGTCAATATCAAACTTTTGTTTTGAATCTTACAATTCTGAACATTCATGACACAATAAAGAAAATTACATGAATACATATCTTAGGTAATATTCCATATCAAAAGTTCTCTTTTTATCATTTACCTACTCGAGGACGAGCAAGAATTAAGCTTGGGGATGCTTGATACATCTCCAATGTATCTATAATTTTTGATTGTTCCATGATATTATATCATCTGTTTTGGATGTTTTATATGCATTTATATGCTATTTTATATTATCTTTGGGACTAACCTATTAACCTAGAGCCCAGTGCCAGTTCCTGTTTTTTGCCTATTTTTGAGGATCGCAAAAAAGGAATACCAAACAGAGTCTAAACGGAATAAAACCTTCGCGATGATCTTTCTTGGACCAAAAGACAACCAGGAGACTTGGAGATGAAGTCGGAGGAGCCACGAGGCGGCCATAAGGACGGAGGGCGCGCCCAGGGGGTAGGGCGCGCCCCCACCCTTGTGGGCCCTCATGCACTTCATGACCTAATTACTTCGCCTATATATTCTCTTATACGCCAAAAGATCTGAGGGAGTCACAAAACCACACTTCCGCCGCCGCAAGCCTTTGTAGCCATGAAAAACCAATCCGGACCTTGTTCCGGCACCCTGCTGGAGGGGGGATCCATCACTAGTGGCCATCTTCATCATTCCGGCGCTCTCCATGATGAGGAGGGAGTAGTTCACCCTCAG
The DNA here is from genome assembly GCF_002162155.2 of Triticum dicoccoides. Classification (NCBI taxonomy): domain Eukaryota; kingdom Viridiplantae; phylum Streptophyta; class Magnoliopsida; order Poales; family Poaceae; genus Triticum; species Triticum dicoccoides. Next base: position 35,108,475 of record NC_041389.1, read on the forward strand.
GGCTGAGGGTATGTACCAGTAGCTATGTGTTTGATCTCTCTCTCTCGTGTTCTTGATTTGGCACGATCTTGATGTACCGCGAGCTTCGGTACTATAGTTGGATCTTGTGATGTTTCTCCCTCTCTACCTTCTTGTAATGGATTGAGTTTTCCCTTTGAAGTTATCTTATCGGATTGAGTCTTTAAGGATTTGAGAACACTTGATTTATGTCTTGGATGTGCTTATCTGTGGTGACAATGGGATATTCACGTGATCCACTTGATGCATGTTTTGGTGATCAACTTGCAGGTTCTGTGACCTTGTGAACTTATGCATAGGGTTGGCACACGTTGTCGTCTTGACTCTCCGGTAGAAACTTTGGGGCACTCTTTGAAGTTCTTTGTGTTAGTTTGAATAGATGAATCTGAGATTATGTGATGCATATCGTATAATCAAACCCACTAATACTTGTGGTGATATTGGAGTATCTAGGTGAAATTAGGGTTTTGGGTTGATGTGTGTCTTAAGGTGTTATTTTAATACGAACTCTAGGGCTGTTTGTGACACTTATAGGAATAGCCCCATGGATTGATTGGAAAGAACAACTTTGAGGTGGTTTCGTACCCTACAATAATCTCTTCATTTGTTCTCTGCTATTAGTGACTTTGGAGTGACTCTTTGTTGCACGTTGAGGGATTGTTATATGATCCAATTATGTTATCATTGTTGAGAGAACTTGCACTAGTGAAAGTATGAACCCTAGGCCTTGTTTTGAAGCATTGCAATATTGTTTAGCTCTCTTTTATTACTAGTACCTTGCTGTTTTCATATTTTCAGATTACAAAAACCTATATCTACCATCCATATTGCATTTGTATCACCATCTCTTTGCTGAACTAGTGCACCTATACAATTTACCATTGTATTGGGTGAGTTTGGGACACAAGAGACTCTTTCTTATTTGGTTGGAGGGTTGTTTGAGAGAGACCATCTTCATCCTTCGCCTTCCACGGATTGATAAACCTTAGGTCATCCACTTGAGGGAAATTTGCTACTGTCTAATACTTCTCCAATGTATCTATAATTTTTGATTGTTCCATTCTGTTATATTCTCATTCTTGGATGTATTACAATCATTTTATAGTAATTTTGTATCAATGTGTGGTACTAACCTATTGACATAGTTCCCAATGCTAGTTGATGTTTTCTACATGTTTTTTACATCGCATGAAATCAATACCAAATGGAGTCCAAACACGGCGAAACTTTTTGTGGATTTTTTTGGGCTAGAAGACATCCAGTGGGCCAGGACGCATCTGAGGGGAGCTCCAAGGGGAGCACAACCCACCAGGGCATTCCTGGGGGCCCAGGCTCGCCCCGGTGGGTAGTGCCCTCCTCGTTGGCCTCCCGCACCGCCTCTTTGCTCTATAAATACCCCAATATTCCAGAAACCCTAGTGGAGTCGACGAAAATCAATTCTAGCAGCCGCAGAGTCCAGAAACACAAGATCCAATCAAGACACCATCTCGGAGGGGTTCATCATGTCCATTGGTGCCTCTCCGATGATGCCTGAGTAGTTCTTTGTGAAGGAAATATGCCCTAGAGGCAATAATAAAGTTATTATTTATTTCCTCATATCATGATAAATGTTTATTATTCATGCTAGAATTGTATTAACCGGAAACATGATACATGTGTGAATACATAGACAAACATATAGTCACTAGTATGCCTCTACTTGACTAGCTCATTAATCAAAGATGGTTGTGTTTCCTAACCATAGACATGTGTTGTCATTTGATTAATGGGATCACATCATTAGAAGAATGATGTGATTGACATGACCCATTCTGTTAGCCTAGCACTTGATCGTTTAGTATATTGCTATTGCTTTCTTCATGACTTATACATGTTCCTATAACTATGAGAAATATGCAACTCCCGTTTACTGGAGGAACACTTTGGGTACTACCAAACGTCACAACGTAACTGGGTGATTATAAAGGAGTACTACATGTGTCTCCGAAGGTACATGTTGAGTTGGCGTATTTCGAGATTAGGTTTTGTCACTCCGATAGTCGGAGAGGTATCTCTGGGCCCTCTCGGTAATGCACATCTCTATAAGCCTTGCAAGCAATGTGACCAAATGAGTTGGTTACGGAATGATGCATTACGGAATGAGTAAAGAGACTTGCCGGTAACGAGATTGAACTAGGTATTGGATACCGACGATCAAATCTCGGGTAAGTAACATACCGATGACAAAGGGAACAATGTATGTTGTTATGCGGTTTGACCAATAAACATATTCGTAGAATATGTAGGAACCAATATAGGAATCCAGGTTCCGCTATTGGTTATTGTCCGAGAATAGTTCTAGGTCATGTCTACATAGTTCTCGAACCCGTAGGGTCAGCACGCTTAACGTTACGATGACAGTTTTATTATGAGTTTATAAGTTTTGATGTACCGAAGTTTGTTCAGAGTCCCGGATGTGATCACGGACGTAACAAGGAGTCTCGAAATGGTCGAGACATAAAGATTGATATATTGGACGACTATATTCGGACACCGGAAGTGTTCCGGGTGATTTCGGAGAAAACCGGAGTGCCGGAG
>NC_041389.1:35111328-35122743 GCF_002162155.2 Triticum dicoccoides
CCCCTACTAGTAGGAGTAGGAAAGGGGGAGTCCTACGCCTACTAGGAGGAGGACTCCTCCTCCTTGGCGCGCCCACAAGGGCCGGCCGGCGTCCTCCCTCCCTCCTTTATATACGGGGGCAGGGGGGCACCCCATGACACACAAGTTGATCTACGGATCGGTCCTTAGCCGTGTGCGGTGCCCCACTCCACCATATTCCACCTCGGTCATATCGTCGAGGCGAAGCCCTGCGCCGGTAGAGCATCATCATCGTCACCACGCCTTCGTGCTGACGGAAGTCATCCCCGAAGCTTTGCTAGATCGGAGCCCGGGGATCGTCGTCGAGCTGAACGTGTGCTGAACTCGGAGGCCGTACTTTCGGTGCTTGGATCGGTCGGATCGTGAAGACATATGACTACATCAACCGCGTTGTGCTAACGCTTCCGCTTACGGTCTACGAGGGTACGTAGACAATACTCTCCCTTCTCATTGCTATGCCATCACCATGATCTTGCGTGTACGTAGGAATTTTTTTGAAATTACTACGTTCCCCAATAGTGGCATCCGAGCCTAGGTTTTATGCGTTGATGTTATATGCACGAGTAGAACACAAGTGAGTTGTGGGCGATACAAGTCATACTGCTTACCAGCATGTCATACTTTGGTTCGGCAGTACTATGAGATGAAGCGGCCCGGACCGACATTACGCGTACGCTTACGCGAGACTGGTTTCACCGTTACGAGCACTCATGCTTAAAGGTGGCTGGCGGGTGTCTGTCTCTCTCACTTTAGCTGCATCGAGTGTGGCTACGCCCGGTCCTTGCGAAGGTTAAAATAGCACCAACTTGACGAACTATCGTTGTGGTATCTATGCGTAGGTAAGAACGGTTCTTGCTAAAGCCCGTAGCAGCCACGTAAAATTTGCAACAACAAAGTAGAGGACGTCTAACTTGTTTTTGCAGGGCATGTTGTGATGTGATATGGTCAAGACGTGATGCTATATTATATTGTATGAGATAATCATGTTTTGTAATCGAAGTTATCGGCAACTGGTAGGCGTCATATGGTTGTCGCCTTATTGTATGAAATGCAAACACCCTGTAATTGCTTTACTTTATCTCTAAGTGGTAGCAATAGTTGTAGAAGCAATAGATGGCGTAACGACAACGATGCTACGATGGAGATCAAGGTGTCGTGCCGGTGACGATGGTGATCACGACGGTGCTTCGAAGATGGAGATCACAAGCACAAGATGATGATGGCCATATCATATCACTTATATTGATTGCATCTGATGTTTATCCTTTATGCATCTTATCTTGCTTTGATTGACGGTAGCATTTTAAGATGATCTCTCACTAATAATCAAGAAGTGTTCTCCCTGAGTATGCACCATTGCGAAAGTTCTTCGTGCTGAGACACCACATGATGATCGGGTGTGATAGGCTCTACGTTCAAATATAACGGGTGCAAAACAGTTGCACACGCGGAATACTCAGGTCATACTTGACGAGCCTAGCATATACAGATATGGCCTCGGAACACGGAGACCGAAAGGTCGAGCGTGAATCATATAGTAGATATGATCAACATATTGATGTTCACCATTGAAACTGCTCCATCTCACGTGATGATCGGACATGGTTTAGTTGATTTGGATCACGTGATCACTTAGATGACTAGAGAGATGTCTGTCTAAGTGGGAGTTCTTTAGTAATATGATTAATTGAACTTAAATTTATCATGAACTTAGTACCTGATAGTATTTTTGCTTGCCTATCTTTGTTTGTAGATAGATGGCTCGTGCTGTTGTTTCGTTGAATTTTAATGCGTTCGTTGAGAAAGCAAAGTTGAAAGATGATGGTAGCAATTACACGGACTTGGTCCGTAACCTGAGGATTATCCTCATTGCTGCACAGAAAAGTTACGTCCTGGAAGCACCGCTGGTTGCCAGGCCTGCTGCTGATGCAACTGACGATGTTAAGAACGTCTGGCAGAGCAAAGCTGATGACTACTCGATAGTTCAGTGTGCCATGCTTTACGGCTTAGAACCGGGTCTTCAACGATGTTTTGAACGTCATGGAGCATATGAGATGTTCCAGGAGTTGAAGTTAATATTTCAAGCAAATGCCCGGATTGAGAGATATGAAGTCTCCAATAAGTTTTATAGCTGCAAGATGGAAGAGAATAGTTTTGTCAGTGAACATATACTCAAAATGTCTGGGTATAATAATCACTTGATTCAACTGGGAGTTAATCTTCCTGATGATAGTGTCATTGACAAAATTCTTCAATCACTGCCACCAAGCTACAAGAGCTTCATGATGAACTATAATATGCAAGGGATGAACAAGACTATTCCCGAGCTCTTCGCGATGCTAAAAGCCGCAGAGGTAGAAATCAAGAAGGAGCATCAAGTGTTGATGGTTAACAAGACCACCAGTTTCAAGAAAAATGGCAAAGGGAAGAAGAAGGGGAACTTCAAAAAGAACAGCAAGCAAGTTGCTGCTCAAGAGAACAAACCCAAGTCTGGACCTAAGCCTGAAACTAAGTGCTTCTACTACAAGTAGACTGGACACTAAAGCGGAACTGCCCCAAGTATTTGGCGGATAAGAAGGATGGAAAAGTGAACAAAGGTATATGTGATATACATGTTATTGATGTGTACCTTACTAATGCTCGCAGTAGCACCTGGGTATTTGATACTGGTTCTGTTGCTAATATTTGCAACTCAAAACAGGGACTACGGATTAAGCGAAGATTGGCTAAGGACGAGGTGACGATGCGCGTGGGAAATGGTTCCAAAGTCGATGTGATCGCGGTCGGCATGCTACCTCTACATCTACCATCGGGATTAGTTTTAGACCTAAATAATTGTTATTTGGTGCCAGCGTTAAGCATGAACATTATATCTGGATCTTGTTTGATGCGAGACGGTTATTCATTTAAATCAGAGAATAATGGTTGTTCTATTTATATGAGTAATATCTTTTATGGTCATGCACCCTTGAAGAGTGGTCTATTTTTATTGAATCTCGATAGTAGTGATACACATATTCATAGTGTTGAAACCAAAAGATGCAGAGTTAATAATGATAGTGCAACTTATTTGTGGCACTGCCGTTTAGGTCATATCGGTGTAAAGCGCATGAAGAAACTCCATACTGATGGGATATTGGAATCACTTGATTATGAATCACTTGGTACTTGCGAACCGTGCCTCATGGGCAAGATGACTAAAACGCCGTTCTCCGGAACTATGAAGCAAGCAACTGATTTGTTGGAAATCATACATACTGATGTTTGTGGTCCAATGAATGTTGAGGCTCGCGGCGGATATCATTATTTTCTCACCTTCACAGATGATTTGAGCAGATATGGGTATATCTACCTGATGAAACACAAGTCTAAAACATTTGAAAAGTTCAAAGAATTTCAGAGTGAAGTAGAAAATCATTGTAACAGGAAAATAAAATTTCTACGATCTGATCGTGGAGGAGAATATTTGAGTTACGAGTTTGGTCTACACTTGAAACAACACGGAATAGTTTCGCAACTCACGCCACCCGGAACACCACAACGAAATGGTGTGTCCGAACGTCGTAATCGTACTTTACTAGATATGGTGCGATCTATGATGTCTCTCACTGATTTACCGCTATCATTTTGGGGTTATGCTTTAGAGACGGCCGCATTCGCGTTAAATAGGGCACCATCAAAATCCGTTAAGACAACGCCTTATGAACTATGGTTTGGCAAGAAACCAAAGTTGTCGTTTCTTAAAGTTTGTGGCTGTGATGCTTATGTGAAGAAACTTCAACCAGATAAGCTCGATCCTAAATCGGAGAAATGTGTCTTCATAGGATACCTAAAAGAAACTATTGGGTACCCCTTCTATCACAGATCTGAGGGCAAGATTTTCGTTGCTAAAATCGGATCCTTTCTAGAGAAGGAGTTTCTCTCGAAAGAAGTGAGTGGGAGGAAAGTAGAACTTGATGAGATAACTGTATCTACTCCCTTATTGGAAAGTAGTTCATCACAAGAACCGGTTCCTGTGACAACTACACCAATTAGTGAGGAAGCTAATGATATTGATCATGAAACTTCAGATCAAGTTTCTACTGAACCTCGTAGGTCTACCGGAGTAAGATCCGCACCAGAGTGGTACGGTAATCCAATTCTGGAAGTCATGTTGCTTGACCATGATGAACCTACGAACTATGAAGAAGCGATGATGAGCCCAGATTCCGCAAAATGGCTAGAGGCCATGAAATCTGAGATGGGATCCATGTATGAAAACAAAGTATGGACTTTGGTTGACTTGCCCGATGATCGGCAAGCCATTGAGAATAAATGGATTTTTAAGAAGAAGACTGACGCTGATGGTAATATAACTGTCTATAAAGCTCGACTTGTTGCGAAAGGTTTTCGATAAGTTCAAGGGGTTGACTACAATGAGACTTTCTCACCCGTAGCGATGCTTAAGTCTGTCCGAATCATGTTAGCTATTGCTGCATTTCACAATTATGAAATTTGGCAAATGGATGTCAAAACTGCATTCTTGAATGGATTTCTGGAAGAAGAGTTGTATATGATGCAGCCAGAATGTTTTGTAGATCCAAAAGGTGCTAACAAAGTATGCAAGCTCCAGTGTTCCATTTATGGACTGGTGCAAGCATCTCGGAGTTGGAATAAACGCTTTGATAGTGTGATCAAAGCATATGGTTTTATACAACTTTTGGAGAAGCCTGTATTTACAAGAAAGTGAGTGGGAGCTCTGTAGCATTTCTGATATTATATGTAGATGACATATTATTAATTGGAAATGATATAGAATTTCTGGATAGCATAAAGGGATACTTGAATAAAAGTTTTTCAATGAAAGACCTCGGTGAAGCTGCTTACATATTGGGGATCAAGATCTATAGAGATAGATCAAGACGCTTAATAGGACTTTCACAAAGCACATACCTTGATAAAATTTTGAAAAAGTTCAAAATGGATCAGGCAAAGAAAGGGTTCTTGCCCGTACTACAAGGTGTGAAGTTGAGTCAAACTCAATGCCCGACCACAGCAGAAGATAGAGAGAAAATGAAAGAAGTTCCCTATGCTTCAGCCATAGGCTCTATCATGTATGCAATGTTGTGTACCAGACCTGACGTATGCTTAGCAATAAGCTTGGCAGGAAGTTACCAAAGTAATCCAGGAATGGATCACTAGACAGCGGTCAAGAACATCCTGAAATACCTGAAAAGGACTAAGGATATGTTTCTTGTATATGGAGGTGACAAAGAGCTAATCGTAAATGGTTACGTCGATGCAAGCTTTGACACTGATCAGGACGATTCTAAACCGCAAACCGGATACGTGTGTTTATTAAACGGTGGAGCTGTAAGTTGGTGCAGTTCTAAACAAAGCGTCGTGGCGGGATCTACATGTGAAGCGGAGTACATAGCTGCTTCGGAAGCAGCAAATGAAGGAGTCTGGATGAAGGAGTTCATTTACGATCTAGGTGTCATACCTAGTGCATCGGGACCAATGAAAATCTTCTGTGACAATACTGGTGCAATTGCCTTGGCAAAGGAATCCAGATTTCACAAGAGGACCAAGCACATCAAGAGACGCTTTAATTCCATTCGGGACCAAGTCCAAGTGGGAGACATAGAGATTTGCAAGATACATACGGATCTGAATGTTGCAGACCCATTGACTAAGCCACTCTCATGAGCAAAACATGATCAGCACTAAGACTCCATGGGTGTTAGAATCATTACTATGTAATCTAGATTATTGACACTAGTGCAAGTGGGAGACTGAAGGAAATATGCCCTAGAGGCAATAATAAAGTTATTATTTATTTCCTGATATCATGATAAATGTTTATTATTCATGCTAGAATTGTATTAACCGGAAACATGATACATGTGTGAATACAGACAAACATATAGTCACTAGTATGCCTCTACTTGACTAGCTCATTAATCAAAGATGGTTATGTTTCCTAACCATAGACATGTGTTGTCATTTGATTAATGGGATCACATCATTAGAAGAATGATGTGATTGACATGACCCATTCCGTTAGCCTAGCACTTTATCGTTTAGTATATTGCTATTGCTTTCTTCATGACTTATACATGAAGCTCTGAACTCTATACAAAATAAAAAACAAAGTGCTATGCTATTAAAAGTTGACTTTGAAAAAGCATATGACAAAATCAAGTGGCCTTTTGTTCATAAGATGCTCCAATTAAAAAACTTCCCTGACAAATGGTGTGACTAGGTGTTGCGCACTTTGAGGGGAGGACATGTAGCAGTCAAAGTGAATGATGATATAGGTCCTTACTTCAATACCTTTAAAGGGCTGAGGCAGGGAGATTCTTTATCTCCTCTGCTCTTTGATCTGGCAGTTGATGCTCTAGCCATCATTCTAGATAGGGCTAGAGAGGAAAGGTTAGTAAAAGGGGTTCTCACTGATTACCATGAAAATGGAGTTAATATGCCGCAATATGCAGATGACACCATCTTCTTGTTACAAGATGATGAAGAGTCTGCTTAAAATATAAAATTTATCTAAACTACTTTTGAACAAATGCCTGGTCTGACAAGAAACTTTCATAAAAGTGAAATATTCCTGTTTGGGGAGGCCAATGGAAAAATAGAATTGTACCAGGAAATCTTCACTTGCATCCTGGGGGAAACCCCTCTGAACTACCTGGGGTTACCCATATCTAACAAGAGAATTATAAACAAAATGGGGAGAATTTCACTAAGAAAATTGAGAAAAGATGTGCCTGCCGGCAGGGTAAGCTCCTAAATATTGCAGGAAGAGTCACTTTGGTGCAATCCTTCTTGTCTAACATACCTATATATATATATGATGTCCTTTTATCTCCTGCCAGCTAGAATCAGAAAAAAGATTGACTTTTATAGAGCTAGGATGGTGTGGCAATCAGAGGAGGACAAGAAGAAATATCATTTGGTGAATTGGAAAACCTGCTGTCTTCCAAAACAACAGGGGGCCTAGGGATTATCAATATTGAAATGTTTAATATTGCTTTATTGGCTAAATGGTTGTGGAAACTTGAGAATGATGAGGGGTTCTGGCAGGAAATTGTTAAAAGGAAATATGTTGGGCACAAATGCCTTTTTGGAATTAAACACAAAAATGGAGATTCCCAATTTTTGCCTGATCTCTTTAAAATTAGAAAATATTTCTATCCACATATTAAGAAGAGATTGGGGGATGGCAGAAACACCAGGTTCTGGGAAGACTAGTGGGTTGGGGATAAATCGCTCAAAGAGGCTTATCCGTCACTGTTTTTTATTAGCAACGATCAGGGGATTTCAGTTAGAGAAGCTATCGATAAAGGATGGGGTGGCTTTACTTTCAGAAGAGCTCTTTATGGAGATTCATAGCAACTTTGGAATAGCATGTGAGCGAGATGTGAGGAAGTTCTGATGCATGGGGGGGGAGACAAACCCACGTGGATGTTAACTGCTGGCAGAAAATTCACTGTCAAATCTCTATACAGGGATCTGATCAAGTCTGATGTAGGATTCTCCATGAAGTTCCTGTGGAAAACTAAAGTTCCTGCTAAGATTAGATTCTTTCTTTGGCTTCTAGCCAGAAAAAGTATACTTACTAGAGATAATCTGTTAAAAAGAAGCTGGAAAGGGGATAAAAATTGTGTGTTCTGTGGTAAGGATGAAACAATAGATCATCTATTTTTCCCTTGCTTAGTAGCAAAAACCATCTGGGCTCTAGTAAGATGTGCATTTGATCTGAAATGCACTCCTAGAGACCTCAATGATTGTTTGGGAATATGGCTAAAATTTTTGTAGAAAGATAGCAAGAAACTTATGTTGGTTTGCATCTCAGCGTTGTTGTGGGCGATCTGGAGATGCAGAAATAGCATTGTGTTTGATAGAAAAATGATTTCTGACCCAATGGGTATTGTGAAAATGTTGTGTGGATGGATTGCTGACTGGACTGTTTTGCAGAAAAGGTACCGAGGGGAAAGAATGTTGATGCTGGGAGCAAACCTCATCATGCAAGTAGCAAGTGAAGTCTACAAAGCTGCGCAAGGCTGGCGTTTTGGAGTTCTTAGAATCCAGCAGTGACGATGATGGGAAAAAGGATTCTTCTTTTGGTGCCCTGACGAAGTGGAGTGAAGTAGAAGATCTGCGAAAAGAGGCTCAACTTTTGTGCCTACCCTTTGCTGTTGCGTTATATTGCTGTAGTTTTTTATGTTGCCTTGTTATGGTGAGAAACTTTCTGAGATGTAATAGGGCTAGATTCTCTTCAGTTGTGATCGTGTAGAAAGAACTTTGTTCGGATGCTTGGTTTCGATGGTTTCTCTAATGGAAATCGGAGGGGAAACCCTCTGTTGCTAAAACAAATCACCTCGTCACTCGTGACCTGCGGAGCCGGCTTCACGACCTCCTCCCGAAACAACAGAACCTTTTTAACGGCTCGAACTTTATTATTCTTTCCATCGCGGCACCAAATAGGGGAAAATACTTAAAATACAGCCGTATGATTGAAAAAATTATTAGATCATAACCGAGACAACCTACCCATCCGTAGAAGCTTTCGACCCAGAAGTCAGCTCCACAACCGACGGTGGCGTAGCCAAGGGATCATCCCCAGAAACAACCTGTTATAGAGCATGAGATAAATAATCGAAAAGAAACAACACGAGATAAAACAAAATTTACAGGAATTAACCGCTGAGGAATCCTCATCGGCAGAGGACAGAACATCAGCATGATTAGCAGTCACACTGTCGGAAACAACCGTATCAGCTTCAACCTCTGCAGCTAAGTTTTTACCAAGCGATCTCAACACACTACTCGAATTGCTAGATGAAGTCAATGCTAGGCCCGGATTACGACCGATAGTTGGAGTGTGAGACTGGATCCCATAGCTAGCATCTATCCTATGAACTTGGTAAGACAACTTTTCCGAGTCCAATTCAAAGCTCTTCGTTGTCACATAAACGACAAGCCAGAATTTCTTGGTCAAAACAGCAGTATGTTCTTTTGGAACCGATTGATCCTTCCTTCCAAACTGAACAACCTCCTCCAGCATTAAACCCGGAGGAACCCTAGAACGAAGAACAGTCATGACCGGCTTGCTGATGAGTTCCTTGCTGGCTTTGTCAAAGAATACCAATTTGACCTCACCGTCACCGTTACCACCGATGTAACAAATTCGATACCTGCAAAAATCAAAACATGTCAAAACAAAAAAAACCCACAAAATATCAAGTATCAAAACACAATCATTATAATAAACTGGGCATGGCGCCCTTGCCATCACAGTCTGCATCCGGACACCTGTATGCATCCCCAAAAGTCACCATACCCTTGTTGCAGCTCGTGCAGGCGGAAAACCACCAACGCTGTCCAGGGCTAACCCGTCTAGTATCCACAATATAGTAAAATTTGGTTTTGGACATAATAAAAGAATAAACATACAGATAAGAAGCAAGCTAGGTAAATTAAACCAAACATAACTAGTGCAAGACGCGGTAAAGGTACGAACCGAGTCATCCCAAATATTTAAATCAACCAACTCCTGAACAGTCTTAATCTCTAAATGAACCTGTGCACTTATTTCCTCAGGAGTCTGACTAGGAAGGACAATATTCTGAACCACAAGAATCTTACCCTTTAACCTACAAAACAAAAATCTTATATTAGATAGTCGATCCCAACAACTGAAAAACTAACAAAACAAACTGCCGGACACATACTTAGAATGTAACTCGTCGATCTTAGGCAGATCTTCATTGATGTACCAGCGACAAGGGGCACTACCTCTCAAGACCCACTACCAGAATATCCACTTATGCTGATGGCCTCATCTATGCCGACGCCCCCCCGTCGGCATAGATAGAACTATACCGATGGCCTAGGGTAGGCCATAGGCGTAGAAATGTCGTCAGCATACGTCTATCTATGCCGACAGGGCCGTCGACATTGATGAGGCCGTCGGGACCGCGCGAGATACGCCTACGGGGGCCGTCGGCATAGGCAAGGCCGTCGGCATAGCCCAGGCCCACCTACCCGGTCAGCGACAACCGTTTGACGGCATCGAAACTACGCCGACGGGTGGTAACGGCTGCCGTCAGAATATCTATGCCGACGGCTATGCCATCGGCATAGATTTGCTGACATCACGGATCCGCGTCATTGACACATCATCGGTCAGAGGCAGTGGGGTCCCTTGTGTGGTAGAGATATGCCTACGGCCTAGCCATCGGCATAGGCCTGGCCCATGCCCTGTGCCATGTCATCGATCCGCGTGTAGTGCCACGTCATCAATCCGTGGGATTGTGCCTCCATGTGCACTCCTATGCTGACGCCCTTGCTGTCAGCATACATTTATTTTATTTTATTTTATTTTATTTACTTTATATTATTTTTTATTTTTTATTTTTCCACAAGATAAATGTGCCTTATCTAAATAGAACACATACCCTGATGGTATATCAATTGCCCCTCTCACGGACGTCGCTGCCGCCGTGTCACGGAGGGGGCAAACGGTCGACACGGAGGGGATTTGGTTAGGGGGGTGATTCGGGGTGTAGCTATGCCACTGAAACATTGCACGGGTCCCGATGCATGTGTGAAGGTGTTCAGGCATGTGTAGACGCCCGTCTTGGGGCTCTGCAGTGTGCCCCCCCCTCCATGCAAGGCAGTGCCGCCGTAACTTGGAGGGGGGCCACACCCCAGAGACGCATGTCGCCTCTTCGGACATGCCACCACCACCCCGCATGTATGAGCGCCCGGTGCGACGCTCTGATTGCAATGCTACCCCCAGGGCCGGCCCCCATCCCGCCTAACCCTGTAGCGTTTGACAAAGAGATCTAGGCCTTTGACTTTACACGGACGGTCTTCGACCAGTGGACCTGTCCACCCGCTTGTGTTAGGTCAGCCCATAGGAACACTTTGGAGCAACATTCGGGCCAAACCCGCAGCAAGATCCCCTCTGTGTAGACCTGACGCGTTCGTTTCACCCCTCCAGGTGCCGGCGGCGCCGGCGTTCGTTTTGGGGGGGGGCACACCACGGAGACACGTGCCGCCTCTTCAGACATGCCACCTCACCACCCCGCATTTATGAGGGCCCGATGTGACGCTCCGATGGCATTGCCACCCCCCTAGGGCCCCCTTCCCGCCTAACCCTGTAGCGCGGTTGACCACGAGATATAGCCCTTTGACTTTACACGGACGGGCTTTGACTAGTGGACCTCTCCACCCGGTTGTGTTAGGTCAGCCCATCGGAACACTTGGAGAAACATCCGGGCCAAACCCATAGCAAGATCCCCTCCGTGTAGACCCGACGCGTCTGTTCCCCCCTCCAGGTGCTGACGGCGGCGCCGTCCGTGAGGGGAGGGGGCACACCCTGTAGACGTGTGCTGCTTCTTC
>NC_041389.1:35123965-35125245 GCF_002162155.2 Triticum dicoccoides
GATGCTCCGGTGGCATTGCTACTCCCCCAGGGCCCCCGTCCCGCCTAACCCTGTAGCGGTTGACCACGAGATCTGGCCCTTTGACTTTACATGGACGGGCTTCGACCAGTGGACCTCTCCACCCGGTTGTGTTAGGTCAGCCAATAGGAACACTTTGGAGCAACATCCATGCCAAACCCACAGCAAGATCCCCTCCGTGTAGACCCGACGCGTCCGTTTCCCCTCCAGGTGTCGGCGGCGCTGCCGTCCGTGAGGGGGGCCACACCACGGAGACGTCGTGTCCCGAAGAGGGGAAACGGCCATGTCGGGCTGACACGCAGGGAATCTTGGGGTGGGTTGGGCCAGGACGGTGTTGGGGGTGTAGCTATGGGCTGAGCTATGACAATAGGTGAAAAGGTCCACCGGTCTAACCCCATCCGGCGAAAGTCAAAGGGCTAGAACCAGCGGTCGTCTGTGTCAGGGTTAGACAGGACGGGGTACCTGCGGGGTAGCAATGCCGCCAGGTGTTGTGGTGGGCCCTCCTATGGTTGTGGAAGTGTTGTGGCAGGTGCAGGCACCCGACACGCGGCTCCGAGGTGTGCCCCCCTCAAGGGCGCTGCTGTCGCCGTGTCATAGAGGGGGGGAAAGGCCATGTCAGGCCGAAAAGTATCTATTCTGACTGGCAGAATGCAGTCAATTTGTTTTTTGTGAGAACAAATAAACATGTGTAATATCTATATGTTAGAAAAAATGCACCTTAAAATAATGAAAAAATATATACCTATGCCGACGGCATGGCTGTTGGCATAGGCTTACACGTGGCATACAGAGCCCCTGTTCAAGAATTCATCCGATTAACCAGTTTAATAGCCGGTTAATCCCTACTCGTAGGGTCACCGAGTAGCCGATTAACAGATTAATCACCCGAGTAATTGATTAAATGGCCGATTAACTTGCCGATTAGCCTATTAATCCCCTACTCGTCAGCTAATCGAGCAGCTACCAGTTAACGATTTCCTCACCAATGTACAGAGCTATGCCGACGGCTAAGCCGTCGGCATAGCTTCACCTTATCCACACCCGACAACCGTGGCCACTCATTCCTCTCTGCCCCTCCTCAAACCACTCCTCCCCGAGCCTGACCCACGTAGCACTGCCCGGCCCCGACCCCCACCGCGTCGCCGCTGCCGCCGGATCCCGACCCACGCCGCCGCCCCACCCTCGCTGCCGCCATCCGTCCACCTCCACCCAAGCCTCGCCGTGCCGCCACCCCCATCATCTCCCCCAACTCCAGCTCCGTC
>NC_041389.1:35125586-35143701 GCF_002162155.2 Triticum dicoccoides
CGCCCCCATCCCTTGCCCCACCGACGCCGCACTGCCCCCACTTCCCGCGCCGCCCCAAAACCGTCGTTGCCGCCGGGCCAGCCCGTCCCGTCCTCGACCGCCCCATCCCTGGCAGCCCCATCCCCGGCTGCGGCCGCCTCGTCCCTGACTACGCCGGCGGCCGACGCCACTGCCCCGCCCATCGCCGCTCTGCTCTACCCTTCCTCTGCCTCGCCGGTGAGCCCCCTGCTGCCACCACTTTCTGCTGCCATTGTCGCTTGCTGCTTGCTGCTTGCTGCTGCCACTGGTTGCTGCTTCCTACTGCTGCCGCTGCTTGCTACTTGCTGGTGCTATCATAGGTTAGTTAGTTTAGGGTTTTGATGGATAGATTAGTTAGATATATAAATAGTTAGATGGATGGATTATAAGATATAAAAATATTGTTGATAGGTTAGTTGACAAATAAAATTGTTGTTGATATATAGATGGATAGATGAGTGGATACTACATCATGATATATAGATGGATAGATATGAAATGTTCTTGATAGGTTAGTTGCTGCTTTTTTTTTATGTTTTGTGTTAAAATGCTATGTATGTGGTTCGATGAGATGCTATATATTGCATATCTTGAAAAAAATGGTTCGATGTGATGAATCAATGATGATGACGAATAGATGATGATGATGAATATGTGACGAATAGATGATGATGATGATGATGATGATGATGATGATAGTTTTTTTACCTACATGATGCAAAAATAAATGAATGCATGTTTAAATGTTTTAAATATGCTCTATGAGTTGTGATGTTCTAAAATTTTTGTCGCGATGGAACTTGCAGGCTTTGTGGTGTTGCATTTCATCGGAGTGACCGCCGTCTGACGCGTTGGTCCCTAAGCATCCCTCTATTGTTCGACTCCTTCCCCTACAGCTGAGGGTGAGCTACAAGTCCATCTCCTCCATTTTTTCATGTCACCAGATTTCATTCTCAAGTCAAGTCGCGTAACCTAGGCGTCTCCCGTCTGAAAGGGTTGCATCAATAAATATGCATTGAATTGCATATTTATCTCCACAGGTCTTTCGGATTGTCCAGCATTTTCCACAGACAGCCCGAGGATGTGTAGATTGGGTATGTTCTCCATGTTCTACCCCGTCCCAAGACAGGATTTTGGCGGTGCCTCCCCATTGATCTCCGGAGCACATTATCTCGGCTATTTGCCGAGACGTGTATCTGGAGAACATCGGGGAGGTGCTACCGAAATTTTTTCTGGGAACGGGGTAGAATGGAGGATGTACTCAATCTACACATCCTTGGGTGGCATTAGGACCCATCTTTACCTATTAGAGATGCAGGTGGATTCAACGCAGTAGAAAATGAAAATTTGATGTGATTAATATAAGTGAATCCTTAATTATATTGTGTGGCTTGCAAAAAAGCAGAGGATGGCAGATAAGTAGTGGATGTACCACTACAAAAAAAAGACACATCTGTGACATTTTGGGCCGAACGAAATTTTTTTTGTCATACTTATGACACTTCTATGACGATAATTGTGACAAAACCCGGTATCATCATAGATGTGGTGGGCTCCTACTTCTATGACAAAAAATCATGACAGAAAATGGGCTTTTCGTCCTGGGCGGGCCGGAGACGCAGTTGCATGTCATTCTTTGGGCCATCCATGATGGAAGAAACCGTGGTAGAAGTGAGGGCGAGGAAAATTTTGGGGAGTTCCCGGTTACGGTGGGTGGTCAGGGGCCGAGCGATGCGCGTTTCTCTCATACTCGTAGGCGCGTGTGTGTGAGGCGTTGGCTCTAACTAAACCCGAGCAAGGCGTTGGGCTCTAACTGAACCCGAGCGATTGCACTGCAGGCTATGCGTTACTGAACCCGAGCTATCGATCGATGGCTGTTAACTGAACCCGATCGAGCGATTCCGTTGCTACTACTGCTAACTAAAGTCGATCGATGCTGCCTCTGGATGAAAAGTGAGCGTTTCGGGGGGTTTGGATGAACAGTGAGCGTTGCGGGGGGTTCGGATGAACAGTGAGCGGTGGGGGTGGATGAACAGGACCCTGTGGCGTTACCTCTGGATGAACAGGACCCCGATCGATCGAGCCGGTTGGGGCTAGATGAACAGGACCCCGTGGAGGGCTGGAGGGATAGGACGACCCGGTGGAGGGCTGGATGAACAGTAGAAGGTGGAGGGGTGGATGAACAGTAGCCCGTGGAGGGTTGGTTGAACAGGAGCCTAGGGAGGGGTGGTTGAACAGTAGCCGGTGGAGTAGCGCGCGGTGGAGGCTAGATGAACAGGAGCCCGTGGAGGCTGGACGAGGTCGACGGTGGATGAACAATAGCCCGTGGAGGCTGGAGGAGGTCGATGGTGGAGATGAACAGTATCCCGTGGAGTCCCGTTTTGCGGTACGCCACACCCCTCCCAATGAACAGGACCCCCGTTTTGACCGTAGCACTCCAACACAAGTCTGTTTCGTCCGTTTTGCGGTACGCCACACCCTCCCGATCAACAAGACCTCCGTTTCGATCGTAGTAGGTCCATTTCCTCCGTTTTGCGGTACACCAAACCCCTCCCGATGAACAGGATCCCGTTTCGAATGTGGCCGGTCGAACACAAGGCCGTTTCCTCCGTTCTGCGGTACGCCAGGCCTCCTTTCCATCGCCTGTTCCGTCCAAGCCCTCCCGATGAACTCGACGACGCATTCCGTTCCAACCCAGCTGGTTGGCTCCCCATGAACACGACGACGACATTGTTTCTCCGTTCTGACCCAGCCATGTACACGAGCCCTGCCGTACGTATGCGCGAGTAGGTGCTCGAGACCCCGCCCGTATGTACACATACGTGGCCATATTTTCTTTCTTGCACACTGGCCGTTATACGTACGTGTACATGCTACGTGCGCACCTCTACTTTTTTTTGAACATCAGTACAGACACAAGCGCCTCTACTACGACACGTGCGCTCATCTACATCCACCAGTATGTACGTACACGTTCACGACCAGAATGACAATGCTATCTACGCTTCGATCAGGTGGGTCCCAACTGTCAGGCACTTCCTTGCGTGCGAAGATGTAGCTGGTGGGTCCCAGCAGGCAGGGGGACGAATCGTTTTTTTTACCCGGACGCACTTCCTTGCGTGCGAAGCTGTAGCTGGTGGGTCCCAGCAGTCAGGGGGGAGAATCATTTTTTTTTGCCCGGACGCACTTCCTTGCGTGCGAAGGTGTAGCTGGTGGGTCCCAGCAGTCAGGGGGAAATGTTTTTTCATGAAATACGATAGCCCGTCCGGTGGGTCCCTGCTGTTAGGTGGAGGAATCATTATTTTGCGCGTAATAAGGAGGCACTTCCTTGCTGCGGCCATGGACCCAACTATTAGCTTCTCCATGTATAGTCTACGTCCGATGGAAGTCGTTCCTTGACCATGTTGACCACACCGCACCGAGGGAACCAGGGCGGTGGACGACGGCGAGGCCTAGGAAGGGGACGGCGTAGAGCCGGGGAAGACAAGGCAGTGGAAGCCCGCACGGAGAGGAGTACGAGGGTTCACTGGTTCGGCTGCGGTGTGAGGCCGCCGTCGCCGCAGGGCCTGGCCAGCGGTGGGAATAGTAGGGGCGGTGAGGCCTCCACGGCAGCACAGCCGGCCATGGGAGGCAGGAGCATGCGGCACGACCGGCGCTGCTTTGGGCAGCTGGAGCAAGAAGACCAGAGGTTGAAGAAGCACTACGGCTGTTGGATGGACATCGTATGGTCACTGGAGCTAGAATCGTTCATATTGGCTAAGTTGACAAAGCCCTCCACCCCCGTCAACTTAGTAGGCCCACGAGTGAGCCTCCCACCAAGGTGGGTCCCAGCTAGCAGGGGGAGTATTCATTTTTTTGCGTAATAAGGAGGCACTTCCGGTGGGTCCGAGCTGACGGCGCGGGAACATTTTTTTTGTGAAATACGGTGGCCCGTCCGGTGGGTCCCAGCAGTCATGGGTAAATGTTTTTTTCACGAAATACTGATGGCCCGTCCGGTTGGTCCCTGCTGTCAGATGGAGGAATAATTATTTTCCGCGTAATAAGGATGCACTTCCTTGCGGCTGCCATGGACCCAGCTGTCAGCCTCTCCACGTACATTACTCTTCCGATGGAAGTCGGTCATTGCCCATATTGACCACGCCGCGTTGAGAGCACCACGGCGGTGGACGACGGCGAGGCCTAGGAATGGGAGACTCGGAGCCGGGCAAGACGCGGCAGTGGATGCCCACGCAGAGAGGTGTACGAGGGTTCACTGGTTCGGCTGCGGTGTGAGGCTGCCATGGCCGCAGAATAATAGGGGGTGTGGATGAGTGGAGGGATGGCCTGGCCAGTGTTGGGAGTAGTATGGGGGCGATGAGGCCTCCACGGTAGCATAGCCGGCCATGGGAGGCAGGAGCAGGCGGCACGACCGGCGCTGCTTTGGGCGGCTCGAGCAAGAAGACAAGAGGTTGAAGAAGCACTATGGCCGTTGGATGAACATCATACGGTCACTGGAGTATTGACTAAGTTGACAAAGCCCTCCGTCCCCGTCAACTTAGTAGGCCCACAAGTCATCCCAACAATATGGTGGGTCCCAGCTAGCAGGGGGGTATTCATTTTTTTGGGCGTAATAAGGAGGCACTTCCTTGCGTGCGAAGATATAGCTAGTGGGTCCGACCTGTCAGCGGGGGGAAAGTTTTTTTTTTGCGAAATACAGAGGCCCTTCCTCTGGGTCCTAGATGTCAGGTGGATGAATCATTATTTTGCGCGTAATAAGGAGGCATGTCCTTGCGTGCGGCCGTGGAACCAGCTGTCGGCCTCTCCACGTACAGTACCATGCTGACCAGGCCACGCCGAGAGCACCAAGGCGATGGACGACGGCGAGGCCTAGGAAGGGAACGACACGGAGCCACTGAATACTCGGCAGTTGTTTCCCACGTGGAGGAGTACGAGGGTTTACTGGTTCGTCTGCCATCCCCGGAGAATAACAGCAGGTGTGGGTGAGTAGAGGGATGGCTAGGCCAGCGATGGGAGTACGGCGGGGCCGTGAGGCCTGCGCAACAGCATAGCCAGCCGCGGGAGGAGGGAGCAGGCAGTCCCGCTGGCGCTTGTTTGAGCGGCTGGAGCATGAAGAGCAGAGATTGAAGAAGCACGACAGCTGTTGGACGGACATCCAACAATCACTGCTCTCGTGTGTTGACTAAGTTGACAGGGCATTGCGTGTGCGCCAACCTTTTTTTTATGAAAGCATACGCGTCAACCTGTAGTAGGTGCACAAGTCAGCCTCAAATCTGTGGAAAACGACATACAACCCATCTGCCATTATTTCTAATAATGTACATCCCATTTGCTAATTCCTAAGATTTTTTTGCAGCCCATCTTTTTTTGTTAGCATTACACCCCATATTGTGGCCACGGTCAAAAAGTATACGGAATTTTGCATATTTCGGTGTGGTCAACTGTTTTAATCTAGAAATATTGATTCACATTCAAACTATTTTGAAAACTAATTTATATAAATATAAAATACAAATAAATTTCCACGCATAAAAATCAATGGAATTTAAAATCTTGTAATGAAAAAAATTTGAAACTAATTCCCGGTTTGATGTGTTTTAAAAATGTACAACCCATTTCTGGGCAAACCGAATGAAACTCTCCTCGTCTTGAAAGATTTGCAACCCAGCAGGGCCGATAAAGCAAGTAGGCCTTGTTTGGGTATTTCTTTAAAAAATAGAACTGGGCCAGCCATTTTCAGCAAGAAAAAAACACAACTGGGCTCATGATGTGGTAAACATGAATAAAACCCTGGCTAGACGGGCCACAACCCCCGCACAGCCCCGTTGTTACCCTGATCCGTCGCTAAAACTAGTATAAATAACAACTGCTTGTTCCTCAAAAAAAAACTACGTGACCTGGTGGGTCTCTGGGGTCAGCCACTCGTAGTGTAATTCTCTCGTTTATTGACTACGTTGACAATGGCGTGAGCCCGAGATGTCCAACCATTAGGAGGAACCATATTTTTGGGCTTGCAATATAGAGGCACTTGCTTGCGTACTACCATGACGCTGGTGGGTCCCTAGTGTCATCCTCTCCATGTACAGTCATCTCCTTGTTCCTCTTGGTTGTTGACGATGTTGACAACGCAAGAGGGCAGCGCACCGTGCACGGCTAGCGAACCAAGGCCGCAAGGAGGAGGACGACGACGAGGCCTCAGACGGAACAAACTTGAGCCGTGGAAGATGCGCCGGTCCAGTCGCAGGCGGAGGGGAGTACGAGGGTTGACTGGTTCGGGTGTGAGTGCGTGTTGGGACTGACATCGCCAGAGAGTAACATGACGTCTGGGGGAATAGAGGGAGGGACTGGCCAAAGTTGGAGGCTACGTACGGTAGGGTGGCGGGGGTGCAGCCATCCATGGGAGGCGGGAGCAGGCGGAGCCGACGGGGTGGTTTGGTTTGGGCGGCTGGAGGAAGAAGAAGACAAGAGATAGAAGATACACGACAGATGTTGGACATCAATCCAACGGCTGGAAGGAAGAGTCGTTTATTGACTCGCTAGTAAGTCGACACCACCTTGGATAGGCTATTTCCTCGCGGGTCCCAAATGTCAGAATCCAAATCTGTCATGGTCATGCAGCCTTTCCTATGAAAATTTATAGCCCATTTGATGTGCTAGTTCGAAATAAGTTTGTGCGTGCTGGTCGGGTCTAATCACTTGGCTTCTATAATCCATAGTGAGCTCAAGCTGCCGGCGAGAGTGATGTTATTTCCCTTGGTTCGGATTTGTTACAACATTTCACTCTAAATTAAACGAATGGCAAGCCATTTGCCTTGTTTCAAAGAAAATATGACAATCACAGCCGAGTTGAAAAGGGCAGGAACATCTAACTCCAGCTTAAAAACTGTACGAAAGCACGAGGGTTAATTGTTCATCAAGTTTACAAAAAAACCCAGGTTAAAAAAGGGCAACAACATCTAACTCCAACACTATTTTCGGTAGTCACAGTCAAATGGATCGGTCAGGTCCATAGAATGAACATCCTGGGTCGTAAAATTTACTAGATTATGACCACAATATGTTGTAAATAGAAGCCCGACACGTTCAGAAGCTCTTTTGCCCACCTGACACTCCCTTTTTTGCTCTTCGACATACCCATCCGTCAAAACCATGCTGCTGATAAACTTAAGCCTGATGGACAATAGTAACCTCAATTCAGCAGGAAGAATGTGACAAATCTAGTGTTTGCACGATTGGCTACATATCGTTCTAGCGTTATTGACTTCAATCGAATCTCATGAGAAGTGAGAAAATCCCGATGCTTACGAATCCACCGATTGGTTATAACTTTCTTACCCCGTCCTGTTGCCTAAATAGACATGAAGATTGAAAACAGTTAATGTCTAAAAGAAAAGTGTCGAAAGAGAAACAGCTGAACGGTTAATTCTAGTACACTATATGCGGGCTTCCAGTGTGCGTGATATTATCACCTTTATATACAACTTCTCCAGACATGGAAAGCATTGCAGCAAGCCAATAATCTTGTTCAGATCAAAACTATTTATTTGGATATATAAGATCTTGACAGAATCCAGCACCATTGATAGGCCATCCATGGAGAAACTCTTCATTCCGTATAGAACATAATATTAGTACAAAATGTGTACTCCAAGATGATATATAACTTATGCGCAGAAATTTAAAATGCAGTTTATGGTTACAAGTGTAGATGATAATACAAAGTACCTGAAGAACTGTGGAGCCAAACACCATATTGAAATGAGCACAGAGATCATGTATTACACCCAAGGTCTCCAGTTTAGGCGCAGAGAGGACGGTTATTTGCAATGATGAATAACTAGAATCAAGGATCAACCTTTGAAGTGAAGGGACATCTTGGATGATGAGCTGCCTTCCGTCAAAAGAAATTCCAATTCTTACAAGGTTAGGCGACTTTATTTGGAGGCAACCGATTCTAACTGTGAAAACAAGCACCAAGCACTCCAGGGCAGGGCAACTGGAGTGGATGATGGTGTGCAATGAGGCCTCCAATATACGAATCCACACAAGGTAAAGTTTCTTAAGAAATGGGAGTCGAAGGTTTAGTACCAGATTGTCTGGTAGGTAGCACAACGCAAAGGTGGTGGTGTGGAGATTGGAGGAAAACCGCGAGATGGACATCGGTGCTGAGGGCAGGAGTTCATGGCGTTCATTATGTGGTATGTGATTTCCAGGGGAATAGTAGAACTCAAGCAGCTGTAGTTCTTTGAATTCAGGGGATTTTAGCCTGGCGTCCACCATGCAAGGCATGGTATGCTTGCTCAGGTAGAATGACGGGATGCAGAGGCTTTGAATGGAGCCCTGGTGGGAGGAGATGATGGCTCTGGGGATTTCAAAATCATTGAAGAGAGATAGCTGGCGACAGTCGAGATTAAGGGGCACGGAGCGCCATAGAGGGCGCCACCGAATTGAGAGGACTTGGATGCGGTAGCAATCCTTGGTGGGAGAAGCAAGATGATATCCCCAAGGACCGCGTCCGGGAGATCGCTGGACCGTCCACCCGAGATTCTGCGGGTTCCTGGGATCCGGTGGGGGCGGGTTCGCCGCTTCTCCCCGTGCTACCGTGTGCAGGATCTACAACAGGCGTCGCTGCTGGCGGGAGCCTCATCTTCTTGGCACTGGGGTCAGCTGACTCCATTTTCCTCGAGGGCGTCGCGTCGCGCTCACGGATTTGAGCAGAGTAACGAATGACGATCCTAGTTGTAGTGAGAGTGAAGAAGAAGGGGAGCTGGGGGTTTTCTGTAGGAGTGAGGAAGAAGGGGAGCTGGGGTTTTCTGTAGGAGTGAGGTGAGGAATTTGGGGTTACGAGTGGAGCGAGCTGACGTGAGGTGGGTTGGAGCGAGGAAGAAGAAGAGCACCCAGGTTTTTTGGGGGGGGTTGTGCTGGGTGTGGGTAGCGCCTCTCATTCAGTAAATATATGGGCTTTTGAATTAATTTTACTATTTACTAGTGTGGATGGGCTCTTTTGTCTTGGGCCCAGAAAAACAATTACTACTAGTATAGTGGAGACACTCTACAGGTACCCAGGAAAACAATTACTACTAGTACAGTGGAGACACTCTACCGCTTCTGGCTCCTCCTAGGTCATTGAAACGTCTCCCTCTACTGAATGCCATTATACTTTTGTTCACCGACATGCGGGCCATGCAGTGCACGGGCCCAAACGCCATCCACCAAATTAGAAGGCAGTATGCAGGCAGAGAGTCACCCAGGTCTTAGCGCGGCAGTAATGAGCCATCGTATCACAAAACCCCACCTCCCCGCAGTCTAAGTTTGACGGACGAATCAACCATCATTTCACTCTTCGCTGAATCCCCTTCTCCCTCACCATCTTCAAGAAAGGCAACACTCGCATCTGCCACTGTTCTTCTCTCCCAACGAAGGGAAGGTAAGCGGATCCGTGATGTTGGTATATTTCCGTTCAGAGAAAAAAAAGAACTTTTGCAAAGCAGTAACCGATCCTCACTCTCTTTTTTGTTTCATTGTCATTGCGATTGTGTTTTCCTTTCAGTGGTCTCCTAGTATTCGTCAGTTTCATGATGGACCAAGGAGAACTAGGCAAAGATCTGCCGATATTGGAGCAGACGCGGGAGGCTGATCCCCACGAGACAGAGAGCTCCAAGAAGATGGAGGCAGCCACTGAGCCGACCCCAGATATGCTCACGGCCACTACTGAGATGGCCAACGCCTCGTTTGAGGTTACAGCCCCCGTGGCACTGCAGGAGCAGTTTTCCCCTTCAAGGATGTGTCCTCCCAGCTGAGCTTCCCAAGTTGATTTTCTTCTTTGCTGATCTCGATTGTGGTTTTTCATATAAGTATGTGGTGATTAATAATGCAAAATTCTATTAGCTTCGATGCCATGCTATACATAGTGGTTTAAATAACTTGTGTTTCTTATACTGAAAAGTAATTCAGAATTTGTTTCTGTTTCAATTAGAGCCCTGATGCAGACAAGGAGTGTGTGGTTGTACATGTCACTCGCTATGAGGCGGATGACCTAAATATACGCACTGGGAAAATAGATTTCTTAGGTTGTTGGATCCTGGAAGCCATTTGCGGTTATACCAATGAAGAGTTGTATTCTAGCCTCACTGTTGTCAGGCATGTTGTCCAGGGTGTACTGAAGCACAAGAAGTTCAAAGCTACTCCTTTGTTTGTGAGGCATACTGTTCTTGTCAAGCTTACGCAGGAAGATGACATGGCATGCCTCCACAAACAAGTTTGTCAGTGGCAAGGCCACAAGGTTGTCTTCATGAAGGTTCACAGGATTGAGCTGCTACGGGACGTCCTCGATGATGTTCATGGCAAGGTCCGTCTTGTGTCCAGCCCAAATTAGATCGAGGCATGAAATAGTTTCCCGAGCTAGTGTTTAATAGTAGTTTGGATTGTGTCTAATTATCCGAACCTTGCCTGTTATCGACCCCTCTGGGGCTAGTACTCTATTTTAATCCGTCTATGGGAACTGCCGCTACTTTTGGGTGCCCGTGAATCATGTGAGAACCATCGTAATTGTTGCCAAAACAGATGCGTCCTCGCTAGTTTTTTCATGAATATGGCATGGTAAGACATAAGTTGTCACAGTTTATCATACGAGCAATGTGTGTTTTGATGAAATAGAGCACTCGTTCAAGAACTGTGCGCCGACGTATACATAAGTACTTGTAAACACTGTTGGTGCTACCCCACTCGTAAGGAGTTGTGCAAAACACAGCACATTGGCTCAGCTCGCTTCAACACTAGGCTATCGACCAGCTAACAATCAACAATCTGCTGTCTGACATATAAGCAACTATGTATCATGTTATAGAGGTTTATGTAGTCAACTGAGGCCACAATGTAATAAATTCCAAACGTTCACACGCTAGTCTAGCGCTCATGTGGAACACTCACATTAAACTCGTCTTCATAAAAAACTTGAAAATCATAAGTTAAGCAATTTTATACATCTCAATGATTCATAGAACATAACAAACATATACTAGTTCACAGCAAAAGACAAAGTTGTGAGAAGGTGAACAAATCTGGATAAAACAAGCAAGGCTTCTCTGAGCAAAGGGCCTTCCGGCAGGCTTAAATTTCCTAGAGTTCACTCTGGTTTTTTCTTGTTGCCACCTTCCAGGATTAGGTTCTCTCATTCCAGAATAACCAATTATAATGTGGTCTCAGCTAGAATGCTGAACTGAACCATGCAGTGTACTGACCAGCTGAAATTCTTATGCATTCCACTAAATTTAAGCACCGCTATTTCCAGAAATAAGCAGACCACAATGCCTCTTGTCCTCGCACCTATCCAAAATACCGCCGTGCAGCCGTGCCAGCTAGTCCTTGGTCCATGGATGAACTGGTAGAAAGTGCGTTCCGGACTAGGATGCAGTTGTTTTCGCTCGTCCCTGCACTGCAATCAGGAAGTAAAACATATGAATTAGCTTATTTTAGATTACGTTGGTCATTCTACCTTAGTTAGTACCAATGCAGGAATAACTTGAAGACGGGAGGTTAGACGACGATAACGAGGGATAGCCATCTCATTTTGCACAGTTGTACTAAAACTGAGGTGTGTGCTTTTGATTGCGCGGATAGAAACGATACGGAGATAGACATCCCTTTTTGTGCAAATACGAAATACGGTTATTTAAACAGTGACAGATATTTGCAGTGGCGTATGATTAACATCATAATCTATTGTGTTATAATTGGCACTAGATTGAAGTATGAAGAGTCCTTAAGTAAGTAGCATCACATCACATCAACAATGCCACTAGATTAACATGCAGAACAATAGCATTAGTATTACTGTCATGAGAGTAGCATATGGTCAGTAAATGTGCAATCAAATTTATGCAGTTCCACTGGGATGAAGCAATGTTAGCGGTGTGAGATTTAAGTGTAACTGAAAAACACAATTCATGGGAGATAATGCAAGATGGAAGCACTTCATAAAATGGTGATGGCATTGCTTCAATTTATCGATGGCACTAGACCATTACTTATAGTGACATTAGGTGGCATTGCTTAATGCTTCATGTGATTTTACATTAACAGTAGCGATATGGGCGTAGGTACAGCAGGGGCATAAAGTGGTGAGGCAGGTGTGGCTGCCGAGAGCGGCAAACACTCAGGCAGCATGTCTGCATTTGTCCCATTTTTATCTCCTCGGCGACATTTTCCTATGTGAGCACGGGAAATCTAGACCTTCTCATTCTCATTTGCGTTCTCACCCAACGCCCGTCACTTTATTTCCTTTTTCAACCAAGAGATAGGTCCACTTCCCCCCACCCTTCGCCATCCACCATGCTTTCTTCGTCTTTTCAACCAAGAGACCGGTTGGGTAGCCAGTATCTACTACTTTTCCCCGTTTCCTCTTAGAACCAAGTCCTAGATTCATGCTACAGCTTTCCCACTTTCTTCCCTGTTTGAACCAACGCTTAGAGTCGACTGTATAAACTAGCTTTACCTTTAATAATAGTAAAAGTCTAGGTGGCTTTGGAACAGCGGACGGAAGTAGAAAAAGATCCACACGAAGGGAGCTGGGGCAGTAGAGCAAGGCAGGTTTCGAAGGAATATATACGTGAGGGTTGTCGGCATGTGGCAAAGATGGCGTTGGGAGGCCGCATCTTGGCCACAATACCGCAGGGAGGAAGAAGGGGTCGGAGGCCCTCCCGAGCCGGTGCTCTCTCGGAGAGAACGGCACAGCCGCCGATCGGGACGCGCGGGCAGCCATTGGTCTCCTCCCTCGCCGCTGACGACAGCGTGAACGATGCACCTACACCCCTGCCCTGGTCGAGGTTGTCCGGCCGGATTTGTGACCACCCTGAGCTGAGAAAGAGTGTGGCTACCTATGTCTTCCTTAGATCTGGAGAGCATGAGAGAGTGAACGAGAGGAACCCTAGTAAAGTAAGCGCTAAGGCTCCTGCTTATATATATAGTGGAGTGATTTTTGTTGTACCAGCTTCAAAAAAATGCGCTCCTATGTGTACCCGTGAGTGGGTGTGAGAGAACTAGTGCGTGCGTGCACCGCTTCTCTTCGTGAGAGTACAATATACTATGCCCAAAGAACGTTCGCCGCAAGAGTAATAGTATAAGTGTGTGACGTGTGAGCTAAAATAAAATGTGCGCGACGTCTTTTGTTTTTTAGAAGTTCTGAGGGTAGGGTGTGAAGAACACATATGTGCATGACGTCTATCTGCAGATAGAAGGTGGGTGCGACGTGCGAGTCTGTGAGAGGACTCGGGAGAGTCGTGACTCGTGAGGGTGCGTGTGTGTGAGAGGGAGGGGGTCAAGTATCAATGCAATGCATGTGTCCGTAAATCATTATCCGACAAACGTTCGCCACAAGCCTTTTCCCGACGAACGCCGTAAGAACCGTTAGATCGGCATCCGACAGTGTCAGTTTTGCCATGTCATTTAACAGAACAGCCACTCCTCCTTCAAACAAATCTTCCACATGAGTGTTAGCAACTTCCGTATGCTCCCTCCGTTCCGAAATGCAGTGCATATAGTTTTATTGAAAATTCAAACCTCGCAAACTTTTACCGAGTTTTCTTCTACCAAATTTCACATGTAGAATACCCTATATATATCATTTCATTCATCTTCAAGAGGTAACTATAAATATGGGTGAGGAGTCTACAAAGAAAGACCATCATATCATCGCAGCAATTTCAACCATCCTTTAGTGTCGATGAATATCATAGGAACTCTATATGATATGATTTTTATAGGATTTTTTCCTTTGGAGTCAATTGGTTCATAGGAATAGATTCATATACTCCACATTTCAAAAGAAATAAACATGATATCATTTCTATAGCTTTAGAGCCACTTGGTTCATATGAATGGATTCCTATACTCCCTTAATTTCAAAGGAAAATAAACATTAGCATATATTCAATAGAAAAGTTCCTATGATATGAACCAAATTACATCTCTTTTCTAATCCCTCCTCGTAGGAATTGAGATA
The DNA here is from genome assembly GCF_002162155.2 of Triticum dicoccoides. NCBI lineage: Eukaryota > Viridiplantae > Streptophyta > Magnoliopsida > Poales > Poaceae > Triticum > Triticum dicoccoides. Next base: position 35,139,601 of record NC_041389.1, read on the forward strand.
CATGTCATCTCTAGATTTAATAGAAAAGTTCCTATGATGTGAACCAAATAACACCTCTTTTCCAATCCCTACTCATAGGAATTGAGATGCTCCATGTCATCTCTTTCCCTACAACTTCCATGTATACAACTTCTATTCCTAAATAGATAGTACAACCCACTAGTAGCTTGTTTCCAAAACATGCAACTATGGCACAAGAACTATATAGTGTAGCAATAACTTTGAAAGATGGTCGCTGGATGAAGCTAATCCGACAGTGTAGAGAAGGCAAATCCGAGCACTACTGACCGTTGGATATCATCAACATTCTACCAGATCTTCCACATGTACAATTTAAAAGACTCCATGGTTGAACTTAAGCATATGCACAAATCTCAAAACACAAGCACTTCTCCTTGTTCTATAATTTTCTGTATCATAATTGATTTTTTTCTTAATGAATTGCCATTATTTGTTTTTTACTTTATGCTTTACAATGCACAACCCCATGAATCTTAACATCTATTTATATATAAAAAGTAATATAAGAGCTAACCAGAAAAATGAGAATTAGTCTCGAAAATCTCACAATAATTAGAAAAATCCAACCGTTGATTTCCATGGCCCATAATAATTAACTAATGTCCACCAATGGATCTAAAAGCAGACAAATAATTACCCCCCACTGCCCTTCATTGATTTTTCTCGGACCACACCTTCAAAAAAATCCTTTGACATGATAATGGACAATAAACATCTACGATTCTACCTTCCCTAATTAGGGTCTCATAACCCTAAAAAAATAGGGACTTATAGTATCGAAATAATTACCCGCCACTTCCCTTCATTGATTTTTCTCGGACCACACCTTTAAAAAAATCCTTTGACATGATAATGGACAATAAACATCTATGATTCTACCTTTCCTAATTAGGGTCTCATAACCCTAAAAAAACAGGGACTCATAGTAACGCCCACGTGGCCGCCGCCGTCGTTCACCTCCTTGAAGCTGCCCCGATCAGGCACACAGCCGCCGTCCTCGCTTCGCCTACATGAAGTTGTCAGACTCTCTTGCTTGAAGCCATGCGATTCACTTTACCATGCATGCACATCACCACATCGCATCAGTATTAGATATTGCCTCCCGAGCACATAGACCATCAAGCATCTTTCCCATGCATGCACACGTCTTTGGACTACTTCAACATGTACATGTGTAATGTGTTTTGCTTTGGTGGAGATCGATCCAGATGCATGCTTGCTTCATCGAGCTGTTAGATTATTATGTCTCGATTTATGCGTGCAAGACGTGATGGACTGATGGTGCACTGCAGATGTATGTTAGCCGGCCAGCCGGCGGCCGGAGCCAGGTATTCAGCAGTAACACAATCCTCTACATATTCATGTTGCCATGATATAGACTATAAGGCTGTTTTTGCTGCAATCTAACTGCCTTCTAATATAGCTAGCTAGAATGCATGCATCTACTGATATATACATCAGCTCAACAAGAAGAAGAGCAGACCGGTAGATGTATGATGTATTAATTTAATGACAACAACAGAACACATTATGCAAAAATTCCAACAGCAGCGCGCTGACAGTCTAAATAACAGTAGTAAAAAAGGGGCAAATCTGAGAAACATTAGTACCGGCTTGCATATGAGCCGGCACTAATGTGTCCATTAGTGCCGGTTCAAATGACTAGGCGGGAGGAGATCTTTAGTACCGGTTCAATGCGAATCTTTAGTACCGATTTGTGTCACGAACCGGTACTAAAGGTGCTGGCCGGGCACCAACATCTGTAATACCGGTACGTGGCACGAACCAGTAATAAAGAGGTTGTGGCAGGGCTATTTTTAGTCCCACCTCGCTCCCCTAACAAGATTTTGACCACCGTAAATATTTTACTTCTCACACTATCACAAGCATTTGGTCTTCATTGAACTCTATGTGTAGGATCTGTGGCTGCAATAGGAGTCTTCGCTGGTTCTTAAATCGGTGGTAGATTCCTATTGACAATTTAGATTCTATACAAAAAGATCATTGATGATCAATGTATTTTTTATGTACTTCTCTGTAGCAGTAGCGTGTTTTGGCTGAAAGGCGGTACTGATCATCGTATTTTTTCTGCGTTTAGATGCACAATTTAAATATGTTACTTCTCAAACTATCACAAGCATTTGATCTTCATTAAACTCTATGTGTATAATTTGTGGACTCAATATGAGTCTTCACCTGTTTCGGACGAGAACGCATCAGTTACACCGGCACTTCGTTTTTTTAACTTATTTGACCTCCAGACTTTTTTTGAGCCAGCATTATGCAGTATTCGAAGCGACGTCATTAATTTCCAACACGTTCTCACATCATTTGTTGTTTTTCAGTCACCGATTTGTTTAGATCAGAGCTAAATGACCATGAAAATGAAAATCACTACAAAACAAACTCTGAAGATGTTGACGGTATCATCATTTCACCCGCATAGCATGCGCGAAAGAGTAGAGAGGGTCACGGCAAAAACTGGACAAACTACATGTACAAACTGGACAATCTCTTTCGGAGTATCAGGGTTTCGGACGAGAACTCATCAGTTAAAGGGGCACTTCATTTTTTTAACTTATTTGAGCTCCAGATTTTTTTTTGAGCCGGCATTATGGAGCATTCGAAACAACGTCATCAATTTCCAACATGTTCTCACATCATTTGCTGTTTTTCAATCACCAATTTGTTTAGATCAGAGCTAAATGACCGTGAAAATGAAAATCACTACAAAACAAACTCTAAAAATGTTGAAGGTATCATCATTTCACCCGCATAGCATGTGCGAAAGAGTAGAGAGGGTCACAGCAAAAACTGGACGAACTACGTGTACAAACTGGACAATCTCTTTCGGAGTATCAGGGTTTCGCACAAGAACCCATCAATTACACTGGCACTTCATTTTTTTTACTTGTTTGAACTCCAGACTTTTTTGAGCCGGCATTATGCAGCATTCGAAGCGACGCTATCAATTTCCAACATGTTCCGATGGCAAAGAAACTAAATACAGCAAAAAAAACTACTCAAAAATAAATAGAAGAAAAAAATAAAGCAGAAAATAAAAAACTATATAAAAAAATTACTCAAAAATAAATAGAAGAAAACAAATAATGCAGAAAAGAAAAAAATTATATAAAAAATTATTGGGGCGCTGCCCGGTGGGTCTGCCAGACCTAGGGTATGCAAATTCAGGACCAGAAGGGCCAGCGGGCTCACAGGGCAGCGCACCCTAGTTAGGCCCAGAAGACTGCTATATAGAGGAGTTCGAAAGGGCAGCCGCGGCTGGGTTTATAAACCAGTGCGGCTGCCCTTCGCTCGGCGAGGTGGGACTAAAAATAGCGCACTGCGGGTGGCAGCACACGACCATTAGTACCGGTTGGTGGCTCCAACCGGTACTAATGTGTTGCTATTTAGTACCGGTTGGAGCCACCAACCAGTACTAAAGGCCCTCGTTTCCCGCCGCTTGGGCTGGCCAAAATTGTCTTTAGTACCCGTTGGAGGCTCCAACCGGTATTAAAGGCCCCTCCTATCTATACTATACTTACGAAAAAATAGTTCCATCGTCCACCACTTCTCCACTTCGATTCTCGCGCGACATCAATCTATCGCCGACGCCACCGCGCCGCCGTGCCGTCGCCCCCGCCGCCCTCGATCGCCACCCCCGCCGCACGTCGTTGCCGTCCCCGTCGCCCTCGCCGCCCCCACCGCCCGTCGTCGCCGTCCCCGTCGTCGCCGCGCGCCCCCGCCGCCCACCGTCGCTGTGGTTTCCATGGTTAGCGAACCCTGTGGTGCGTTTACGTGTCGGTCATCAACACTCGCAGTTTTGGCCGATTCTACCCCATTTCTTGGATTATTACTCACCATTTTGGGGTCCCGAAGCGATTTCCATAATTGTTGAACACCAAGGTCCGCTTATGTGTCGGTCATCAACACTGGCAGTTTCGGCCTATTCTGGCCCGTTTGATGGACTATTAGTCACTGTTTTGGGGTCCCGCAGTGGTTTCCATGGTTAGCGAACCCTGTGGTGCGTTTACGTGTCGGTCATCAACACGCGCAGTTTTGGCCGATTCTACCCCATTT
>NC_041389.1:35146978-35151628 GCF_002162155.2 Triticum dicoccoides
GGCCCGTTTGATGGACTATTAGTCACTGTTTTGGGGTCCCGCAGTGGTTTCCATGGTTAGCGAACCCTGTGGTGCGTTTACGTGTCGGTCATCAACACGCGCAGTTTTGGCCGATTCTACCCCATTTCTTGGATTATTACTCACCGTTTTAGGGTCCCGAAGCGATTTCCATAATTGTTGAACACCAAGGTCCGCTTATGTGTCGGTCATCAACACTGGCAGTTTCGGCCTATTCTGGCCCGTTTGATGGACTATTAGTCACTGTTTTGGGGTCCCCAAAACCACTGCCATTGCCGCCCCCGCCCCCCGTACGCCCACCGCCGCCGCCCGTGCACACACGCATACACACATCCATACACACACATACACACACACACACATTACACACACATGTACGTACACACATACACACACACATATTTTTTACTTATTTTCTGTTTTCTATTGTTTAGATAAATTAATTAATATAACTAGTTTATTTTTAGAATGTTAGAATGTTAATGTTAGATGAATTATTTTTAGTAAGAAAATTTATGTATATATATGAGATTATTTGAACTAGTTGAATTAATAGAACTTGTTTATTTTTAGTAAGAAAATTTAGTTATATGAAGTTATTTGAACTAGTTGAATTAATATAACAAGTTTATTTCTAGTAAGAAAATTTAGGTATATGAGATTATTTGAACTAGTTGAATTAATATAACTAGTTTATTTTTAGTAAGAAAATTTAGGTATATGAGATTATTTGAACTAGTAGAATTAATATAAATAGTTTATTTTTAGTAAAAAAATTTAGGTATATGAGACTATTTAAACTATTTAATTAATATAACTAGTTTATTTTTAGTAAATGCTTAGTTGAATTAGTTGAATTAATTGAATTAGTAATTGTTTAATGTTTCGCCTATATGAACATAGGAAATGTCGTCTGACGACGGAAAAAATTTCATTATGTACGAATACTGTGAAGATCAGCATGGCCTGTGCAACAGAAATTTCCTTGTTGATGATAGGCGATTCAGCATCAAGCTGGATGAGACCTTCGAATTCGATACAGTAAGTCACAACGACAAGTCTGTTTTCATAATTAAGCCTGACTTATATATGCTTCTTTTGCCTGACTTATAATTTTTAATTTTCACTATTCTAGTAGCGCATCCCCTGCCATGCAATAATTTTTGTCTTGGATAAGGTAGGTTTCAATGCTATGGAAACTATGAAGGTAAAAAGAGTTTAACTGAAAACTGAGCATGGTTATACTTTCAACGTCAAAGTATACAATGCAAACACGTACACCTATTTTGAATGCAAAATTTGGCAAGCACTATGCAAGGCTTATGCATTTGATCCTGATATGGTTATCACCTTTGATATTCGTCCGGAAGATGATATTGAAGGTAATAGAGACATATGGGTCGATGTGGAGACGCCTCCAGTTCTATCATTATGTGAGTTCTTCTCAACTATATTTTTGTCTTTGATATTGCTTATTCAAAAATAATTGACAACTAATTTCTATTGACAGCTTATTTCCATTCAAGCAAACATGTCCGGCGCTTGGTAGACAGGACATAATACTGTCCCAGAGCTGAACTAAACTGCGAGGAGATAAGTCATTATGTTTCATGGCTTGAGGATCTTCATACTGTGAAGACAAATTTTCTTCCTGCACTTAGAAATGTTAGTACTCAAAACATGCGACCAATAGTGATCGTATTGAACTACGGTCACATCTATTGAGGAATGATGTTAAGATTTTTACTATTTGTCCTCAGTGCATCTTTTGCATACATAATTTTTTTGCTAAACTTTCATTGCTAAGTATATTAGTTAAGTAATATACGATGTTCTTCAACAGGGACTCCCGATAACAATTGTGCCTCAAGGGATCGAGACTAAAGGTCGCCTGTCAATTGTTAGCTTACGGCCAAGATATCCTGCATTGCACATGAGTGCATTCAGGATTTCTAGAAGCGATGAATGCTTAATAGTGAAAGATTGAAGGAAAAATATTAACGATTGCAGAGAAGTACTAGGGGGCAGCAATGAGAAGCGCAACCCACGATTAGGAGACAGGTTCATCTGCATGCTCCAGTATGATGAATCAGGAGAGCTATACATGTTCTATGCTATTTTACCTGAGAGAGAGTAGCAGGAGTGATTTAGCTAGTTCATGCTTTTAGTACTTGTCCTTCATGTCCATGTTCTTCGTTCTGAACTTAATCTCAAAGAGTGATTTGCTTTTGTGGTGTTATATATGAACGCTTATAATATCATGACAATCATGTTGAACTCGATGGTATTTTTGCTTCTGGTACAAGTGAATGTTTATTCTTTAAGCTACTGTTGGTGGTGATTAGATAGCGGTAATGACTATGATGATGATGATGATGAGTTATTATATCATTTAATGAAAGAAACCGCATATTAGTTTCAGCTGGATGGATCCTACCTAAGTGATCAAGTATATATATGTCATATCCATATATATTATACTTGATCACCTAATTAGGTGATCAAGTATAATATTGATATGGCATATACTTGATCACTTAGCTAGTAGCTAGCTAGCTAGATCGATGCATCCAGTCAAAACTAATCCGCGGTACTTTCACCTAATGATTTAACAACTCATTATAATGTAAAACAATCACTAAATTAAATTGAAAACACAAAATTTAATGAAAATTAAAAAAAACACCCAAACATTTAGTACCGGTTGGTGTTACCAACCAGTACTAATGTTCTACACGCATCCGGGCCTGGCTCGTGCCACGTGGAGGCACTTTAGCACCGATTCGTCACGAACCGGTACTAAAGGGGGCGACCTTTAGTCCCCACTCTTTAGTGCCGGTTGGCGAACCGGCACTAAAGGCCGTCACAAACCGACATTAAAGGCCGGTTCTGCACTAGTGTAAGAAGACCGATGGCTACCCTTCATCATCGGCAATGTCAGGTAAACATCACATGCCCACTGTTATGTCAATACGTCACCAACGTCGTGCAAGATGAATTGTTGCGTGTAGCCGTCTACACAAGATCAAATTAGCTGGGCACCAGGGTGTATGAAAGTAACTAACACATTTTATTGTTTTGATCTGAATGTACTTTTAGACTAATGTACGTTCATTATTTTCCATAGTCCTTTTTGAATTTCTCCTTGGTTACTGTTGCTTTGCATACATCTTTATACGAGGTCTCGATTTAGTATACCATGGAGGTTCAGATGGTGACATGTAACCAGTGAATATAGAAAAATGAAATCATCCATCCATGTTGTTTGGTGTCTGGTGCTGCTGAGCAGTCTCTCTCATAGTGAAACACCAAAGACATAGTGATTATGCAGTAATTACCAGGAGGAGACCGAACTTGAATCCCGCATGTTTGCAGTGTGTCCGGACACCATGATTCTTGTCTTCACATTTTGGATAGTATGATCTATTCACTTCACTTAATCTTTCAGTGTGAACCACGAAAATCCATCCCTGCAAGATTTGTTCTATACCCTGCCTCAAGCACTGTTCATGCTTCTGCGGCCACCACCGCAAAACAGACGAGCGAGGCTCTCAACCAGCATACTGCTCCATACCTCACTGAGATCTTAAAATGCAACACCAACTACGAGCTCATGCGGCACTGCCGATGGCGGGACGACCCGCCAAGCGGTTGCCGTTGCAAAGCGACGGCGCTCCTGCAGCCCTAGCAAGAAACATGTTACTTTTATTTCTAGCGCTCATATTCTAGCTGGTGCAAATAGGTCTGGATTCTGTATCAACATAGTACGTACATAGATGGATGTCATCTTTCTAGGAATCCTTATACATGGAACTATGTATATAATTCTGGATTTCATCATCCATGCATCACAACAGTGAGGATGTATATTGTGCAAATCTCTTATTTATGTGGCCTAGGAAGTGTCTTGGTTAACTTTCTTTCCTCTTTGTTTTGTACTTCCACATTTTGTAATTTTTAGATTTAACTAAAGTACCTTCGAATGATTATTCTATGATTCCTGAGTTAAAAAAACTGTGAGGATATTACTAGAAAATTGAGTATCTCTGAATAATAAACATAGTAACTGTAGAGAGCAAATCATAGAATTGATATGTAGACCATGAACTGGATGGAGGAAGTAAAAGAATTGACTGCTGTTTGTGAGTACAAAAATTGCCTGGGTTCAAAAAACAAAAGGAGAAACAAACAAAAATAATAAAACGTGGCACTCTTGCACAAAGAGATTACTCCTGTAAGGCGCTCCACACGTGTTAGCGCGGAATCCTTCGCTCACAGCCTTTGGTGGCAATTAACATACACATACTAATTATGAACTCGCAATCAAACTGTTATTTCGCAACTTGATCGTATAACGACAAAAATATGTTGGAGGTATTACGTGTTCACAAATGAAACAATTATGAGAGATGCATCCATAGTATCATCTATCTTGCAGCAGAGCAGTAATATGGCTAATTAATCATTTGTAATCTCTCTCTCTACCACTCCCTCTCCCTCTTTTTCTCTCTCCCTCAAAGTTGGATGGAATCAATCAGTGAATTTGTATGTCATTTACTTGAATGGAACCTATAAGTTGGTGTCTTTTTTAGCTTGGTGGTCAATATGACCAGAATGATCGGAGAAACAGTA
>NC_041389.1:35151902-35152974 GCF_002162155.2 Triticum dicoccoides
CGCTTCAGAAATTAACAATTGGCAAAATCTATTTCAGTTCTGCTCGCTGTCATTTAGGAGAAACTGAGGAATATCCTTTTTCTTTGGGTCTAAACCCTTTGCTAACTCAAAATGATTTATATTGTTTGTGTTGTTCGGTACAGATGAGCATTTTTTTCAAGCAGAAAGTGTTATTAGGTAGATGGTACCAACCAATATTTTATGGCTTTCCAGTTTGGAAGTTTTGATATACATTACTAACGAAAGATTTCCATGCATGCGTGAGGAAACAAGCACTTGCGAAATTTCAGACATTGAAAATTCAGAGCACAGATGATGCACTAAAAAGTTGAGATAATAAGCTTAATGTTGGTGGTGCGATGATTACTAGCTTTAAAACAAGCGTTACATATGTAGTTATCACAAAAAGAGGCTTGCTTCCAAACATCCTTATTATTATGTGGTTGCATTGCCGTCACGGTCTATCAAGTACTGTAAGATAGTAGAGGTCATGTCAATGCACTAAGCTTCGAAAGTGATGAGGACCAAAAGTGGCTTATTTAGCATGTTACCTGATAATGATTTGAATTTTCGAAGGAAGGAAAAAACTGTGACTAAAAATGTAAACGAGTTAAAGTCTTATGTAATGTTCTCCCATCTCTGCTATAAACTATGAAAGTAACAAATACTGAGATATGTATGTTAATTTTCCTACCATGTTACCCTTTGCAAAATCACAAACAATATTTCATGAAGTGTAAGTTAGTAGGGATTGTGTCCGCGTAATAAGGATCAAAAATTGACGTGGACCATAAAGAGACGTATTTGGGATGCTACTTGACATTCATTTGGTTTTTTGAAAGAAGAAAAATAAAGAACGGTGATTTAATACATGAACGAGTTGAAAGTCTTATGTCATGTTCATTTTCCTCTCTAATATAAATTATGAACATAACAAACATTTAAATATGTCTACAATTGTATAGACATTTGAAATTTAATGCCATGTTATCATTTAGGTGATTACAAACAATGTTATTGTGCATGATGAGAAAATGTTGTTAATCTACTTTTGCTTATTTTGTTACATAAA
>NC_041389.1:35153096-35161858 GCF_002162155.2 Triticum dicoccoides
TGTGCTGGACAAAATATCAACTTCGACTTTCACATATGAAGTAAGATTCATGATAGAGTTTGCGAACAACTAAAAGAAATATGCATTTTGATTCTTTAATTATGCTTTCCAGGTTGTCTAGAATTTATGAGATTGTAATTCAAGAAATTGGTTTTCTTCGATGCACTTCTTATTTGTGAGTTACCTATCAAAGAATGGTTAATTTAAGATGATCCCCGCGCAAAGGACCCATGAAACCACTATCGTTCTGTACATAATTTGTACATGGTTTTTAAGAGAAGTAGTATTGGAAATTTTATTTCTAGAAGTGTGCAAAATGTTTTAGAAACTTTCCTTACATGCAAATATGAGCCAACATTGTTCATGCTTAGTGCACGTGTCTTAAATTAACTAAAAATGAGCATGGAAACAAATACCTAACACGGCGGTTTTAATGGATATATATAGTATAAATGTACTCTAACTTTATATACTAATTAAGAAAACTCTTATTGTAAAAGACACTAGCTAAAACAATTTTATATGTCAGTCATAAACATCGTTAGGAAATACACATATGCCTATACGTAAACAGTACAGACTATTTAATTTGTGTTTAAATAAAAATACCCCCCCCCCCACCCCGTGATCGAAAATAAGTGTCAAAACTACCACACTTATTATAGATCGGAGGGAGTACAATGTAACATGATAAATTGCCAAAATAATGACACAAATATAATTTGCACAAAACCACCAATCATAGTCCGATCTGAATAATGAGTAGATAAATGATAAATGGATAACATATATTATGTAAGCATATGTGTTATATTGTAAATGTTATCACATTGAGTTCTAGTTTTTCTTTGAAGAAATCAAATAATAAGGTATTATTATTTACAACATAAAATTCTAGCCCGCGCATCGAGCGGGCCACTTTGCTAGTTTTTATAAAACTAATTGATTTTGAATGAGATGAACTATAAGAACTAAACGAACATCTACATCATGCATATATGACTCGAAGCTTTACATGCTATAGTGTGTATTTATTCATAATTTGGTTTCGAAATCTCATGCGTTCAATGCATGTGTATCTTACTAGTTTTGAGTAGAGTAGCAAATTTCACGCGGCCCTCTGTATATCAAAATGCAGGGCCCATGCATCATTGCCTTTCGGTCGAATCTACGTCCACAATTTTTTGTACGTATACTATATCTCCATTGGTCCCCGAACCCAAAATGTTGCCTCGTTCCCGTAAAACTAAGCGGCCCACACATATTTAAGGCATTGACTCGAACCCGTTTACTACACGTGGCCCCGCACGCCGTAGTACTCCTACAAACCCTACCGCCGCACTCATCATCGGTATTCTTCAAGAGGACGAGGGAGAAGCCGATTTGTAGTGGAGGCTCTTTAAAAAAAGGATCTGCAGTGGAGACCCCTACCCTAGGGTGCCCTAGGTAGCTGCCGCACGCATCATTGTTTTCTCTTTTCTTTATGCTCTTGCGCCCTAGAGTGAAATGATGGTTGCTTCGTTCGTCCAGATTAATGCGGGAAAGGTGGGGCTTTGTGATTGACCCCTCATCGCTCATTTTCTACTACTGTGGCGTTACGACCGGGGTGCCTCCAATTCCAACCACTGCTCCGAACTGTAATTTGGTGCATCGCACGTGGAACAAGACGGTGGATGAGCCACATGTCGGCCAAAGGGGTCCTGTTAAGTGTGTCGCCATTTCGTGTACGGACTGACCTAACTTGAGTTGCTACGCCAACACGACATGAGCAGCCTACCACTTGGTTTCGGTCCTTGGTGAATCCCAACTATATTGATCTAAAAAGATACGTGCTGAACTACCCTCTCCGTCTCGGTTTTTTATTTTTAGGCGTCTCGGTTTATAGGGCATGCACGTAGTTCTAGGTCATCCATTTGACTAACTAAATATGAGTTACTATGTCACAAAAAGTATATCATTGGATTCTTAAGCGGATGTAGTTGTATTTAAAAGTCGAGGGCGGGGCTTTTCCTGCACGGTAGACGGGGCAGTTCCGCCTAGTCGGTTTGACAGAGACGCGAGAAGACGAGGGAGTAGGCTGCTGCAAACGTAGGGCTGTGTGATTTGACAGCGATTTACTGCTGGACAGGTGGGGCCCCGTGATTTGACTTGCCATTATCATTTTAACTGCGGCGCTACGACCGGCGTGAGTCTCCCGATTCCTGACCACCTCCATATAGGTGCCTCTCCCAATGCTCCACCATGTAGTAGAGGTTGTCTCTTGCATGAGAGCCCACTTCTTCACTTTTTCCTTGCCTCTCTTTCCTCCACATATGCAAAAATGTCATGTAAAGCGCACTATTGTACTTACTTGCTCCTACATGTGCTAAGCTTGCCACATAGGCATAAAGTTTGATGTGGCAAGTTAATCAAGAAGAGAGAGACTAGTTTGGTGACCCAAGGAAGAAACGGTGCTAAGCGCGTGTACCTAGATGAAAAGATAATTTTGAGTCTATAGATAATTAAATGAAGCAAACTTAGCAACAAAAAACTAATAAGCACACCATTTCATTAGAAGAGGTCACTTCTTGGCAAATGCAATATATACTAGTACTCCCTATGTCCCATAATATAAGAATGTTTTTGGCACTACACTAGTGTCAAAAACGTTCTTATATTATGGGACGGAGGGAGTACGAAGAAAGAGATAGAGAGAAGTAAAAAAATACACGTATAGCCAACCTTATAGCTAACCTTGTTGTAGTATGAGTGACTAAGTGATGACTATGTATGACATGCCAACATCAGATAGCCTAACACACCGTGTAAAATCTCCAAGGGCACGACCGCGCGTGCGACGCGACGGTTGTGGTGGGCGCGACCATGATACGGGCTGCTGGCAGCCCTTGGATCTGAGATCAAACGGTTGCATGCTAAGTTGCTGAAAATTAGCAGAATAACCATCCAGGATAGGATATTCACCCATAAGTCTAGAATCACGCCATGCAACCATTCGATCTCAGATACAAGGACTCACGGAAGCCCATACCATGGGAGAATGGAAAGCCACTACCCTGCCGTTCGCACGCTGGCAGTTCCCTCCTACTCGTCCCCGCACGTCCTTTAATACTACGAAGGTTCGCTCCTAGTCGTCCCGTCCTTTTCACATTACGGTAGTTCCACTAATCCTAATCCTCCTCCCAAATCCATGGCGTCCCAAATCTCCATGATCGGCGGTGAGTACAAGGTTAGAACCATCACCGGCGATGAGTTCGACGTCATCTACACCCGTTCTTCCACGACGGTGAAAGGATGCCTTTCTCGCTTCAGACGCATGTTCGAAAAATCAGATGATGAGTGGGTTGCTGGGCTAGATGTTGAGTATACCATAGTCCTGGGACGAGAGAAGGATCTAAAGGATGAAGAGAGGAAGAAGCCCGCCGTGATCCAGGTTTGCGTGCATGACTTATGCTTGGTCTACCACATATGCCATGCCGACATTGAATGCCTTGATTTTAAGAACTTCCTCGAGAGCAACCTAGTCAAATTCATTACTGTAGACTTTAGGAACGACAAAGAAGTCCTGGGTTGGATAGGCCTCGTTGTAGGCAACCCCTTCGACCTCCAGAAGAATCGACTGGTGTCCTCTCGTCAGCCCTCAATGCTGACCCTGGCAGGATCCATGGTTCATCCTTCGTACCGTAAACTGGAGAAACCTCATTACACATTTCATCGTCATGCATGGCAGCGGAGTGTACTAGATATAGCCACATCCACTACGCTGCAATGGATGGCTACCTTTGTTTCAATATCTACAAGGGTTGGATGAAGAGCAAGAGCCAAGTGTGCGGTTCAAGCAAAGAAGTATCGGCCAAGAGGAAGAGGGACAAGGACGAAGTCGAGGACGTGGATGAGGACTCCGGGTGAGTAAGGTGTCAGTATGGTTGCTCATGGTGGTTCTAAAGCAGTGTCTACCAGATTAGTTGCATAGTTTAATTTCAGGCGTGCTTAGTTTAATTTGAGGGGTGTGTTGTGCTGAGCCCCCAACAGAACTATGTTATGTTTGTTCTCGTTACTTTAACTCTTCAGTATGTACATACTACTAGTATTTCTTTAACAGAATTTAGCACCCCAATTAAGCACGTACTAGCTTTTTTAATAGTACTATATGCATAATTTGGTGACGAGCGCTCTCTATATGTACCACCTTTTTTTTCTAATTTCAATTTTTGCTCCATGGCGCAATCCATCGATACTACTACTGTACAAAAGTATACATTTTTTAAAAGGCTAGAGTACTGTTCATCAGATATACAGCCAGTTAAATTCTCAACCTAGAACGACGTGTATGCCATGTAGTAAACCGATATGGAGGAAGTATAGTAAAAATGAGGTGATTTTACCGAGCGATCGGCGGGGGAGCATGGCCTGTCATGCGGTCCCACGTGTCATGATGTACCAAGGTGATGCGCGTGTCCCTCTTGAGGCAGAAACAATACTACGTGGTTTGAGATGATGGTGAACCGAAGTATGAAATAATGGTTGCTTCGTCTGTCTGGGAAGGTGTGGCATTGTGATTTGACGTCTCATTGCTCATTACTACTACTGGGCCAGTACGAGTGGGGTGCGTCCCCACTGCCGTTCTGCACTGTTATTTGGTGCTTGACACGTCGACCCAGTTGCTTTATGTCCCACATGTCGGCGACAGGAAGTACAGAATTCATGAAAGGGAGCAACTTAGTTTTGGAAAAATCTGTTTTTACGGAGTACGTACCCACTAGGGTTTATAGGGGTCATCTAAAACACATTAGTTTTTCCGTTTGATAAGTCTCAATTCTACTACTAGTAGTAGTACTATTACATGTTGGATTTTGAGGTGCGTTAGATCACCCGATGCAAGCAGTGTCAAGAGGAAACTCACCAATGCATGTAGAAGTTCATGGAAATTTAGTGCTCATTCATGCATTCGTTCTAATTAATGCCTCGGTAAACATAACTTCTTGAAAAAAACGAGTGTACTAATTACTTGCGCAAACTACGAAATTAATTCGACCACTCACCGTCTATCTTGGTTGGAGAGATTTTGAAATTGAGCCATAAACTGGAAAGGAGGGAGTAGTAACTTTTGTCTCGATTACTATTTGTGGCCTTGTATAGATGCAAAATGTATTTTTTATAGTGGCCTTGGAGAAGTAAATGGAGGGAGTACTAAAGACATACTCCCTCCATTTTTTTACTCCGCGTATAAGTTTGGTCAAAGTCAAACTACATAAAGTTTGACCAAATTTATATTTAAAAATATGAACATCTACAATACTTAAATTATATAATATGAAAATACATTTCATGGTACATCTGAAAATGTTGATTTCATATTGAAATGTTGATATTTTTTAATATAAAGTTAGTCAAACTATGCAAAGGTTGACTTTGACCAAACGGAGGGAGTATATATTCCAAACAATATGATAATCTCTCTAAACAAGGTACGTAGTAGGGACGAGGAGTAAACGGAGGGAGTAGTAAAATTTTCTTCTCGTGCTGCGAGCCACCGCGCGCGTGGGCAAGGGAGCGGGCGTAAGGCGTACAGTACTACTACTACTACTACTACTACTACTACTTGTAAGCGAGCTTCAACTCATTCTGCGAGCCACCGCACCCGTTGGCGGGGGACACGGTGTACTAAGCAAGGTTCTCCTCGTTCTGTGAGTTGATGGGACACATCAAAAGTACTGCAGTGTATAGAGCCTTGCCTCTAAGGTAGACCCCACATGGTTGCCTCTTTTTAAAACATAACACGTCAAGTCACAATTTGTTTGTTCACCCGTGGTAGACGATCCTCCCTCCACCAAGTGGACAACTAGTAAACGTGTCAAATTACCACGTGGGCTGCCTTTTCGTACAGAATTGAGCTCCACCGTGTACCCGCACGAGTGTGGTTTGGAAAGAGACGGGAGTACGTGCGCCGTGCATGCACCTCTTCTCTTCGTGCACGCCCCCCACCAACGTGGGTGTGTGTGAGAGAGATACAAACCTAGACATAATGGGTTGTCCATCCCCATGCCTCTGCCCAGTCCGACCACCAGTCACCAGCATGCCCCACTCCTCCTCACCTTATCTCTCATATTTCTCCCTCCATTTTTATATACAAGGGGCCACTATCAAAATTAAAATTTGCAGATATACAAGGCCACTAACAATAATCGATGCAATATTAATGGTGTTTGCATCGTGGTACTAGAAAAGGAGGACATTAATTATCCCTTGCATGCATGTGGGAGTTTGTAAAAAAATGCATCTTGATGTTCCGTGCAATGCACGGGCATCTTGCTAGTCCATGAAAACAACACATGGAAAAATTCCACGGCGAACGAGGGATTAGAATCTGTTGGGAGGGGCTGTTTGGATCTTGCCCGGGGTAGCCAAAATATTGGCAACCCTTTTGTCCACCGGTGCCTTTGCCACCGATGAACGAGGAATGGCTCAGGTGCTCATGCATCCTCCAGCGCGTAGGTTGGAGACGAGCTCGCACGAGCTGTGTTTTTTTTGTCCCAGAACACCACCCGAGCTGCCCGCAAATTACGCCATCCAACTGTAGCCGCACACATTATGACAGCAACTCAACCAACCAGACGAAATTCACGCAAACACGTAGACAAACTGATATTTCATATAACAATGATGGAAATCATATAAAATACCGGATTTTCATACAAACATGACGGATTTCATTACATTCAAATGAACTACGTGGTGCTAGTTCTGGACAGCGCAGGTATATAATACCTGGCCTAAATGGTCGCCCGCCGATCGATTTGTGTTCCTCATGTCCGGCAGCACGATCACCGGATTGCCGGGAGCCCTAGAGGTATATGCTTCAGTGCAAAGGATGGCTCGCTTTCCCACTGCCCAGCTGATATCATTGGCTGATGCCGAAGATGATGGTGGTCGGCACCGGTTCGAGTTCATCACCAGCCACTACTTTGCCATGGCCGGCACCGGCTCGAGTTCATCCTAACATTCCCCTCTTCCGTGGAGCCCATGCGGGATCGACGAATGTCCTCACAACAAAAGGATCCGGCAAGACACCTGTTGTGTACGCCGGTGTCGCCTCCGCGGTGGCCTTCATGGGACCCAAGCGGCAGCAGCCTCCCGTGTTCTACTTCTCCTCGATGATGGCGGCGGACGTGGAGGCGCTGGCCACCGACTTGTCTCTCTCCGCGCACCTGGCTTCTGTCGCTGCTTGCATGGCGCGGCCGCCGGCATGGGAGTCTCGGCCACAGAAACGGGAGACGCGGTACGAGGTGGCAGCGTGGACGGCAGCAACTACGTCTGTGCGCTGCTCCTCTCGAGCTGGCCTGGAGCGGCGAGTTGCTGAACTACGCGCCGGCTTGGGGCGGCAACTGGCTCTGTCCGGTGAGGGGAGGGAGGTGGATCAGCATGCTGCATAGCTCGTATCCGCCAAGCTACCCAGCCGGCTTGGATGCGGAATAACTACTCTTCGTAAGTCATTGTAAGAGTGGACAAAATGGTGAAGGAGGAGATAGGGGAGTGGCGGAGGTGTGCGATTCTTGGCCGGCGTTTGGCCTCGTTTAAATAGGAGATTATATAGACGGCAGACGGGAGGAGCTCGGCCGGCGTTGCGTTTAATGCCGGCCCGGTCATGAATGGACGTGTGTATAGAGTGGGTTTCTCGGCTTCCACACGGGCGGGTTTCATGGAGGCGTTTGAATGCGGGAAGGAGGCGTGTTTAGCCGGGCGTGCAGCGAGTGGCACCATCGACTCTGACCCAGGACACCACGCCGTTCTTCCACTGACGTATGTGCTCTTTGGGTACATGGCCTGCATGTCAAAGACCCAATGCAGGCAGCACACAACAGAGGAACCTTTGGTGGCCCAGGGCAGTCAGAAGCGGGCATTTCATAAACCGATGATCGTTCATTGAGTGTGACGTCATCTTTTTCATGTAGATAAGCCTACTATGTTGATAGCCCATTCGATACGTTATGATTCATAAAGACCGCTGCAAACATCAATGTTCTGCTTATCACAGATAAGATTGATTAATACCTGTAACAATCCATGTCCTTAACAAAGGGTGCATGCATGTATAGGTTGAGCGTGTGTCTTGCGTCGTGTGCTGTGTGCATGCAGGCGTGCGAGTGTTGCGTGCGTGCAAGGGTACGTTTCAGTGTTGCATGCATGGATGCGTGCGTGCGTGTGTTCGTGAGTGCATGTGTATGTGTCAATGTTGCACGCCAGCATGCCTGCATGGGTGCGTGTCTTGCGTGCGTGCATGTGTACGTGCGGATTGAGGCTACACGTCAGTCGACTGACTTTTTAATCTCTCGTCAGTAGATTTTCTAGCCGTTGGATACGAAATCAAGGGCCTCCAGTTTATCATCAAACTCCACCCCCCTGAGCCGCCAGACGCCACCGGCCAAACCGCCGGCCCCGCCGCCCGAGCCCGGCCCGAGCCGCTACGCCGCCCGCCCTCCCCGAAAACACTCCCCACCGCCGGTCTGCCGCCGCACCGGCAATCCCCACCCCACCGCCCAATCAACGCCCGCCCCCACTAGTAGAAAAAGGACCTCATGTGAGACACATTAGTCCCGGTTCGATTTTGGCTCGGTACTAATGGTACCATTAGTGCCTGTTCGAACGGCTATGCATTAATGCCGGTTCGTTTTGAACCTTTAGTACCGGTTCGTGCCAAGAACCGGTACTAAAGGGGTGGTGGCAGGTTGGCGTCAGGCCGGGGCCCCGCGATCACCTTTAGTAAC
>NC_041389.1:35162171-35164668 GCF_002162155.2 Triticum dicoccoides
CAGTTTTGAAAAATACAAAAGAAAATGATAAAAAATTCAAAAAATAAAATTCTTCAAGATGTAGTTATATTACTACATCTAATAGTTAGTAAAATTAAAAAACTTAAACTTGGACATGTTTTGGAAAAAGTGTAGGGAAAATGTAAAACGGCTATAACTTTTGCATACGATGTCGGAAAAAACGTATAATATATCAAAAAATTAAGCACGAAAATCCGCATCCGATTTTGATGGCCTATGGCCTGTTTGCAATTTTTTAGAATCCTCAAATTCCAAAAGGAAAAAAACATATGCTCAAATTTCAGTTTTTTTAAATTTTGGTTAAATCTGGTCAAACTATGGTCAAACTACTTATTCAAGAAGTATTAATGTTGCTACATAATTATTCAAGAATATTAGTGTTACTAAATAATTATTTCAATTTTTTGAATTTTGGTCAAATCTGGTCAAACTATGGTCAAACTGTGGTCAAACTATGGTCAAACTATGGTCAAATTGTGGTCAAACTTATTCAAGAAATATTAGTGTTACTAACTGTTTTTTAGAATAATGGTTCCAAACTCAAACGGTGAAACATGTGACCTAATGCTCAAGCTAAACTGTTGAGGGTTAATAGGATTGACAGCTTACATTTGTCAGGAAAACAAAAAGTGCAGACTTGGAAAGTAGGGGGAATAGAACTCCGAAGTTAAGCGTGCTCAGGCTGGGGGAGTGAGAGGATGGGTGACCGGCCGGGAAGTTAGACGATTTGGAATGAGTGATCCGCACTTGAGCAGTTAAGAGGGATGATTAGAGATTAAATCATCAATAATTCAAAAAACTAAAAATAAAAAAATCAAATATTTCTTACAAGATTTTCAAAAAAAATCAAAAAATATATACCTTTAGTACCAGTTGGTAACACCAACCGGTACTAAAGGTCCCCCATACCACGGCGTGAGCTCACACCACGTGGTTGGCCTTTAGTGGTGGTTCGTGCCGAACCGGTACTAAAGGGGGGGGGCTTTAGTCTCCACCCTTTAGTGTCGGTTGCAGAACCGGCACTAAAGGCCCTTACGAACCGGTTATAAAGCTCCGGTTTCTACTAGTGCCCCGCCCCCCCAACCAGAGGTCTCACGACTTAGAATACCCACCGACCACTAATTTATTACCATTTCTGTCCTTCATATACGCGCTGACGGATGGGCCCTAGGGTAATGTGTGCTGCTGAATGTGGACCATTTAACTGGTCAATTGATCGTGTTATCAACAAATTACGGAGTTGTATGGTGAGCCAGTGACCGTATGATCACCCTAAAATGTACTCCTATTTTATTAACACAGTACAGACTCAAACTAAGATTTTCTTTCTTTTCATATACGGGCTGACAGGTGGCCCCCACGGTTATGCACCCCGATGGTGCAACACTAGTTGCGCCACGTGGAACGTTTAACTAGTCAATTGATTGTGTTATCAAAAAAATACAGAGTTGTACAGGTGAGCCTGTGACCGTATAATCGTGACATGTATTTGTTTAACACGGTACAGACGCAAGGGCTCATATATACGCGCAAGCAGTCACCGCTATAAGCGCACACACGCGGACCCTACACCTATGAGCACCTTCGAGAGAGTGGGCCAGCATATATGATCTTGATATTTTACAAAGTCACCATAGGTGCCTCGTAGTCGAGTGGAACGTCCGTTCCCACTGAACGCACATCGCCTGAAAATACTGAAATTAACACAAGATAAATGCGAGCACCGGGACTTTAACCTTGGTGGACTCGAGAAACCATTGTCCTCCTAACCATCCAACCACATGTTGGTTACCATGAATAAATGTATGTGGTGACCGTGATGAGCTTATTCTGAAGTCCAGTGACCATATCGTGCTTTTGCTTCAAATACAATGACCGTAAGTGTCGCCAACAAAATACGGAGCACGCATCAAATGCAAAGTTCGTCAGTGCCATCAACAAAATATGGAGACGTATCGTGAGCTAGATACTGTTGTACTGTTGTATATGCTTATTTTCTAAATGGCCGATTGCGTGCATGGTGTGGTGGGCATATCATTTCTAGTTGTGGTGGGTCAACATGAAGACTCATGGGTCGGTTCCATCCTGCGCCACATATAGGTTGGACCGACACGCGTTATACGAAGACCCATGTCGAGGACTCGGCGTACAACACGAAGCTACTAGAGTCGCGGAGGACTCTATCCCCACTGGTGATAAGCCGACTATATATGATTTGTAACCCTAGGCTCCCAGTATGTTACAGAAGCTTGGGGGCTAGTTCGCCGATAGTATACGCACACGCACAATGCCTGGTATTCACGTGTACTTTGTACACGCCCCTATCACTAATATGCAGTACCAGGAGTAGGCTCTTTCTTCAACTGCAAGGGTCCGAACTAGGGTAAAACTTTGCCTCGTATTACCATCCAGCCTAACAGCCAGGGATATCCTACCGATTGATATGGTGAAATCATATCTGCCAACATCTAAGAGA
>NC_041389.1:35164968-35206159 GCF_002162155.2 Triticum dicoccoides
GGGGGGGCAATGTGTGCGAGAGAGACCTAAAGATAATGTCTGTGCGGGAGACACGTAGGCACATATATGTGCGTATAGAGGGCTAGTAGAGACTGTGTGTGTGTATATATGCATGTGAGAGAAATATTGTTTTCCAACTGTGATTAGTGAAAAGAGTGGTACATAGTAGTCAGAAAGAGAGAGAGAGAGAGAGAGAGAGAGAGAGAGAGAGAGAGAGAGAGAGAAAGAAATAGAGAGAGAATGTGTGTGAGACACACCGACACCCTGAGAGAGATTGTGAGCATGTGTGAAAGAGAAATGTCGATGCATATAAAGTGTGTGCACTTATGCGTTAGATAGATAGATATATAACATGTTTGTGAGAACGGGCCGAGGCATAGTGCATCTACGTGTAAAAGGCGGTTCTACGCATTAAATTAAAATATAAATGGCATTATTATTTTTGTTTGAGATCATAAATTTTGCAAATTGCGTATGGACGAAAATCGGTCTATCAGACACGCATACTCTATTGAATTCTAGCATGTGCATGTGTTTATTTCATATTTTCGATCCATAGAGTGGAGCGGTTTGAAATACAGGCAATGGATGCTTTTGCAATTCATATATAAACATTCATTAGTGCACTCCATGTTGTTAGTGTGAAGCACTTTATACATTTGTCACTTGCATGGATACATTCCAAATTGCTAGCTACGAAATAGAATACATCTCGAATTCAACATAAAGGGGGTTTTGAAGATTCGAATTCATAGGAAGTGCATTCATCTATTTGAACCCGAGATAATGGCATTTGTAAATTAGATGTAAAAGGGGGCATCAATCTTTGTTGTGAGTTTGAACATGCTATATATATTCATACGCATATCTAACTTTTTTTTGCAACCAAGGAGATTATATCTGGAACCATGCATGAACTGAGGTAAGTTGCATATTTTTTAATATATACTCGTGTACAATGTATATTCAAATGTACCCCCTCCATTCCAAAACAATCGTATCACTACTGGAATCAGCTTATTTGTCGTCTGCCAGTTCTTTGCCGTCAGCTGGCGGACGGTAAAGAGGCACTTTGTCGTCTGCTTGCAAAAAACAGACGGCAAAGAAATGACAGACGGCAAAGATGCCAGTTGCCATCAGCCATTTATTTGCCGTCTGCCAGCAGATGGCAAAGAATCTTTACCATGTGCTGGCGGACGACAAAGAGGTGGGGCTATCTCTTTTTTTGCGGGTACTAAGAAAATCGTTGACCCCCACCTCCTCTCTCTATCTCCCCTCTCTCCGCACGGCCCCCACCTCCTCTCTCTCTCTCTCTCTCTCCCGCTCGTCTCTCCCTCTCCCTCGCGCGAGCTCCTACAGCGGTCAATTTCGGCGAGCTCCGACGGGATTCGACACCGCCCAACACACCCACGTGACCCCCTTGCCCCGCTCCTCCATCCCCTCCGACCAGACCTGACTCGCGCGTCCTCCAGCAACCACGCGTGACCCTCCCCTGCGGCTAGGGTTTCGGCCACCACATCACCGGCGTGGCTCTGGTGTTGCTCCGGTGACTCAGGTGAGTCTCTTCACTCCTCCTCGTCACATCCATCCCTCTCTTTCTCACCGTGTCGCGTCGCGTCTCCTCTCCCTCACAGATCCATCACGCCGGGAAGCCATGGACGGGAAGGACGCCATGGACGGGAAGGACGCCGTGGAGGACGCAGCTCCACCACTGCCCCAACACCATCCAGGTCCGCCCCTTCTCCTCTCCTCCCCTCTTGGATTTCTTCTTCTCCTGCCTTGCACCCGTCCACTCAAGTTCTAAACCAAACAAGAAAAATTATCAATCTTGTTTTTGCTGCATATGTAATAATGGTTGAGGAGGACTCAGCTGTTCACTTCTATAATTGTGCCATAAATCGGTTTACTCTACTTGAGGGCTGCCGTGGTTAGCTCGATTTGATAGGGTCCTTACTACATATGCTGCAGGGATTTAACTTGACTTGTTAATAATGAGTGTCAATCAATAAAACACAAGGAAACTATAAATGCTTACTATTTTGTATAGTGATCGTTGTGTTGTGTATAGGTAAAACTTGTGTTTTCCTTATCTACTTCGGAGGCATCATCATGTGTTGTCAATTTAGTTTCTGCCATGGTTTTGGTTTGGTCCTGCTTATGCCAAATCGATCATTCATTGCTTCTGAACACTCTACCTTTAATCTTTGCTTCTGTAAAACCGGCCTTTCTTCTATTGAATGGAGTGTTTGCTTGCTATGCGGGAAAAGTAGCTCATTCATCGCTGATTTGGCATGTGCAACCAAAGTGGACAGACCGCATTTAGGTCCGGTCGCCGCGAGGATCCTCTGGCGGTGCTCGATGTGCCGTGGCGAGGTGGTGCCCCCGGGTGGCGCCTCCGTGCTGCGGTGCCCCTGGTTGGCGCCTTCGTGCCCGTGCTCTCACTAGCGCCGCCATTGTGGTGCTCTCTGGCAAGCTCCGGCTTGTTGTGGTGGTGTTGGTTGTGATGGTGTGGCTGCATCCTGCTTCGGCTACAACTCCTTTTGGTGAGCTTCTCCTTGCTCCCCTCCTGACCTCTCTAATGCATAGTTCTTGATCTTGTTGGATGTGAGGCTCTATTAGCTGTGGTTAGCTGCTGTAGATGAGCATCAACTTGTATTGGAGCTCTCTGTGATGGATTCTTGCAGTGTCAGGGTTTTGTTCAGTGACCATCTATGTGTATTTGTGAAGTATATATACTCCTGTACTGCTCTGTTCTGTGTAGTTGATCCTGGAGTTGTTACTTTGGTCAGTTACTTTACTCATGAACGGATACTCTCTTGTTCTTAGTTATTTTACTTCTAATACTGATATGAACAGATACCACTTGGTTTGGCTATTCCTATTTGTCTCTTTCTAATAGCCTATGAATAGATACTATACTTGGTTTTGGCTGTTACTTTCCTAGTTTTCTACTGATAAGACAGATACTACATCTGATTTGGGCAGTGATGCTGGTCTGAGCCCCCCTCTCTTAGGCTTAATTTACATGTGACTATCCCTGTGCTGTGATGAACTAGCCCTGGCACTTCTAGGCTATCTGAGCACATAATCCCTCAAGTATACCTTGAGGTCTTCTGTAGCTCTCCTTAATAGTTATCTCTTCTAAGCTGCTGGTGGTTGGATGTGTTGGGACTTGGTCTGGTTGGCTGGTTGTGATGTATATCTCCTCCTGGAGCTTTGTTTTTGGCGTTGCACAGTGACATGTACCTATTGTCACTAGACAAAACTGATTGTGGTGATGAAGTCTAATCTTTGGCTTTAATCACTAGTTTAGTTGGCTTAATTCCTAGAGCAAGTACTGATAGTGGTCTTTGTGTTGGCATTTAAATTACTGCTAATTGTGGTGGCTTCTTGATTGGGTCCTTGGCTGGTTCTCTTCTTTGGCTCTTTGGTATTGGTTTACTCTATTTGGCTTTCTAATTAAGATCACTTTGAAAATAAGGATCTTAACTAAGATTATCTTGATCTCAAGTACTGGCTCCTACAGCATTGCATTTCACCAAGTGAAATGCTACATTTCTACTCCTAACCCATTCTCTCTTTCTTAGTGTTTTTGTTATGCAGGTTGGAAGAAAAGAAGAAGATCCAGAGAAGATCTTAGTAATAAGATAGTTTTTAGGAAAATAGATATTTAGTTTTAGATCATTCCTTGTAATATTTGTTGGATATGTGTTCATATATATGTGTTGGATATATATGTGTTCATGACTATATATTGGTAACATGTGTTGGATATGTGTTCATGGATATGTGTTGGATATATATTTGTTCATGAGTATTGGTAATATGTGTTGGATATGCTATATTGGTCATACATATAGTCTGTGTTTGATTGTGTTTGATTTTCTGTGAAAATGAATTGATATAAGAAGAAACAGAATTAATGCCTATTTGGTCTCTTTGCCATCGGCCAACAGATGGCAAAGAGCCTGCACCCTTTGCCGTCTGCCAGCAGATGGCAAAGAGTCGTGCCCTTTGCCGTCTGCCAGCAGATGGTAAAGAGTCGTGCCCTTTGCCGTCCGCCACTGACGGCAAAGGCCTCTTTGCCGTCCACTGCAAAAAATAGACGGCAAAGAAGGCCTTTGCCGACCCTGTCTTTGCCGTCGCTGTTTGTCGTCCGCGGCGAACGGCAAAGGCCTTTGCCGTCCGCCATCCTAGCCTTTGCCGTCCGCCATGGCTGATGGCAATGTACCAGATTCCTGTAGTGTATCTTTAGGATTTTCAAGAGTAAAGATTTATGAACTTTGACAAATCCTGGATGTTCAATTCAAGAGAACCAAAAACATTAATGCTTCTGCTCCCAAATATTGAAAGAAGCGCCAAATAGGCCTGTGGTCACCCGATACCGCGCTAGACTAATGTTTGGTGGTAGGAAATTACTATCCTGACTCTGACCCGTGTAGCCTATCGGCCCGATGTCCAAAGTTCTAAACAGGGGTAGGTTTGTAACTTCACCAAGACACCAGTCTCAACCGCCTCTGAGAAGCATTCATACGCCGTGGGCGCCTAAACACCCATGCGCTCGGCCGAAATCTATCCCGCCCACATTTGGGACACCTGAGATTACTGTCCTACCCCCAATCCACAATATGTCCTAAATTTTAGATGGGGGCAAAGTTTGTATCTTTCCCCCAATTTCAAACAAGCGCGTCTCAAACCGAAACATTGTTCCCCCTTAGTTCCCAACTTCCCTTTGTTTCCCCATTCATACTCCGTGGGCACCAAAACGCCCTCTCCACCAGCCGCCAAACCCCAGCCTCCTCTGTCCTCCACCCCATAGCGGCCAATCCACTGCTGCCCTCCTCCATCATGCTGGAGCTGGTACCCCGACATCGTCGTCCAACGCAACCGCAACCGCAACACCCTCAAGGATTTAGCAGCTGAAGCCGAGGCAGAGCTTCCTCCACGACACCGACACCGACGTGCGCCGTACCAGAACCACGTTCCATAGTTCCGGAGAACGGCGTTTTATTCATCTTGCCCATGAGGCACGGTTCGCAAGTACCAAGTGATTCCAGAAGTCCATCAGTATGGAGTTTCTTCATGCGCTTTACACCAATATGACCCAAACGGCAGTGCCACAGATAAGTTGCACTATCATTATCATCTTTGGATCTTTTGGCTTCAACATTATGAATATGTGTATCACTACTATCGAGATTCAATAAAAATAGACCACTCTTCAAGGGTGCATGACCATAAAAGATATTACTCATATAAATAGAACAACCATTATTCTCTGATTTAAATGAATAACCCTCTCCCATCAAACAAGATCTAGATATAATGTTCATGCTTAACGCTGGCACCAAATAACAATTATTCAGGTCTAAAACTAATCCCGAAGGTAGATGTAGAGGTAGCGTGCTGACCGCGATCACATCGACTTTGGAACCATTTCCCACGCGCATAGTCACCTCGTCCTTAGCCAATCTTCGCCTAATCCGTAGTCCCTGTTTCGAGTTCCAAATATTAGCAACAGAACCAGTATCAAATACCCAGGTGCTACTGCGAGCATTAGTAAGGTACAAATAATAACATGTATATCACACATACCTTTGTTCTCCTTGCCATCATTCTTATCTGCCAAATACTTGGGGCAGTTCCGCTTCCAGTGTCCAGTCTGCTTGAAGTAGAAGCACTCATCCTCAAGCTTAGGTCAAGACTTGGGTTTCTTCTCTTGAGCACCAACTTGTTTGCTGTTCTTCTTGAAGTTCCCCTTCTTCTTCCCTTTACCCTTTTTCTTGAAACTGGCAGTCTTGTTGACCATCAACACTTGATGCTCCTTCTTGATTTCTACCTCCACAGATTTTAGCATCGCGAAGATCTCGGGAATAGTCTTGTTCATCCCTTGCATATTATAGTTCATCACGAAGCTCTTGTAGCTTGGTGGCAGTGATTGAAGAATTATGTCAATGACACTATCATTATGGAGATTAACTCCCAGTTGAATCAATTGATTGCAATACCCAGACATTTTGAGTATATGCTCACGGACAGAACTATTCTCCTCCATCTTACTGCTATAGAACTTATTGGAGACTTCATATCTCTCAATCCGGGCATTTGCTTGAAATATTAACTTCAACTCCTGGAACATCTCCTATGCTCCATGATGTTCAAAACATCGTTGAAGTCCCGGTTCTAAGCCATAAAGCATGGCACACTGAATTATAGAGTAGTCATCAACACGCGACTGCCACGCATTCACAATGTCTGCAGTAGCTGGCGCAGGTGGTACACCTAGCGGTGCTTCCAGGACGTAACTCTTCTGTGCAGCAATGAGGATAATCCTCAAGTTATGGACCCAGTCCGTGTAATTGCTACCATCATCTTTCAACTTAGCTTTCTCAAGAACGCATTAAAATTCAACGGAACAACAACACGAGCCATCTATCTACAACAAACATAGACAAGTAAAATACTATCAAGTACTAAGTTCATGATAAATTTAAGTTGAATTAATCATAATACTTAAGAACTCCCACTTAGATAGAAATCCTCTAATCATCTAAGCTATCACGTGATCCAAATCAACTAAACCATGTCCGATCATCACGTGAGATCGAGTAGTTTTTAATGGTGAACATCACTATGTTGATCATATCTATTATATGATTCACGCTCGACCTTTCGGTCTCAGTGTTCCGAGGACATATCTGTATATGCTAGGATCGTCAAGTTTAACCTGAGTATTCCGCATGTGCAACTGTTTTGCACCCGTTGTATTTGAATGTAGAGCCTATCACACCCGATCATCACGTGATGTCTCATCACGAAGAACTTTCGCAACAGTGCATACTCAGGGAGAACATTTTTACCTTGAAATTTAGTGAGAGATCATCTTATAATGCTACCGTCAATCAAAGAAAAACAAGATGCATAAAGGATAAAGATCACATGCAATCAATATAAGTGATATGATATGGTCAACATCATCTTTTGCTTGTGATCTCCATCTCCGAAGCACCGTCATGATCACCATCGTCACCGGCGCGACACCTTGATCTCCATCGTAGCATTGTTGTTGTTTCGCCATCTATTGCTTCTATGACTATCGCTACCGCTTAGTGAGCATCTCATACAATAAAATATAGCATCAAGTCTTGACCATACCACATCACAAAATGCCCTGCAAAAACAAGTTAGACGTCCTCTACTTTGTTGTTGCAAGTTTTACGTGGCTGCTACGGGCTGAGCAAGAACCGTTCTTACCTACGCATCAAAACCACAATGATAATTCGTCAAGTTAGTGTTGTTTTAACCTTCTCAAGGACCGGGCGTAGCCACACTCGGTTCAACTAAAGTTGGAGAAACTGACACCCGCCAGCCACCTATGTGCAAAGCACGTCAGTAGAACCAGGCTCGCGTAAGCGTACGCATAATGTCGGTCCGGGCCGCTTCATCCAACAATACCACCGAACCAAAGTATGACATGCTGGTAAGCAGTATGACTTCTATCGCCCACAACTCACTTGTGTTCTACTCATGCATATAACATCTACGCATAAAACCAGGCTCGGATGCCACTGTTGGGGAACGTAGTAATTTCAAAATTTTCCTACGCACATGCAAGATCATGGTAATGCATAGCAACGGGAGTGGAGAGTGTTGTCCATGTACCCTCGTAGACCGAAAGCGAAAGCGTTAGCACAACGCGGTTGATGTAGTCGTACGTCTTCACGATCCGACCGATCAAGTACCGAAAACACGACACCTCTGAGATCAGCACACATTTAGCTCGATGGCGTCCCTCGAACTCAGATCCAGCCAAGCTTTGAGGGAGAGTTCCGTCAGCACGACGGTGTGGTGATGATGATGATGTTCTACCGATGCAGGGCTTCGCCTAAGCACCGCTACGATATTATCAAGGTGGAATATGGTGGAGGGGAGCACCACACACGGCTAAGAGATCAATGATCAACTTTTGTGTCTAGAGGTGCCCCCCTGCCTCCGTATATAAAGGAGCAAGGGGGGAGGCGGCCGTCCTAGGAGGAGGGCACGCCAAGGGGGGAGTCCTAGTCCCACCAGGAGTAGGACTCCTCCTTTCCTTGTAGGAGTAGGAGAAGGGAAGGAAAAAAGGAGAAGGAATGAAGGGGCGCCCCCCCCCCCCTCCCTAGTCCAATTCGGACCAATCCATGGGGAGGGGTGCGGCCACCCTTTGAGGCCTTTCTCTCCTTTCCCGTATGGCCCATTAAGGCCCAATACGAATTCCCGCTTCGGTACGCCAAAAAATACCCGCATCACTCGGAACCTTTCCGATGTCCGAATATAGTCGTCCAATATATCGATCTTTATGTCTCGACCATTTCGAGACTCCTCGTCATGTCCCCAATCTCATCCGGGACTCCGAACTAACTTTGGTACATCAAATCACATAACTCATAATATAAATCGTCACCGAATGTTAAGCGTGCGGATCCTACGGGTTCGAGAACTATGTAGACATGACCGAGACATGTCTCTGGTGAATAACCAATAGCGGAACCTGGATGCTCATACCGGCCCCTACATATTCTACGAAGATCTTCATCGGTCAAACCGCATAACAACATACTTTGTTCCCTTTGTCATCGGTATGTTACTTGCCCGAGATTCGATCGTCGATATCTCAATACCTAGTTCAATCTTGTTACCGGAAAGTCTCTTTACTCGTTATGTAATGCGTCATCCCGTAACTAACTCATTAGTCACATTGCTTGCAAGGCTTATAGTGATGTGCATCACCGAGAGGGCCCAGAGATACCTCTCTGACAATCGGAGTGACAAATCCTAATCTCGAAATACGCCAACTCAACAAGTACCTTCGGAGACACATGTAGAGCACCTTTATAATCACCCAGCTATGTTGTGACGTTTGTTAGCACACAAAGTGTTCCTCCGGTAAACGGGAGTTGCATAATCTGATAGTCATAGGAAAATGTATAAGTCATGAAGAAAGCAATAGCAAGATACTAAACGATCAAGTGCTAAGCTAACGGAATGGGTCAAGTCAATCACATCATTCTCTAATGATGTGATCCCGTTAATCAAATGACAACTCATGTCTATGGCTAGGAAACTTAACCAACTTTGATTCAACGAGCTAGTCAAGTAGAGGCATACTAGTGACATTATGTTTGTCTATGTATTCACACATGCACTAAGTTTTCGGTTAATACAATTCTAGCATGAATAATAAACATTTATCATCAAATAAGTAAATAAATAATAACTTTATTATTGCCTCTAGGGCATATTTCCTTTAGTCTCCCACTTGCACTAGAGTCAATAATCTAGTTCACATCACCATGTGATTTAACACCAATATTCACATCTATATGTGATTAATACCCATAGTTCACATCATCATGTGATCAACACCCAAAGGGTTTACTATAGTCAATAATCTAGTTCACATTGCTATGTGATTAACACCCAAAGAATACTAAGGTATGATCATGTTTTGCATGTTAGAGAAGTTTAGTCAACGGATCTGTCACATTCAGAGACGTACGTATTTTGAAAAATATTATATGTCTATAGTGCTATGCACTTAGTTACTCTAGATAATTGCTCCCACTTTCAATATGTATCCAGATTGAGACTTAGAGTCATCTGGATTGGTTTAAAAGCTTGCACCGATGTAACTCTTTACGACAGGCTCTTTTATCACCTCCATAATCGAGAAATATTTCCTTAGTCCTCTCTAAGGATATTCTTGACCGTTGTCCAGTGATCTACTCCTAGATAAAAATTGTACTCCCTTGCCAAACTCAGAGCAAGGTATACAATAGGTCTGGTACACAACATAGCATACTCTATAGAATCTATGACTGAGTCATAGGGAATGACTTTTCATTCTCTTTCTATTTTCTGCCATGGTAGGATTTTGAGTCTTACTCAACTTCACACCTTGCAACACAGGTAAGAACTCCTTCTTTGACTGTTCCATTTTTAACTACTTCAAAATCTTATCAAGGTGTGTACTCATTGAAAAATCTTATCAAACGTCTTGATATATCTCTATAGATCTTGATGCTTAATGAGCAAGCAGTTTCACCGAGGTCTTTCTTTGAAAAACTCTTATTCAAGTATCCTTTTATGGTGTCCAGAATTTATATACCATTTCCAATCAACAATATGTCATCTACATATAGTTTTAGAAAGGCTACAGAGCTCCCACTCACTTTCTTGTAAATACAGGCTTCTCCAAAAGTCTGTATAAAACCATATGCATTGATCACACTATCAAAGCGTTTATTCCAACTCCGAGAGGCTTGCACCAGTCCATAAATGGATCGCTGGAGCTTTCACACTTTGTTAGCACCTTTTGGATCGAAAAAACATTCTGGTTGCATCATATACAACCTTCTTCTAGAAATCCATTCAGGAATGCAGTTTTGACATCCATTTGCCATATTTCATAATCATAAAATGTGATAATCGCTAACATGATTCGGACAGACTTAAGCATCGCTACGGGTGAGAAAGTCTCATCGTAGTCAACCCCTTGAACT
This sequence comes from Triticum dicoccoides, assembly GCF_002162155.2. Taxonomy (NCBI): domain Eukaryota; kingdom Viridiplantae; phylum Streptophyta; class Magnoliopsida; order Poales; family Poaceae; genus Triticum; species Triticum dicoccoides. Next base: position 35,175,507 of record NC_041389.1, read on the forward strand.
TGTCGAAAACCTTTCACAACAATTTAAGCTTTGTAGACAGTAACATTACCATCAGTGTCAGTCTTCTTCTTGAAGATCCATTTATTCCCGATGGCTTTCCGATCATCGGGCAAGTCAACCAAAGTCCATACTTTGTTCACATACATGGATCCTATCTCGGATTTCATGGCCTCAAGCCATTTTGCGGAATCTGGGCTCATCATCGCTTCCTCATAGTTCGTAGGTTAGCGATGGTCAAGTAACATGACCTCCAGAATAGGATTACCGTACCACTCTGTTGCAGATCTTACTCTGATAGACCTACGAGGTTCAGTAGTAACTTGATCTGAAGTTTCATGATCAATATCATTAGCTTCCTCACTAATTGGTGTAGTTGTCACAGGAACCGGTTTCTGTGATGAACTATTTTCTAATAAGGGAGCAGGTAAAGTTACCTCATCAAGTTCTACTTTCCTCCCACTCACTTCTTTCGAGAGAAACTCCTTTAGATCTGTGATGGGTGTACCCAATAGTCTCCTTTGGGTATCCTATGAAGACACATTTCTTCGATTTGGGTTCGAGCTTATCAAGTTGAAGTTTTTTCACATAAGCATCACATCCCCAAACTTTGAGAAATGACAACTTTGGTTTCTTGCCAAACCACAGTTCATAAGGCGTCATCTCAATGGATTTAGATGGTGCCTATTTAATGTGAATGCAGCCGTCTCTAAACCATAACCCCAAAATGATAGCGGTAAATCAGTAAGAGACATCATAGATCGCACCATATCTAGTAAAGTACGATTACGACGTTCGGACACACCATTACGTTGTGGTGTTCCGAGTGGCGTGAGTTGCGAAACTATTCCGCATTGTTTCAAATGTAAACCAAACTCGTAACTCAAATATTCTCCTCCACGATCAGATCATAGAAATTTTATTTTCTTGTTACGATGATTTTCCACTTCACTCTGAAATTCTTTGAACTTTTCAAATGTTTCAAACTTATATTTCATTAAGTAGATATACCCATATCTGCTCAAATCATCTGTGAAGGTGAGAAAATAACGATACCCTCCGCGAGCCTCAATGTTCATTGGACCACATACATCAGTATGTATGATTTCCAACAAATTTGTTGCTCATTCCATAGTTCCGGAGAATGGCGTTTTAGTCATCTTGCCCATGAGGCATGGTTCGCAAGTACCAAGTGATTCATAATCAAGTGATTCCAGAAGTCCATCAGTATGGAGTTTCTTCATGCGCTTTACACCAATATGACCCAAACGACAGTGCCACAAATAAGTTGCACTACTATTATCAACTCTTCATCTTTTGGCTTCAACATTATAAATATGTGTATCACTACTATCGAGATTCAATAATAATAGACCACTCTTCAAGGGTGCATGACCATAAAAGATATTACTCATATAAATAGAACAACCATTATTCTCCAATTTAAATGAATAACTGTCTTGCATCAAACAATATCTAGATATAATGTTCATGCTTAACGCTGGCACCAAATAACATTTATTCGGGTCTAAAACTAATCCCGAAGGTAGATGTAGAGGTAGCGCGCCGACCGCGATCACATCGACTTTGGAACCATTTCCCACGCGCATCATCACCTCGTCCTTAGGCAATCTTCGCTTAATTCATAGTCCCTGTTTCGAGTTGCAAATATTAGCAACAGAACCAGTATGAAATACCCAGGTGCTACTGCGAGCATTAGTAAGGTACACATCAATAACATGTATATCACATATACCTTTGTTCAACTTGCCATCCTTCTTATCTGCCAAATACTAGGGACAGTTCCGCTTCTAGTGACCAGTCTGCTTGCAGTAGAAGCACTCAGTCTCAGGCTTAGGTCCAGACTTGGGTTTTTCTTCTCTTGAGCAGCAACTTGTTTGATGTTCTTCTTGAAGTTCCCCTTCTTCTTCCCTTTACCCTTTTTCTTGAAACTCGTGGTCTTGTTGACCATCAACACTTGATGCTCCTTCTTGATTTCTACCTCCACAGCTTTTAGCATCGCAAAGAGCTCGGGAATAGTCTTGTTCATCCCTTGCATATTATAGTTCATCATGAAGCACTTGTAGCTTGGTGGCAGTGATTGAAGAATTCTGTCAATGACACTATCATCAGGAAGATTAACTCCCAGTTGAATCAAGTGATTGCAATACCCAGACATTTTGAGTATATGCTCACTGACAGAACTATTCTCCTCCATCTTGCAGCTATAGAACTTATTTGAGACTTCATATCTCTCAGTCCGGGCATTTGCTTAAAATATTAACTTCACCTCCTGGAACATCTCATATGCTCCATGACATTCAAAACATCGTTGAAGTACCGGTTCTAAGCCGCAAAGCATGGCACACTGAACTATAGAGTAGTCATCAACACGCGACTGCCAGGCATTCACAATGTCTACAGTAGCTGGCGCAGGTGGTACACCTAGCGGTGCTTCCAGGAGGTAACTCTTCTATGCAGCAATGAGGAAAATCCTCAAGTTACGGACCCAGTCCGTGTAATTGCTACCATCATATTTCAACTAAGCTTTCTAAAGGAACGCATTAAAATTCAACGGAACAACAGCACGAGCCATCTATCTACAACAAACATAGACAAGTAAAATACTATCAGGTACTAAGTTCATGATAAATTTGGGTTCAATTAATCATATTACTTAAGAACTCCCACATAGATAGACATCCCTCTAATCATCTAAGCGATCACATGATCCAAATCAACTAAACCATGTAGATCATCACGTGAGATGGAGTAGTTTTTAATGGTGAACATCGCTATGTTGATCATATCTACTATATGATTCACGCTCGACCTTTCGGTCCCAGTGTGCCGAGGCCATATATGTATATGCTTGGCTCGTCAAGTTTAACCTGAGTATTTTGCGTGTGCAACTGTTTTGCACCCTCGTGTTTGAACATAGAGCCTATCACACCCGATCATCATTTGATGTCTCAGCACGAAGAACTTTCACAACGGTGCATACTCAGGGAGAACATTTTTACCTTGAAATTTAGTGAGAGATCATCTTATAATGCTATCGTCAATCAAAGAAAATAAGATGCATAAAGGATAAACATCACATGCAATCAATATAAGTGATATGATATGGTCATCATCATCTTGTGCTTGTGATCTCCATCTCCGAAGCACCGTCATGATCACCATCATCACCGGCGCGACACCTTGATCTCCATCGTAGAATCATTGTCGTTTCGCCATCTATTACTTCTGCGACTATCTCTACCGCTTAATGATAAAGTAAAGCAATTACAGGGTGATTGCATTGCATACAATAAAGCGACAACCATATGGCTCCTGCCAGTTGCCGATAACTCGTTTACAAAACATGATCATCTCATACAATAAAATATAGCATCACGTCTTGACCATATCACATCACAACATGCCCTGCAAAAACAAGTTAGACGTCCTCTACTTTGTTGTTGCAAGTTTTACGTGGCTGCTACGGGTTGAGCAAGAACTGTTCTTACCTATGCATCAAAACAACAATGATAGTTCGTCAAGTTAGTGATGTTTTAACCTTCTCAAGGACCGGGCGTAGCCACACTCGGTTCAACTAAAGCTGGAGAAACTGACACCCGCCAGCCACCTATGTGCAAAGCACGTCGGTAGAACCAGGCTAGCATAAGCGTACGCAATGTCGGTCTGGGCCGCTTCATCCAACAATACCGCTGAACCAAAGTATGACATGCTGGTAAGCAGTATGACTTGTATCGCCCACAACTCACTTGTGTTCTACTCGTGCATATAACATCTGCGCATAAAACCAGGCTCGGATGCCACTGTTGGGGAACATCGTAATTTCAAAATTTTCCTACACACACGCAAGATCATGGTGATGCATAGCAACGAGAGGGGAGAATGTTGTCCACGTACCCTCGTAGACCGAAAGCGGAAGTGTGCACAACGCGGTTGATGTAGTCGTACGTCTTCACGATCCGACCGATCAAGTACCGAACGCACGGCACCTCTGAGTTCAGCACACGTTCAGCTTGAGGACGTCCCTCAAACTCCGATCCAGCCGAGCTTTGAGGGAGAGTTCCGTCAGCACGACGGCGTGGTGACGATGATGATGTTCTACCGACGCAGGGCTTTGCCTAAGCACTGCTACGATATTATCGAGGTGGAATATGGTGGAGGGGGCACCGCACACGGCTAAGAGATCAATGATCAATTGTTGTGTCTAGAGGTGCCCCCTGCCCCCGTATATATAGGAGCAAGGGGGGAGGCGGCCGGCCTAGGAGGAGGGCGCGCCAAGGGGGGAGTCCTAGTCCCACCGGGAGTAGGACTCCTCCTTTGCTTGTAGGAGTAGGAGAAGGGAAGGAAAAAGGAGAAGGAAGGAAGGGGACGCCCCCTCCCTAGTCCAACTCGGACCAGTCCATGGGGAGGGGTGTGGCCACCCTTTGAGGCCTTTCTCTCCTTTCCCGTATGGCCCGTTAAGGCCCAATACGAATTCCCGTAACTCTTTGGTATTCCGAAAAATACCCAAATCACTCGGAACCTTTCCGATGTCCAAATATAGTCGTCCAATATATCGATCTTTACATCTCGAGCATTTCGAGACTCCTCGTAATGTCCCCGATCTCATTCGGGACTCCAAAATAACTCTAATCCGGGACTCCTAACTAACTTCGGTACATCAAATCACATAACTCATAATATAAATCGTCACCGAACGTTAAGCGTGCGGACCCTACGGGTTGAGAACTTTGTAGACATGACCGAGACATGTCTCTGGTCAATAACCAATAGCGGAACCTGGATGCTCATATTGGCTCCTACATATGCTAGGAAGATCTTTATCGGTCAAACCGCATAACAACATACTTTGTTCCCTTTGTCATCGGTATGTTACTTGCTCGAGATTCGATCATCGATATCTCAGTACATAGTTCAATCTCGTTACCGGCAAGTCTCTTTACTCGTTATGTAATGCATCATCCCGCAACTAACTCATTACTCACATTTCTTGCAAGGCTTATAGTGATGTGCATTACCGAGAGGGCCTAGAGATACCCCTCCGACAATCGGAGTGACAAATCCTAATATCAAAATACGCCAACTCAACAAGTACCTTCGGAGACACCTGTAGAGCACCTTTATAATCACCCAGTTACGTTGTGACATTTGGTAGCACACAAAGTGTTCCTCCGGTAAACGGGAGTTGCATAATCTCATAGTCATAGGAACATGTATAAGTCATGAAGAAAGCAATAGCAACATACTAAACGATCAAGTGCTAAGCTAACGGAATGGGTCAAGTCAATCACATCATCTCTAATGATGTGATCCCGTTAATCAAATGACAACTCATGTCTATGGCTAGGAAACTTAACCATCTTTGATTCAATGAGCTAGTCAAGTAGAGGCATACTAGTGACATTATGTTTGTCTATGTATTCACAGATGTACTAAGTTTCTGGTTAATACAATTCTAGCATGAATAATAAACATTTATTATGAAATAAGGAAATAAATAATAACTTTATTATTGCCTCTAGGGCATATTTCCTTCAAAAAGAAGAAGCACCCGCTTAGGCGCATGGAGCACCTAGTCCGCCTGTTCCCCAGGGAAGCGGTGCATCGGTGTCTATCATAGAGGTGTGGGGCGCAGGAGCTGCTTGCGCCCGATTTGGAGGTCGGCGGGGCTTGAATGGATGGCCGGGGGGCGGTGCCAAGCACGGCGGTGCGGTGAGGTCGAGGGGAGGGCGCAGGCAGGGGAGGAATACTGGGCCGATGGTCGTTGGCGTTTCGAGGAAGATCGTCAAAACTGACTAGCTGGAGGTAGATGAAGGCGATGTGCCCGTTCTTTGAACATCGGACGGTGCAGAAAAAATGGACTGACCTATTTTCGTTCAGTCGACTATTATTTTCATAGAATCCTGTAGTAATTTAGTGTGCCATGCATGTTGTAGAGCTATCATATGTGTCCCGTCATTTATTTCTCACCGACGTGCTATCTGCTACCTTTACACTGTACTAATTGTGCACACACTTCACCCATACTCACACTATTGTTTTTTTATGCATGGGTATTTCAGACTCTGACGCAGTGTTGATGAATGCAGAAAAGAAAAGACAGAAGTCGCTCCTGTGTAATTCAAAGATAAGCACTAAGCGTTTCAGCGCTCTAATGGGTGCAGTGTCAGCAGTTGGAGACACTAAACATAGCTCTGCAGTTGATGATCTCAATTTCCACACACAACCATCCCAGGTGCTTGCTTTAACTTCGCGCTGTCAAATGTGGTTGCATGTTGCATATGGTGTCTAGCTTGTATTGCTTCCAATTTGGTTAAATTCGATCTGCTTACTTTACACATTATACCTTTGATAATGGCATGCCTTCCTGTTTTTGATACATACTACATATGTCTATTAACCATGTTCGTACATCAAACTAATGCTCTTTTGTGTCCCTCGTCAATCACTTACGATGAGACAGTCACCCGAGTGGGTTACTGTGAGACTCCCTCCTCGTTTAAAGAGTGCAGTGTCATCCTCCCCACATGATTCTCAAGAAACAGCAAGGCTAAATGAAGATAGTCAACGTAGCTCTCTAGTTGATCACTGCAATTCCCCCACACCACCATCGTAGGTGCTTGCTCTTACTTGGCCGTGTGATATCTGGTTGCATGTTGCATATGGTGCCTACCTTGTAATGCTTCTAATTAGGGTAAATTGCATCTGCTTAGTTAACACATTATACCTGTGAATATGACACGCCTTCCTGTTTTGGTACATACTACGTCTTTCTATTAACCATGTTCGTACATCAAACTAATTTTCTTGTGTATCCCTCATCAATCACTTCTGACGACACACCTTCAAGTTGACAGTGTAATATTGGTTGCATCTTGCAGATCATTTCAAACATGTATTGCCTCTAATTTGTTGAAGTGACACTTATAATGAGATACATCTAACTTGGTAGAGTGATTTTGGTTGGATATTTCATATGGTGTCTAGATTGCATTGCTTCCAATTTGTTGAAATGCCTTCTGGTTAGCGTTTTTCATACATATTCCATCATCCTACAATGTGGTTGCCATACATAAAAGTTGTGTTCGTCAGTATCATGCATCAACGAATTTGGAAGTGCAAATTTCATTCCTTTTTCTTGTGTGTTTACTTGACAAGGAAAAATCTGAAAGGACGAAGGCACGGAATGATGGTGGTCCTCTGGAGCAACCGAAACAGATGATCTCTGCAGATTCTCCTGCTACTCGTACTGCAGTGCTAGTTCCAAATCTCATCTCCCCTACTCCACAACCCAAGGTGCTTGCTCTAACATGGTAGTGTGATATCTGGTTGCATGTTGTATATGGTGCTTAGCTTGTATTGCTCCTAATTTGTTAAATTGCATCTCCTTAGCTTACACATTATACATGTGAATATGACACGCCTTCCTGTTTTTGGTACATACTACATCTGCCTATCACACCATGTTCTTATATCAAACTACTGTTCTTGTGTATCCTGCATTTATCTCTTATGATGAGACAGTCAGGCGCGTGGGTTAATATGAGACGCAATACTCTTATAAAGAATGTAATTTCATCCTCTCCACATGATTCTCAAGAAACAACAAGCTTAAATAAAGATATTGAACATAGCTCTGTACTTGAAGACCGCACTTCCCCTACACCACCATCACAGGTTGCTCTAACTTTGTAGTGTGATATGTCGTTGCATGTTGCATACGATGTCTAGCTTGTAATGCTTCTAATTAGGGTAAATTGCATCTGCTTAGTTTACACACTATACATATGAATATGACATGCCTTCCTATTTTTGGTACACACTACATCTATGTGTTAACCTTGTTCTTACATGAAACTACCTCTCTTCTGTATCCTGCATCAATCACTTATGATGAGTCACCTTTATTCGTTGCATATTGCATATTATTTCTAGCCTATTGCCATGTATTGCTTCTAATTTGGTCAAATACATTTGTTAGGGCACCCTTTTAATTTGGCAGAGTGATATTGGTGTCATCTTTCATATGGTGTCTAGCTTGTAGTGCTTCTAATTTGTTGAAGTGCCTTCTGCTTAGTTACCACATCATAGGTGTGAATATGTCAAGCCGTCTAGTTTTCATACATATTCCATCCCCGTATCATGACTTTGCCTTTCATCAGAGTAGTGTTCGTCAGTATCATGCATGAATGAGTTCTGAAGAGCGAATTATATTCCTTTTTCTTGTCGGTTTGACTTCACAATGCAAAATCAATAAATCCAAAGGAAATTGGTAAGGCATTGGATGATGGAGGTTCTCTACAGATTCTATTCCGCCATCCTCCCAACAAGATTCGCAAGACAACGCAAGGCTAGACAGTCAACGTAGCTGTGTAGATGATGAGCACATCTCCCCTACTCCACCATCACAGGTGCTTGCTCTAACTTGGCACTATTATATTTGGTTGCATGTTACGTATGATGTCTAGCTTGTATTGCTTCTAACTTTGTTGAATTGCATCTGCTTACTTTACACATAATGCCTGTGAATATGACATGTGTTCCTGTTTCTATATCAGACTACTATTCTTGCATATCCCGCATCAGTCACTTATGGTAAGGCACCTTTAAGTTGCCACTGTGATATTGGTTGTGTCTTGCATATGATTTCTAGCATGTACCGCTTCTAATTTATTGAAACGCCATACGGTTTGAACTTGGCAGAGTGATATTGGTTGCATCTTTCATATGGTGTCTAGCTTGCAGTGCTTCTAATTTGTTGAGTGATATTGGTTACATTTGATAGGGCACCCTTTTAATTTGGTAGAGTGATATTGGTTTCATCTTTCATATGGTTTCTAGCTTGCATTGATTCTAACAAGTTCAAGCACCTTGTGCTTAGTTTACACTTTATACATCATACATGTCAATATGTCACGCCGTCCTGTTTTTCATACATATTCCATCCTCCTATCATGCGGCTGCCTTACATGAAAGTAGTGTTCGTCAGTATCATACATCAATGAGTTCTGAAGAGCAAATTTTATTCGTTTTTCTTGTGGGTTTGACTTGACAAGGAAAAATCAAGAAAGAGGAAGGAAAAGAGTAATGAAGGCGATGATGGTGGTCCTCTGCAGCAACATAAATGGAGCATCTGTACCGATTCTCCTTGTACTGATAGTGCATTACAAGGTCCAAGTCTCCACTCCCCTACTCCACCATCCAAGGCGCTTGCTCTAACTTGGCAGTGTGATATCTGGTTGCATGTTGCATATGGTGTCTAGCTCGTATTGCTCCTAATTAGTGTAAACTGCATCTACTTAGCTTACACATGATACATGTGAATATGACACGCTTTCCTGTTTTTGGTACATACTATATCTGTCTATTACACCATGTTCTTACATGAAACTACTCTTTTTGTGTATCTTGCATTAGTCACTTATGATGGGACACCTTTAAGTTGGCAGTGTGATATTGGTTTGCGTATTGAATATGATTTATAGCATGTATTGCTTCTAGTTTGATGAACGCCACCTATGACGAGACAGTTTTAACTTGGCAGAGTGATATTGATTGTACCTTCCATATGGTGTCTTGCAGTGTTTCTAATTTGTTGAAGTGCATTCTGCTTAGCTACCACATCATAGGTGTGAATATGTCAAGCCGTCCATTTTTTCGTACATATTCCATCCTCGTATCATGACTTTGCCTTTCATCAGAGTAGTGTTCGTCAGTATCATGCATGAATGAGTTCTAAAGAGCGATTTATATTCCTTTTTCTTGTCGGTATGACCACACAATGCAAAATCAATAAAGCTGAAGGAAATTGGCAAGGCGTTGGATGATGGTGGTCCTTCCGAACAACTGAAACGGAGGTTCTCTACAGATTCTACTCCGCCATCCTCCCAACAAGATTCGCAAGACAACACAAGGCTAGACAGTCAACGTAGCTGTGTAGATGGTGAGCACATCTCCCCTAATCGACCATCACAGGTGCTTGCTCTAACTTGGCACTATTATATGTGGTTGAATGTTGCGTATGATGTCTAGCTTGTATTGCTTCTAACTTTGTTGAATTGCATCAGCTTACTTTACACATAATACCTGTGAATATGACATGTGTTCCTGTTTCTATATCAGACTACTGTTTTTGCATATCCCGCATTAGTCACTTATGATAAGGCACCTTTAAGTCGCCACTGTGATATTGGTTGTGTCTTGCACATGATTTGTAGCATGTACTGCTTCTAATTTGTTGAAATGCCATACAGTTTGAACTTGGCAGAGTGATATTGGTTGCATCTTTCATATGGTGTCTAGCTTGCAGTACTTCTAATTTGTTGAAATGCCTTCTGCTTAGTTACCACATCATAGGTGTGAATATGTCACGCCATCCTGTTTTTCATACATATTCCATCCTCGCATCATGTGTTTGCCTTTCATCCGAGTAGTGTTCGTCAGTATCATGCATGAATGAGTTCTGAAGAGCGAATTTTATTCCTTTTTCTTATCGGTTTGACTTCACAGTGCAAAATCATTACAGCTGTAGGAAATTAGACCGGTAGTGGATGATGGTGGTCCTTCAGAGCAACTCAAATAGGGGGTCTCTATAGATTCTACTCTGCCATCCTCCCAACAAGATTCGCAAGACAACACAAGGCTGGACAGTCAACGTAGCTGTGTAGATGATGAGCACATCTCCCCTACTCCACCATCACAGGTGCTTGCTCTAACTTGGCACTATTATATGTGGTTGCATGTTGCATATGATGTCTAGCTTGTATTGTTTCTAACTTGAATTGCATGTGCTTACTTTACACATAATGCCTGTGAATATGACACGCGTGCCTGTTTCTAGAACATACGTGTACATGATGAGCACATCTCCCCTACTCCACCATCATAGGTGCTTGCTCTTACTTGGAACTGTTATATGTGGTTGCGTTCTCCGTATGATGTCTAGTTTGTATTGCTTCTGATTATGTTGAATTGCATCTGCATAGCTTACAACTTATACCTGCAATGATCACTTACCCATAAGACACATTTAACTTGGGACTATGATGTAGGTTGCATCTTGCATTGTCTTCTAGCTTGTACTGCTTCTTATTTCTTGAAATGGCACTTACGACGAGACACTTTTTACCTGATAGAGTGATATTGGTTGCATGTTCATTTTGTGCCTAGCTTTCATTTCTTCTAATTTTGTTGAAATGCCTTCCGCTTACTATTTTTTCATACATATTTCATCCTCCTATCGTACGTGTGAATATGAAACACTATCTTTTTTTCTATATATTCCATCCTCCTATCCACGCTTGCCTTACATCAAAGTAGTGTTCATCTGTATCATGCATCAACCAGTTATGCAGAGCTAATTTTATTCATCTTCTTGTGCTTTTGACTTCATAAGGCAATATCATAAAATAGGAAGGAAAAGAGTAAGTTAGGGGATGTTGGTGGTCCTCCGCACCGACGCAAATAGAGACTCTCTAGATTTTCCACTGCTACAGCTAATGAATTTGAAGTCCCAAGTCTACATGACGAGTTCATCTCCCGTACTCCACCATCGCAGGTGCTTGCTCTAAGTTAGCAGTGTGATAATTGGTTTCATGTTGCATATGTTGTCTAGCCTGCATTTCTTCTATTTTGATTAAATTGCACCTACTGAGTTCATACGTTATACATGTGCATATGACATGGCTTTCTGTGTCTAGAATATGCTGCACCTATCTGTCATACCATGTTCTTACATCAAAGTACTCTTGTTGTGTATCCCGCATCAGTCACTCATGATTGGACGCTTTTAACATGGCAGTTTGATAGTGGTTGCATCTTGCATTGATTTCTACGTTGCACTGCTTCTAATTTTTTGAATTTCCACTTATGACAAGACACTTTTAACTTGGCAGAGTAATATTGGTTGCATCTTTTCATATGGTGTCTAGCTTGCATTACTTCTATTTTCTTGAAAATCCTTCTGCTTAGTTTGCACATCGTAGCTGTGAATATGTCATTCCGTCCTGTTTTTCTTACATATTCCATCCTCATACGGTTGTCTTACATCAAAGTATTGCTTGTCTGTATCATGCATCAATGAGTTCTGAAGAGTGATTTTATTCTTTTGTGTTGTGGGTACAACTTGACATGGCAAAGTCAAAAAAAGCAAGGAAAATAATATAGTAGGGGGTGCTGTTACTCGCCAGGTGAAACGGAAAAGGATCTGCCGTCGAGATTCTGCTGGTACTTATAGTGCAGTAGAAGGTCCAAGTCCACCGGCAAAATCTACAAACACTGTATCACCTGCTCCACCAGCTGCAGCATCCGCTCCACCAGCTCCTTTATATGTACTCTCACAGTTTGATGTACACTAACACTTTCCGTGTTGTTGAACTAGCACCACGGCGCAAGCGGAAACAGACATCAGGGATAATGCTTGACAGATTAACAAAATCTAAAGGAGGAAAAATGGAGATCCATTTTGAGGCAGGTTTAAAAAGGCCACGTGATGCAATAGAGTCAGCCAAGTTAGTATCAGAGGCAGCCGTTGCCGTTAGGTGTCATGCACGTATCCTCCCAACGTGGATCCAGTACAGGAATGAGAAAGACAATACCCAGTTTAACACCTTCCTTGACCATTTATCTGTAAGTAATGTTATTCATCATAATTAGTAATATTGTCTTGCTCTGTCCCATACTTTCTAGCATCCTCCTAATAAGACTCACATTCTTTTTTCAACAGATGAGGTTCAAGTTGGATCCGAAAGATGATGCAACTAAACAAGCATGCACTCATGTTTTTCAGTCTGCTCTGCGACAGTATCGGTACCACCTTAGAAAATCTCACTTTGAAGGCAAGGCTTGCAATGAAATCACCCAAACATCTCAAGTGGAATATATTACAGATGAAGACTGGACAGCCCTCATTAAACACTGGTCTGATGCAAAGTATCAGGTAGCCTATATGTATTTGATCATACCACATATTGAACTTGTATTTATGTATGTGCCTTGCAAGTGTATCTTCTTCTAGGCTAACTATTTGAAGAACAAAACCAACCGTTCTAAAGTGAAATTCCAATAGACAACAGGATCTCGTAGCTATATTGCACACTGCGAGGCTCTTGTAAATAGATGCTACTTCCTTATTTTTGTGTGCCATATTATCATATCTATGTTGACTTGTTCCAAATACAGAGGAAAGCCCGTGCTGACCAAAATGAACCGGAACCGAATGCAGTGCAAATCTTCAAGGATTGCCACACTGGCAAGATGAAGGGCATAAGCACACCAGTTCAAGCCGCTGTTGTAAGTCCTTACTCCTCCTGCCTTGAACTGATTGGTACTGTGATGTGTTCATTCAACTACTTGGTTTGCAGCCAATGTCAGTTACTCTGTTCACTTTTACAGACAGTTGTCTTAACGTATCATTTCACCTTACATGGTTTAAAAGAGATGAAGGATATTCTTTTGGTATTGATCTGTAATCTAGTTGTTATGTTCACGTACTCACACAATGATAAAATAGCCTGTTTGTTTTATATTTGTTTGCCCATGATATGAATGATGTCATACTATGTTCATCCTAGTTTAAACCATGTCTCTTTATCCTTAGATGTTAACGAATGTGAGGAAATAGACAATACAGTAGGCATGCTACATGGACATATGTTCAGAAAGTGGTTTTATTATGTAGTTGGCACTACAATGCATGCTAATGTATTACAGTAGTTCACCAAAACAAGTTATGTATAAATGTTTAACCTACTTTGTTTGTTTTTGTCTCATTAGTAACTTATCTGGTACACTAATCTACAAGTTCAAACTTTTAGGAAGCTATGGAACAAATGATTGAACAGCCACAACCACCTGAAGGTGACGAGGCTACAACAGGCACAATGTCACCTCTTGCTGTAGTGCCTCAGTATCTCTCCACTAACAATGCCAAAAGCACCTTCCTGCGTAATTTTGGGTTGGTTGTCAAGGTAACCTCGTCCAAATCGCCTACTGAACAAAATCTTCCTGCTAGACAGAGTGATATATCTGTGCTCCAGACACAAGTCCAATCCCCATGGACGTCGTTTCGGAAACAAGAATAGTGGTTGACAAATGTCATCAAGATATGAATGGTTTTGAAACCAGACTATCAGACATTCGCTTCATTGTTCAAGAGCAATGGCGGAAAAAAGGTGGAGATCGAGCTGCTCCATCAGATTCTACAGCCTGAAACATTAGCACTCAGGTCAAATGATTTGTGCTTCTATACATCTGATGGTGCTTTTATCTGGAAGGACTGTAAACTTTATGCCAACATGCCTTTTGTTGTATGGTTGGAATTTATTTTGTTGTGATACAAAATTTATGATGCTGCCACAGGCTGCAGTAATTACGACGCTATTTTTGTGTAGTGTAGGTTTATCTTAGTAATGTATTCGGCCAAAAGCTTCGTAGGAGCCCAACATGCCAACATTCGTCGGGCCCATTCCAATTGGGACAAAAACGATTACGAGCCGGAATTGGCATGTAGCCCACTAAAAATATCTGGGCCTAAATCAGCATAAGCTTTCATATTTTTCTGGTAGGCCTGTGCCCATAGTGGGCCTTTAACAGGCCTAAACATAATTTGGGCCCTCAATAAAAATAGGCCGTTTACAAGTGTAAATATCTCGAGCCCATAAAAAAGATGGGCCTTTAATAAACCGAAAGTAAGATTGGGCCCTGATTGTGCCAAATAACCCACTGGTCTTAGCAGGCCAAAATGGTGGCCCATTTACGATGCGGATCTTTGTAATGCCGAAATTCGCACGGGCCGTAAATGCGCCGACCTAATACACGGGTCTTTAATAGGCCGGAACTTCGGTCGGGCTAGATTATTGTCATTTTTATATGGGCCGTTAATGAGCCCGATATGACATTGGGCCACATATGGCTCATGGTTTTCGTCCGGCGTTAACAGGCCGAAAATGACAACAGGCCGAGAGTGGCCCAAATCTATAGTAGGCCTCTAACATGCCGAATGTCATACATGGCCGAATTTGACCCAAATCCTTCACGGTCGTTTATGGGCCGAATGTTTTGATGGCCTGTAAATGGGCCCAAATGAAGACGGACCTTTAACAGGCCAGAAATACACTGGGCCGTAATTCGGCCCAATTACTTAGCAAACTCTTAACGGGCCAGAAGTGACCATGGGCCGCGTTGATGACAAGTTTAGTACAGGCCGTTGACGGGCCTATTTGACAGAGAATCTTGGGCCTTTAGCTGGGCCGACCCATTATGGTCTGCAGAATCTTGTGAGCCTTTAGCTGGGCCGGCCCATTGTGGTCTGCAAAATCTTGTGGGCCTTTAGCTGGGCCGGTCCATTATGGTCTGCAAAATCGTGTGGGCCTTTAGCTGGGCCGACCCATTATGGTCCGCTAAATTTTGTGGGCCTTTAGCTGGGCCGGCCCATTATGGTGTGCAAAATCTTGTCGGCCTTTAGCTGGGTTGGCCCATGATGGTCCGCTAAATCTTATGGGCCTTCGTTGGGCCGGCCCATTTAAACTTTATGGGCCACTTTTGGGCCGGTCCACGTGTCAACATATCATAGACCCATCTCGACCGTTGGATGAGTGACACCTGTGCCAACGCGGAGCTGACGCGTGGATTCTTCAGCCAATGAGAATTTTACACGTGGAAATCAGCATTGGTCGTGGCTGTTAGCGGGTTATCGGATCCAAAAAAACGGACCCGATAGGTTAACGCCGGTTAACGGCGTCCCATTACGATGGATGCCACGTGTCGGTCACCCATGACAAAAGCACTTCTATGACGCATGATTTGTCGTCATGGAAGTGGACACTTCTGTGATGATATTTTTGGTAATGAAATGGAACACTTCTACGACAGCACAGGTATGACTATCTTGATTCTGTCATAAAATCGTCATGGATGTACATGCATGCCAGAAAATGCGACATACTGTGACAAACACGTATCATCACGGAAGTGTATTTTTTGTAGTGTATAGTGGTTTTATCTGTCGGAATCGAGTAACATCAGAGTGGATCGCGAAAACCGATGTGTATAAGAAGGAGATATTCCGTCATCCAATGAGAATTATCCCACCATGCCCCTATGCGAGATGTGTCAGATGTCACCATAGAAATTAGAAGGACATGACCGAGCACCTTCGCACATTTGGATATATGCCAAACTTTGACATGCCGTCGATAAACATAGCCGAGCAGGACCGTGGTAGAGAGGAGGTGATGCAACAACGCATCGATGGATATGACGACGATGGAGTCAGGGACATGCTAGATGATGTAATTGTTGTAGAAACGGCAAATGTGACACCTTCAGAGAATGAATTGGAGGAGCCAGAGGCAACCGCAAAGGCCTTCTTGGAGGTCTTGGCCTCGTCGAAGAAACCTCTTTATGCGGGTGCGAAAATATCTTAGCTGGATGCCATCTCGCAACTGATTGCAGTCAAGGCTAAGTACAGCTGTAGCCAGAAATGCTTCGAAGCATTCCTGGGAGTATGGGCTAATAGCCTCCCTGAGGGTCATGAACTGTCGAAAAGCATGTACGCTACAAAGAAAATCATGAAGGCACTCTCTATGGATTATGAGAAAATAGATGTTTGCCCAAAGAATTGCCTTTTGTTTAGGCACGAGTATGCAGATGACAAGTACTGTAGGGAGTGCGGTTCATCTCGGTACATTGAGGTGGTCGGTGAGGATGGTGAGAAAAAGCAGCTAGCCATCCCCGTTAAGGTTCTTCGGTATCACCATTTCATAGAAAGACTGCAGCTACCAGACCCGAATGAAGATGATTACTACAACATTAACCCCTTGATATACGAGGGAGTGTTCTATCAAGAGCAAACTCATGATGATGTGGTTAGAAACGATGACGCGAGACCATCGGGTGATGATGATGTGGATCCAAACGACGATGATGTACGAAATGATGGTGAGACCATTGTCAATGAAAATGACATACTTATGCTAGAAAAGTTAAACGAAAACACTGACGACGAGGAAGAGCCTCCACCTCCATCAGACAATGAAGATGATTTGATTCACACTTGATGATGAGACCGACCGAGAAAGAGGTTACAATAGTGATGATTCGTATGGGTTCTAGCAGATGTACGTTTCAAGTCTTTTTTTCTATACTTTAGGAATATTCCTTTTTATGCATTTTTATTAATGTGTTTATTATTCCTTATTATTATGCCTTTTCCTTCATTTCATTAATTTACTAATTGCTTATTCTCTTTTCAATGCAGGTTCATGGAACATGGGCAAGGGGAAGGCCGACGGCATGGGTTTCCTACACAAGGTCGTTGGCCTGCCTAGTCGGAGTGGTTGATCACGTAATCCTCCCCTTCCCCCCCGACTACTTGACGATGACTCATCACAGGGAGGTCGAGGGAGATGTGCCCCTAGAGAGGAGGGGGCGGGGGGGAGATCCCCTAGAGGGTGAGGTGGTGGGGGGAGAGCCACTACAGGGGGTCGCGGCCAAAAAGAGCGCACCCTCACCGACTTAGGGGTGTTGTCTTCGAGGCCCTCCTCTAGGGAGGTACCCTTTGACGAGGAGGAGGAGGAGGAGGAGGAGGAGGTTCAGGATGGGGCCAAGGAGGAGGTGGAGGATCCGGTTGGGGAGGGGGACGAGGAGGAGAAGGAGCAGGCAGGCGAGTAGGAAGGTGGTGGCGGGGTTGATGGTGGTGGCGGGGATGATGGTGGTGGCGGGGAGGGGCTTGGCAACAAGGGGTGCCTGCGTGGTAACACAAAGCTACCAAGGCAGATTCCTGCTACTGAGGAGTAGAAGTGGCTCATTGAGCCCACGGGGAAAGAGTAAGTGCCACTTTATAATAATTTCATTATTTTTCTTGTCACATGCTCATTCCGGTAGTTATTTATTTTGCTTGTCACATGCTAATATTTCATCCTTTTGCAGCAAATGGATATATCCCAAAGGGGCCCGTATTCCCAACGGCCTCATCGCCGTCTTGTTGAAGTTACACTGGCCGGGGATGTACTGTCCGGATCCAGTCAGGCACCCGGACCGTCGGGTTTTGGCCACGAGCTGGGACCACTGGGAAGCGGCCCTCCACGTGGACCATGAGACCCATGCCAAGGCCGTGATCATTACTTTCTCGGTGAGTTCTCTTCAGAAGCACAAGTCCATTCTAGTTTCATGAAGGATTTAACTCATGGATTCTTCCATTCTTGTTTCATGCATGATTGTAGAAATTCTATCGAGTTCTTTCGAAGCACAAGGTCAGAGCCGACCAGATCGTTCTGCGCCAATGCAAGAAGAAGGCCCGCGATATGCAGTATGAGGTGTGCTATGTGGCCATCTTGATGTACTATCATGATGCTCTTGGTGTGAAGATGACCAAGGAAGAAGCGCGGAGGATGGGCATTACCTTGGATAGGCACGACTACTTGGCGGTAAGTATACAATATTTTTCATTCTGATGTTTGTGGTACATTTCACCATTTCGTGTTCACATGCCATTATGCTTTCATTATGTAGGTGTGTACAAATTGGTGTTATGGAAAACATGAGTCCTGGGCGGCATTGGTGGACCTTTGGTGTGATACAGATGGAGCCTGGGTGGCTACAAGAATCAAAAACAAGGCTAACCGAGGGAAGGAAGGAGTACATGCTCAGGTAAACCGAAACCACTTTCTCCACAAGACACTTAATGTATGACTAGCCTCATTAAACATTCTTCTTCTTCTATTTACCGTCACTTTCTTATGTATGACTAACCTCTGTTTGGTGGTACAGGAGGAGAAACTGAAGTGGCCGCTCTCACACATGGAGGCGTGGGAGATCGCCCATATGCGGAAGGACTCCAAGCCTGACGAGCCCAAGTACTACGGTAAGAAGGCCGCGTAGAGGAAGAAGGCCTACTCCCAAGGGTATCTGAGGTTTTATCCTGACACACCTGACCCCATTTGCGGCGGACCTGAGCGAGAGGGATGTGGTGGGCATGGGGCCCAAGGAGCATGGTTGGGAGGCACTTCTGGATGCTGTGATATCTCCTACTATCTCCTACACACAGCTCCGTCGGATCGACCCGAGCCTGAGCCAACGCACGAGCACGGCCATGACCAGTGCACAATCACAACCCCTCTTTCAGGAGTGGCAATCTGTAAGTATTTTCCCTCTTATCTTCATTGCTCACTTTATTTTCTGCATTTAGTAGTTTTATGAGTTTCATCATGTCATACCGTAGGGCTACATGGAGTACACACGCCAGGTGACCATGCCATGGCACGAGAGCCTTTATGCATACCATGAGCAGAACAATCACCAGATGCAGTACACTTTTCAGGAAATGGCGGCCGGTAGGGTTCCTCAATTGCAACCAGCGTCATCTCCTCCACCACAACCAAGGCTGCTTACCTTTGAGGACTTTCTGGCACAAAACACTGGCCCCTCGCCAGTTAGTTCATCCCAATTTATTCACCCAAAGCATATCATGCGTTTCAACACAGTCATATATCATGTTAACATGTATTTTTAACATCTAGGGAACCGGCGGATCAATCATTGGTGGTGGTCTTCGCAACACTCCCGAGTCACAGAGCCCGACCACTTCGATCCACGCAGGCGGAGGCGGAGGTGGAGGCGGCCGCTAGTAGTGATTACCTGGGCTTCGACAGGCTTGGCGGTGACGACCTCCGCGGTGCTCGATGTTCTGGCGCTAAAGCCTTTGGGTGACTTGTGGTGATGATACACTCGATGCTTCTTATGTTGTGAGATGCTTATGCTTGTGAGATGCTTCTTATGTTGTGAGATGCTTATGCTTTGTGATGCTGAATTTGTCTATGTATATGTGACCAGTTTGTCTATTTGCATATGTACTGGATATATGTTGTATATATTGAATTGAATTGACCTGAAAAGAAATAGAAAAAGAAAAAAACAAAGATAAACTATGCCGACGGCTGGCTAGGCCGTCGGCATAGTGCTGGCGTGAGCTCCTAGTGGCTGACACGTGGCAGCTATGCCGATGGCCTAGCCGCTGGCATAGTTTTGAACTAAGCCGACAGCTAGGATGTCCGCATAGTCACCACGTGTCAGCCACTGGGCATTCTGGGTCAGGGCTATGCCAACGGCCCGGCCGTCAGCATAGGTGAAAACTACGCTGACAGGTAGGCCGTCGGCATAGCACTGCCCTAGGACCAACAGCTACGGGACACATGTCACCTCTATGCCGACGGCCTAGCCGTCGGCATAGTTTAAAACTACGCCGATGGCTAGACCGTCGGCATAGAGGTGCCACATGTCGCGCAGCTGTTGGTCAACACTTGACGGCGGGCACCGTTAGGCGGGGACGTTGCCGACGGCCTAGGCCGTCGGCATGAATGTACAGACACCATGGGGATAGGACCTATGTCGACGGCCTCCCGGCCTATGCAGACGGATATGTTACCGATGGCCCTATGCCGACGGGTGCCGTCGGCATAGGCCTGTCCCGACGGGATTCATGGCTATGCCGACGACCAAGGCCGTCGGCATAGGGGGCGATTCTGTTAGTGACCCACCGGCCTACAACCATAAAAAATAATTGAAAATATGTCTTGAAAAATGCGTAAATACTATATGTAGTAGTAGAAACATAAGTCTCCTTCCAAATAAGACCTTCAAAAGGTTTAACTAAAGTCCTAACAAAGATGATGATAAAGGTTCTTTTTGGGCCATTTTGAGCACACCCTGCCCATCAAAAGTGGTGTCTCATTCTCTGCAAACAATAACACTAATCTGATGGCCGCTGCAAACAACAAATAAGCCGGCAACAAATCAATAAACGAGATAGTTACCTTAAAAAAGAAAACTAAACGATAGGTTGTACAACGACCAGGAAAGTACCTAACATCACTCAAATAGATAATCCTCTTCATAGACAACATAGCAGGGCTAGCACTATGGTACTGAGTCGGCGGAGAAACTCCAGTAATAATACCTATCACATCTATAGAGAAAAAAAAACTATAGATCAATACAAAAAAATACATCTACACAAAAGAAGGAAATATGCCCTAGAGGCAATAATAAAGTTATTATTTATTTCCTTATTTCATGATAAATGTTTATTATTCATGCTAGAATTGTATTAACCGGAAACTTAGTACATGTGTGAATACATAGACAAACATAATGTCACTAGTATGCCTCTACTTGACTAGCCCGTTGAATCAAAGATGGTTGTGTTTCCTAACCATGGACATGAGTTGTCATTTGATTAACGGGATCACATCATTAGGAGAATGATGTGATTGACTTGAACCATTCCGTTAGCTTAGCACTTGATCGTTTAGTATGTTGCTATTGCTTTCTTCGTGACTGATACATGCTCCTATGACTATGAGATTATGCAACTCCCGTTTACCGGAGGAACACTTTGTGTGCTACCAAATGTAACAACGTAACTGGGTGATTATAAAGGAGCTCTACAGGTGTCTCCGAAGGTACTTGTTGAGTTGGCGTATTTCGAGATTAGGATTTGTCACTCTGATTGTCGGAGAGGTATCTCTGGGCCCTCTCAGTAATGCACATCACTATAAGCCTTGCAAGCAATGTAGCTAATGAGTTAGTTGCGGGATGATGCATTATGGAACGAGTAAAGAGACTTGCCGGTAATGAGATTGAACTAGGTATTGAGATACCGACGATCGAATCTCGGGCAAGTAACATACCGATGACAAAGGGAACAACGTATATAGTTATGCGGTTCGACCGATAAAGATCTTCGTAGAATATGTAGGAGTCAATATGGGCATCCAGGTTCCGCTATTGGTTATTGACCAGAGAAATGTCTCGGTCATGTCTACATAGTTCTTGAACCCGTAGGGTCCGCACGCTTAACGTTCGTTGATGATGTAGTATTGTATGAGTTATATATGTTGGTAACAGAATGTTGTTCGGAGTCCTGGATGAGATCGTGGACTTAACGAGGAGCTCCGGAATGGTCGGGAGGTAAAGATTCATATATTGGATGATATGGTTAGACCAAGGGGTCAGGCCCACAGTGCAATAAGTCGGTGCAAAAGGAGTTTTGCGGAGGCCAATGGGCCAAACGCCGGAGACCCTGGCGTCTGTCCCTGGGCCAGACGCCGATGCCCATGGCATCTGGGCCAGACGCCGAGGATTGTGGCGTTTGGTCGTGGAGTCCGAGTGGGACTCTTGCCTTTCGGGCAAAACGGACTTTGAGGAGGCTTTTGCTCCAAGTTTTGACCCCAGGGCTCAACATATAAATAGAGGGGCGGGGCTAGCACCAAAGACACATCAAGAAACACCAAGTCGTGTGCCGGCAACCTCGTCCCCTCTAGTTTATCCTCCATCAATGTTTTCGTAGTGCTTAGGCGAAGCACTGCGGAGATTGTTCTTCACCAACACCGTCACCACGCCATCGTGCTTCCGGAACTCATCTACTACTTCACCCGTCTTGCAGGATCGAGAAGGCGAGGACGTCATCGAGCTGAATGTGTGCAGAACTCGGAGGTGCCGTCCGTTCGGTACTTGGATCGGTCGGATCGTGAAGACGTACGACTACATCAACCGCGTTGATAAACGCTTCCGATTAGCGATCTTCAAGGGTATGAAGATACATTCTCCCTCTCGTTGCTATGCATCACCATGATCTTGCGTGTGCGTAGGAAATTTTGGAAATTACTACGTTCCCCATCAGTGGCTTCCGAGCCAGGTTTTATGCATAGATGTTATATGCACGACTAGAACACAAGTGAGTTGTGGGCGATACAAGTCATACTGCTTACCAGCATGTCATACTTTGCTTCGGCGGTATTGTTGGATGAAGCGGCCTGGACCGACATTACGCGTACGCTTATGCGAGACTGGTTCTACCGACGTGCTTTGCACTTAGGTGGCTGGCGAGTGTCAGTCTCTCCAACTTTAGTTGAACCGAGCGTGGCTACGCCCGGTCCTTGAGAAGGTTAAAACAGCACTAACGTGACGAACTATCGTTGTGGTTTTGATGCGTAGGTAAGAACGGTTCTTGCTCAACCTGTAACAGCCACGTAAAACTTGCAACAACAAAGTAGAGGACGTATAACTTGTTTTTGCAGGGCATGTTGTGATGTGATATGGTCAAGACGTGATGCTATATTTTATTGTATGAGATGATCATGTTTTGTAACCGAGTTATCGGCAACTGGAAGGAGCCATATGGTTGTCGCTTTATTGTATGCAATGCAGTCGCCCTGTAATTGGTTTACTTTATCACTAAGCGGTAGTGATAGTCGTAGAAGCAATAGGTGGCGAAACGACAACGATGCTACGATGAAGATCAAGGTGTCGCGCCGGTGACGATGGTGATCATGACGGTGCTTCGGAGATGGTGATCACAAGCACAAGATGATGATGGCCATATCATATCACTTATATTGATTGCATGTGATGTTTATCCTTTATGCATATTATTTTGCTTTCATTGACGGTAGCATTATAAGATGATCCCTCACTAAATTTTAAGGTATAAGTGTTCTCCCTGAGTATGCACTGTTGCGAAAGTTCTTCGTGCTGAGACACCACGTGATGATCGGGTGTGATAGGCTCTATGTTCATATACAATGGGTGCAAAACAGTTTCACGGGCAAAATACTCAGGTTAAACTTGACGAGCCTAGCATATACAGATATGGCCTCGGAACACTGAGACCGAAAGGTCAAGCGTGAATCATATAGTAGATATGATCAACATAGTGATGTTCACCATTGAAAACTACTCCATCTCATGTGATGATCAGACATGGTTTAGTTGATTTGGATCACGTGATCACTTAGATGATTAGAGGGATGTCTATCTAAGTGGGTGTTCTTAAGTAATATGATTAATTGAACTTTAATTTATCATGAACTTAGTCCTGATAGTATTTTGCAAATTATGTTGCAGATCAATAGCTCGCATTGTTGCTTCCCTATGTTTATTTTTGATATGTTCCTAGAGAAAAACTATGCTGAAAGATATTAGTAGCAATGATGCGCATTAGATCCGTGATCTAAGGTTTATCCTCATTGTTGCACAGAAGAATTATGTCCTTGATGCACCGCTAGGTGACAGACCTATAGCAATAGCAGATGCAGACGTTATGAACATTTGGCTAGCTTAATATGATGACTACTTGATAGTTTAGTGCACCATGCTTAACTGCTTAGAATCGGGACTTCAAAGACGTTTTGAACGTCATGGACCATATGAGATGTTCGAGGAGTTGAAGTTAATATTTCAAGCAAATACCCGAGTTGAGAGATATGAAGTCTCCAACAAGTTCTATAGCTAAAAGATGGAGGAGAATTGCTCAACTAGTGAGCATGTGCTCAGATTGTCTGGGTACTACAATCGCTTGAATCAAGTGGGAGTTAATCTTCCAGATAAGATAGTGATTGACAGAGTTCTATAGTCACCATCACCAAGTTACTAGAACTTCGTGATGAACTATAGTATGCAAGGATGATGAAAACGATTCCCGAGCTCTTCGTGATGTTGACGTCGACGAAGGTAGAAATCAAGAAAGAGCATCAAGTGTTGATGACTGACAATACCACTAGTTTCAAGAAAAGGGCAAAGGGAAAGAAAGGGAACTTCATGTTGAATGGCAAGCAAGTTGTCACTCCCGCGAAGAAGCCCAAAGCTGGACCAAAGCCTGAAACAGAGTGCTTCTACTACAAAGGAAATGGTCACTGGAAGTGGAAATGCCCTGAATATTTGGTGGATAAGAAGGATGGGAAAGTGAACAAGGGTATATTCACTACAGGAATCAGCTACTTTCCCATCTGCCACGGCGGACGGCAAAGGCATGGATGGTGGACGGCGAAGGCCTTTGCCATCCGCCACGGACGGCAAAAGGTGATGGCAAAGTAGGGGATGGCTAAGAGCTACGTTACCATCTGCTTCGGGCGGCTAACGGCAAAGGGGCCTTTGCCATCAGCAGCGGACGGCAAAGAATGCAGACGGCAATAAATGCGATGTTACTCCGTTAGGTGGTTAACGACAGTCCTTTGCCGTCCGCCGCTGACGGAAAACATCGGAAGGCCTTTGCCGTCTGCCGAATGATGTCAGCCGACGTCACTACACAGCAGGCCTTTGCCGTCCGCCGCTGTAGGCAAACTGACCAAATTGGTCAGCCTCCCAGGAAGGACAGTTGCCTGCCACGTGGCCTCTTTGCCGTCCGCTGCTGATGGCAAAGAGCCCTTTGCCGTCGGTGGCAGACGGCAAAGAGCCTGCATATTGTCTCTTTTTTTCTGTTTTTTTAATCCAACAATTTTCACAGCAAATATATATGACATATATAGATATATTTCACAGGGCTATTTAACAGCACATAAGTTTCATCGTACATACATATATAGTTCCATCCATTCATACATAGCAAAAGTTGCACATACACATAAGTTGCAACCATTAGGAAGTTGCACATACATATTACAATGCAAAGTTTCATCAAGATAGCAAGTTCCATCGTAGCAAGCTAGAAGAATACTAGAAGAGAATGAAATAAAAAACAAGCACTCCATCATAGCAAGCTAGCTTCTGAGAAGTGAATGAAATCTGCAAAATGGCAAATAAGAAAGTTAGGAAAAGGTGACTATAAGAAGAAGACTAGAAGAAGAAGCACGCCATCGTTTGTGATGTAACTTAGGTGAAATGGATCGTTTATGAGCTAACTTAGGTAAAATGCATCATTTTAGAGCTAACGTAGGTAAAATGGATCGTTTATGAGCTAACTAAGCTAATTATGCCGTTTTTACATAAGTAAGCTAAGTACATGTCATTATTGAGAAAACCTAGTTAACTAAGCATATTATAACTAACTTATGTCATTTTGGAGGAAACAAAGCTAAGTATAGATCGTTTTAGAGCTAACTTAGGTAAAATGGCTGGTTTTGGAGGTCAGTAAGCTTATTAAGTCATTTTGGAGGAAAAGAAGCTAACTCTAGGTCATTAAGGTAAGCATATTGGAGGAAATAAAGCTAAGTCTAGGTTTTTATGCATTTGTTAAGCAAAAAACTAGAGAAACTTACCTTGATCATGGAGGTGTGGGAGCGGGCTGGCTCGTGCCAGTAGCTGGAGAAGGATCGTGTGATGCTTGTGTGGAGTTACGCTGCACCAAAGATCATTTCCAATGTTTCGTTAGCATGATGACACTCAAATGTTAAGACTAGCAAGTAATGTCCATTCAAATTAAACTCACCGTGGTCTCAGTAGCAATCTCTGGATCAATGGCTATGGAGCCACGAGACCTCCCGCCACTAGATATCATCACCTGCTCTGGATTGTAGGGAATCTGGCTCGGGTTAAACTCCTCCCCTTTCCTCGCCTCCCCCTTGACTTGGTTGTAAGAGGCAGTGTGGGCCATGGCATACAGGTTGTACCCCTCTGGCACCTTATCCGTCTTATTGTAGCATGCCTGAAAGAGAGAAGCAAAGTAAATTAGTAATTAAAGGGCTCAATCTAGCATGATGAATGAATTGCCTTAATCATGAAGCAAACCACATACCCAATTCCGCCCGAACTGATATAAGCTGGAGCTACCTTGATGGTGTGGCACACCTTCAATTTTGGCACGTTTGTCCTTGGCCTCAGTCGGCTCCCCTTCCATCTTTCAACACCTGCCATGACAAAGAGTAAACGAAATTAGTACAACATAAAAAAAATACCGACATGAATAATAATATGTATATCACTTAAGTGTATCATCATCAAGTACGACATAAAAAAATTAAATACCTGACACTACTAATAATCTCGATCAGTATCATCAATAAATGCATAATCATCATCATCACTATAATCAATGACGGGCTCATAGGGTTCAGTGGCATCAACATGTGGAAGGCCACCTTTACGTAATCGGTCAAGCATTGAGAGGTCATCCGCGGCAGTAACCTCTTCTTGTTCCGGCTCTTCTTGTTCCTCCTCTGAGGTGATGTGGGATCCACTGTCGCTGTCTACTTCAATGTTTTGGGGTGAAGTATACCGGTTCTTGAAATGCTTTTTGGAAAGACGTGTCTCTTAGAAGAATTCTCCTTCATATGTGTCTGGGTTAATGTGAGGTTCATAATCCTCTTCCTTTGGGGGAGATAGTCTAGCACGTGGCGGCACTTCATAAATGACATCGCAACCTTTCAGATTTGGATTAGTTTGGCAGGCCCACAGTAGATAGAATACTTGGGTCGCCTGTTGAGCCGTAATATAGACATCAGGAACATCTAAATGGGTGCTTTGGTTGATTTCAACTAGCCCTATAGGTTCATGAGTCCTTCTAGTCTCCTTCGGCTGAAACCAATAACATTTGAAGACTATGACATTCGGTGGGTTTTCACGATAGAATAGAAGTTCATAAATTGCTTCAACTCTCCCATAATACTCGGTACCTCCTTCGCCGATAGCAGATACACAACAATTTGTAGACTTTCGGTCGGCCATAGATAGCTCTTTGCCATAGGTACGGAAGTGATACCCGTTGATGTCGTATTTGTCAAATGAACGGACCTTATAGTCAAAACCATTAGCGACTTGTCTCAATTCGGCGTCCATAGAATCTGAATTAGCCTACAAGTTTAATATGAAAGGATTGCTGCATTACGCACCAATTAGCGAATGAAATGAAATTATCTAATAGAATTTACCGTTTGTTTGAACCAAGAGAAGAAACCGGGATAGCTGCCTCCTTGCTTTGCGAGAAGCTCATACTCTTCGACGGAATCCTTTTGGATCACCAATCCATACGAGAATAGGGTGACTTATCGACTGTATGAAATATCCAGGAATAAGAGCAGTTCAAAGGAAATAGAAGTTGCGAAACAATGTACCGAGAACTTACTCGATGTACGACCGCACTTCTATCAGGTTGTTGAAGATATACAACGAAATGGTCCGCCATTCTTCGTTATCCAAAGATACTGGATTTGAAACACTGGCTGGTGCGAGATTCCCTTTGAATAGGCTGAGGTTGGATCCACCCTTTTTAGGCTCGTCAGCATTGTACCGAGGCTTCGTATTATGCAAATGACGATTTTTGGTTTTGTAGTGTGCTGTCACGAAGTTTGCTGCCTCCTCAGTGATGAATGCCTCAGCCATCGACGCTTCAATTCTACGTTTATTTTTACATTTTTCTCAAACCGTCTTCTGCATCCTCTCAGTTGGGTAGCACCAACGGTTTTGCACGGGGCCCCCCAATCTTGCCTCGGTCGGGAGATGCAAAATCAAATGCTGCATTGGATTAAAGAAGCCCGGTGGAAAGATCTTCTCTAACTTGCAGATCAACTCCGGCGCCAACTCTTCCATTTCTTCTAGCACGCCAGGCGATAGTTCTTTCGCACAAAGAACATGGAAGAAATAGCTGAGTTCTGCCAGTACTAGCCATTCATCCTCAGGGA
Organism: Triticum dicoccoides; assembly: GCF_002162155.2. NCBI lineage: Eukaryota > Viridiplantae > Streptophyta > Magnoliopsida > Poales > Poaceae > Triticum > Triticum dicoccoides. The sequence goes on from NC_041389.1 coordinate 35,203,913, forward strand.
TGAAGACACGCAACATCACCGGCATTACCCGCTTAATCCATATGTGCCAATCATGACTCTTGAGACCAAATATCTTCAATTTATCAAGACTCACTCCCCTCTTTAGATTCGTTGCATACCCATCGGGGAACATCAACTGCATTTTCACCCATAAGATAATTTCCCTCATAGCTGGCCTTCCAAGATTGAACCATGCCTTTGGCTTCGTCCAGTTCTGCTTTCCTTTCGGTTCTTTCATGTTTTGTAACGGCCTATCACATAGCGCCTCCAGATCGACTCTAGCCTTAGTATTATCCTTTGACTTCCCATCTATGCCGAACAATGTACCAAAAAGTGCCTCGGCAATATTCTTCTCAGTGTGCATCACGTCGATGTTGTGTGGGCAAAGGAGGTCTTTGAAGTAAGGCAGATCCCATAAGCATGTTTTGTGAGTCCAAGCGTGCTCAGAATTATACCCCTTGAAGTACCCTGGACGCTCTGGATCTGGCTCGAGAGCATTTAACTGATCCAGGGTCTGTTGGCCTGTCAACGCAAGTGGTGCAGAATTTTTTACAACTCTACCTCTGATGAAGTTCTTCTTGTCTTTCCTGAACTTATGGCGAGGATCCAGGAACTGTCTATGCATGTCGAATCAAGAAAACTTGCGACCGGCCTGAAGCCAACGAAACTCAAGAGCTCCCTTGCATGTGGGGCACGAGAACCTTCCATGCACACACCAGCCAACGAATAGCGCATACGCTGGCAAGTCATGCGGTGAGTACATGTACCAGACACGCATTATGAAGTTTCGTTTGCTATAGGCGTCGTATGTATTGAACCCATTATTCCAGGCTTCTTGCAATTCGTCCTTAAGCGGATGCATGTACACATTCATATTTTTCCCCGGATAGTTGGGCCCCGGAATTATCAACGTCAGGAAAATGTTCTTTCTTTGCATAATCTGTCCGGGGGGAGATTGAGTGGAAAGACAAATACGGGCCAACAACTGTATTGGGCTGCTGTCATACCAAACACACTGAACCCATCGGTGCTGATGCCGACTCGAGGAAGCCTCGGATCTGCCGCTTTGTCAGCATGTAATTCATCAAACTTTTTCCATGCAACACCATCCGTTGTGTGTACCATCATCAGATTCCCATCTGCATCTAGTTTGGTTCTTTTGCCTGTTTTGTGCCATGTCATCTGTTTGGTCGTCTCTTCGACCATGAAAAGATGTTGAAGTCTTGGTACGATTGGCATATACCGAAGAACACTAACGGGGATTTTGGTCTGTGTCTTCTCACCCATACCGTTGTCTACCACAATATACCTGGAAGACTTGCAAATGGGACAGTAGTTCATGTCCGCATAGTCAAGCCTAAATAAGGCACATCCTTTCTCACAGGCATGTATCTTCTCATAGGGCATCTTCAGTGCATGGAGGATTTTGTCCGACTGGTACATGTTTGCAGGCATTACATGGCCTTTGGGTAGAAAGCGTCCAAATACTGTCATAATTGCGTCGTAGCATTCTCTGCCCAAGTTGAACTGAGCCTTCAGAGCCATTACTTGTGAGATGGCATCCAACTGACAAAGCTCAGTGTGCTCGTGGAGCGGACGTTTTGAAGACTCCAACATTTCATTGAAGGCCTTTGCAGATTCCTCCGTCTCCTCATCTGAATCCCGAGCATCATCATAGTCTTGCACCATGTTTTCCATCCCGGTACCATGCTCGTCGGTGCAACGACGATCCACCTCAGCTCGGTCACGTTGGGCAGACTCACCGTGAAATGTCCACACCGTATAATCGGGCGTAAAACCATTCTTCTGCAGGTGTTTACCCATTTCAGCCTCTGTCCTCTTTTCCCAATTGCCGCATCGGAAACAGGGGCACCAAGTTTTCCTCCGGCCATTTGCAAATGCGGCTTGCACAAACCCCTTGGTTTTTGTGAACCATTCAGCGCTCCATTTGTTCTGACCAGTTTGATCGGTATACATCCATGCACGATCACTCATCTTGACTTTCAGAGCTACTGGACACACAACAATTATATATATAATTCACCATGTATATATTCATCAGTTGATCTACTTTGTCAATTTTATTACGTCCATGCAACCTACACTCTAATAGGTAATGATAGGTCCTAATCCCACCAAAGTATGTGTAGATTGGATTCATTTTCCCATGCTATGCTCCGGATCCGACGCAAAATTTGGGCGGCGGGAGGCGGAGGGGTGGTGGGGCGACGGGGCGTCGGCGGGTGT
>NC_041389.1:35206961-35212458 GCF_002162155.2 Triticum dicoccoides
AATCTAGCTAGGGTGGGGCGTCCGGGAGGAGAGAGGAAGAGAGTAAGAGAAGAGAGATAACGGGCGGGGGGTGGCATCCGTTAGTTACTTGTCTCTTTGCCGTCCGCCGCTCTTCGTCGTCCGCCGTTTTCTCTCTTTGTCGTCCGCTAGCGGACGGCAAAGAGGTGGGGCGTTAAGTTTTTTAAAACGGGCGGGTGGGTGGGGGCCACCTCCCTCTTTGCCGTTAGCTGGCGGACGGCAAAGATTCTTTGCCATTAGCTGGCGGACGGCAAAGAAATGGCACATGGCAAAGAGCTTCTTTATCGTCTGCCATTTCTTTGCCGTCGGCTTTTCGGTGGCTGATGGCAAAGAGCTTCTTTGCCGTCCGCTAGCTTACGGCAAAGATTTGGCAGATGGCAAAGTAGTTGATTCCAGTAGTGATTTGATATATAGGTTATTGATGTGTACCTTACTAGTGTTTATTGTAGCCCCAGGGTATTTGATACTTGTTCGGTTGCTAATATTAGTAACTTGAAATAGGAGTTATAGAATAAACAGAGACTAGTTGAGAGTAAAGTGATGATGTGTGTTGGAAGTGGTTCCAAGATTGATATGATCATCATCGCACACTCCCTATACTTTCGGGATTAGTGTTAAACCTAAATAAATGTTATTTGGCGTTTGCGTTGAGCATGAATATGATTTGATCATGTTTACTGCAATACGGTTATTCATTTAAAGTTAGAGAATAATTGTTGTTCTGTTTACATGAATCGTGGAGGAGAATATTTGAGTTACAAGTTTTGCCTTCAATGGTCATACACCCAATGAAAATAGTTTATTGGATCTCGATCATAGTGATACACATATTCATAGTATTGATGCCAAAAGATGGAAAGTTAATAATGATAGTGCAACTTATTTGTGGCACTGCCGTTTGGGTCATATCAGTGTAAAGCGCATGAAGAAACTCCATAAAGATGGACTTTTGGAATCACTTGATTATGAATCATTTGATGCTTGCGAACCATGCCTTACGGGCAAGATGACTGAAACTCCATTCTCCGAAACAATGGAACGAGCTACTGACTTGTTGGGAATAATACAAACTGATGTATGTGATCCAATGAGTGTTAATGCTCGTGGTGAGTATCGTTATTTTCCGACCTTCACAGATGATTTGAGCAGATATGGGTATATCTACTTAATGAAACACAAGTCTGAAACATTTGAAAAGTTCAAAGAATTTCAGAGTGAAGTGGAGAATCATCGTAACAACAAAATAAAGTTTCTACGATCTGATCGTGGAGGAGAATATTTGAGTTACAAGTTTTGCCTTCATATAAAACAATGTGTAATAGTTTCACAGCTCATGCCACTTGGAACACCACAACATTATGGTGTGTCCGAACGTCGTAACCGCACTTTATTGGATATGGTGTGATCTATGATGTATTTTACCGATTTACCACCATCATTTTGGAGTTATGCATTAGAGACAGCTGCATTCACTTTAAATAGGGCACCATCAAAATCCGTTGAGACGACGCCTTATGAACTGTGGTTTGGCAAGAAACCAAAGTTGTCATTTCTTAAAGTTTGGGGCTGCGATGCTTATGTGAAAAAGTTTCAACCTGATAAGCTCGAACCCGAATCGGAGAAGTGCCTCTTCATAGAATACCCATAGGAAACTATTGGGTACACCTTCTATCACAGATCCAAATGCAAGATATTCGTTGCTAAGATGGATCCTTTCTAGAGAAGGAGTTTCTCTCGAAAGAAGTGAGTGGGAGGAAAGTAGAGCTTCATAAGGTAATTGTACCTTCTCCTGAATTGGAAAGTAGTTCATCACAGAAATCAGTTCCAGTGATTCCTACACCAACTAGTGAGGAAGCTAATGATGATGATCATGAAACTTCAGATTAAGTTACTACAGAACCTCGTAGGTCTTCCAAAGTACAGTCCGCACCAGAGTGGTACGGTAATCCTGTTCTGGAAGTCATGTTACTAGACCATGATGAATCTACGAACTATGAGGAAGCGATGATGAGACCAGATTTTGCGAAATGGCTTGAGGCCATGAAATCTGAGATGGGATCCATGTATGAGAAGAAAGTGTGGACTTTGGTGGAGTTGCCCGATGATCGGCAAGCCATATTATATAAATGTATCTTCAAGAGGAAGACGGACGCTGATAGTAGTGTTACTATCTACAAAGCTAGACTTGTCGAAAAAGGTTTTTGACAAAGTTCAAGATGTTGAATACAATGAGATTTTCTCACTCATATCGATGCTTAAGTCTGTCCGAATCATGTTAGCAATTGCCACATTTTATGAAATTTGGCAAATGGATGTCAAAACTGCATTCCTTAATTGATTTATTAAAGAAGAGTTGTATATGATGCAACCAGAAGGTTTTGTCGATCCAAAGGGTGCTAACAAAATGTTCAAGCTCCAGTGATCCATCAATGGACTGGTGCAAGCATCTCAATTGGAATATACGCTTTGATGAGTTGATCAAAGCATATGGTTTTTTATACAGACTTTTGGAGAAGCCTGTATTTACAAGAAACTGAGTGGGAACTCCCTAGCATTTCTAATACTATATGTAGATGACATATTGTTGATTGGAAATGATATATAAATTCTAGATAGCATAAAACGATACTTCAATAAGAGTTTTTCAAAGAAAGACCTCGGTGAAGCTGCTTACACATTGAGCATCAAGATCTATAGAGATATATCAAGAGGCTTGATAAGATTTTTCAATGAATACATACCTTGATAAGATTTTGAAGTAGTTCAAAATGGAACAGTCAAATAAGGAGTTGTTGCCTGCGTTGCAAGGTGTGAAGTTGAGTAAGACTCAAAACCCGACCATGGCAGAAAATAGAAAGAGAATGAAAAGCCATTCCCTATGCCTCAGTCATAGGTTCTATAAAGTAAGCTATGTTGTGCACCAGACCTATTGTATACCTTGCTCTGAGTATGGCAAGGGAGTACAATTTTGATCTAAGAGTAGATCACTGGACAGCAGTCAAGAATATCCTTAGTGAGGACTAAGGAAATATTTCTCGATTATGGAGGTGATAAAAGAGCCCGTCGTAAAGAGTTACATCGGTGCAAGCTTTTACACCGATCCAGATGACTCTAAGTCTCAATCTGGATACATATTGAAAGTGGGAGCAATTAGCTAGAGTAGCTCCGTGCAGAGCATTGTAGACATAGAATATTTGCAAAATACATACGGTTCTGAATGTGGCAGACCCGTTAACTAAACTTCTCTCATGAGCAAAACATGATCATACTTTAGTACTCTTTGGGTGTTAATCACATAGCGATGTGAACTAGATTGTTGACTCAACTAAATGCTTTGGGTGTTGATCAGATGACAATGTGAACTATGGGTATTAATCACATACAGATGTGAATATTGGTGCTAAATCACATGGCGATGTGAACTAGATTATTGACTCTAGTGCAAGTGGGTGACTGAAGGAAATATGCCCTAGAGGAAATAATAAAGTTATTATTTATTTCCTTATTTCATGATAAATGTTTATTATTCATGCTAGAATTGTATTAACCGGAAACTTAGTACATCTGTGAATACATAGACAAACATAATGTCACTAGTATGCCTCTACTTGACTAGCTCGTTGAATCAAAGATGGTTGTGTTTCCTAACCATAGACATGAGTTGTCATTTGATTAACGGGATCACATCATTAGGAGAATGATGTGATTGACTTGACCCATTCCGTTAGCTTAGCACTTGATCGTTTAGTATGTTGCAATTGCTTTCTTCATGACTTATACATGTTCCTATGACTATGAGATTATGCAACTCCCGTTTACCGGAGGAACACTTTGTGTGCTACCAAACGTCACAACGTAACTGGGTGATTATAAAGGAGCTCTACAGGTGTCTCCGAAGGTACTTGTTGAGTTGGCGTATTTCGAGATTAGGATTTGTCACCCCGATTGTCGGAGAGGTATCTCTGGGCCCTCTCAGTAATGCACATCACTATAAGCCTTGCAAGCAATGTAGCTAATGAGTTAGTTGCGGGATGATGCATTACAGAACGAGTAAAGAGACTTGCCAGTAATGAGATTGAACTAGGTATTGAGATACCGACGATCGAATCTCGGGCAAGTAACATACCGATGACAAAGGGAACAACGTATGTAGTTATGTGATTTGACCGATAAAGATCTTCGTAGAATATGTAGGAGCCAATATGGTCATCTAGGTTCCGCTGTTGGTTATTGACCAGAGAAGTGTCTCGGTCATGTCTACATAGTTCTCGAACATGTAGGGTCTGCATGCTTAACGTTTGTTGACGATATAGTATTGTATGAGTTATATATGTTGGTAATCGAATGTTGTTCGGAGTCCTAGATGAGGAGATCCGGAATGGTCCGGATGTAAAGATTCATATATTGGATGATATGGTTAGGCCAAAGGGTCAGGCCCACAGGGCAATAAGTCGGTGCAAAAGGAGTTTTGCGGAGGCCTGGGGGCCAAACGCCGGAGACCCTGGCGTCTGGCCCTGGGCCAGACGCTGAGGATTGTGGCGTTTGGTCCTGGAGACCAAGTGGGACTCTCCTTTCGGGCAAAACCGACTTTGAGGAGGCTTTTGCTCCAAGTTTCGACCCCACGGCTCAACATATAAATAGAGGGGCGGAGCTAGCACCAAAGACACATCCAGAAACACCAAGCCATGTGCCGGCAACCCCGTCGCCTCTAGTTTATCCTCCATCATAGTTTCCGTAGTGCTTAGGCGAAGCCCTGCGGAGATTGTTCTTCACCAACTCCGTCACCACGCCGTCATGCTGCCGGAACTCATCTACTACTTCGCTCGTCTTGCTGGATCGAGAAGGCGAGGACGTCATCGAGCTGAACGTGTGCCGAATTCGGAGGTGCCGTGCGTTCGGTACTTGGATCGGTTGGATCGTGAAGACGTACGACTACATCAACCGCGTTGATAAACACTTCCGCTTAGCGATCTTCAAGGGTATGAAGATACACTCTCCCTCTTGTTGCTATGCATCACCATGATCTTGTGTGTGCGTAGGAAATTTTTGAAATTACTACGTTCCCCATCAAATCGTACCATGCAATTGCAAAAAAAAATTCCTACGCTCGTGCTAGATCAATCTAGGAGATGCATAGCAACGAGAGGGGGAGAGTGTGGCCATGTACCCTCATAGACCGAAAGTGGAAGCATTAGCTTAATGCGGTTGATGTAGTCAAATGACTTCTCGATTAAATCGATCAAGCACCGAACGTACGACACCTCCGAGTTCTGCTCACGTCCAGCTCCTTGACGTCCCTCAAACTCTGGACCCAGTAGAGGTACGAAGGAGTAGATGAGTTCCGTTCGCACGACGGCGTGGTGACGATGATGGTGATGCGGTCCACGCAGGGCTTCGCCTAAGCACTACGACAATATGACCGGAGGAGTAAACGGTGGAGGGGGGCAGCAACATGGCTAAGACAATTGATGTGCCTTGA
>NC_041389.1:35212695-35216665 GCF_002162155.2 Triticum dicoccoides
GGCCTAGGGTGTGCCCAAGTGGGAGGGAGTCCTACTAGGACTCCTAGTCCTAGTCGCCCCCCTCCTTTCCAACGGAGGGGGGAAAGAGGGAAGTAGAGGGAGAGGTAGAGGGACAAGGGAAGGGGGGGGGATGCCCCTCCCCGTTGTCCAATTCGAACTCCCTTGGGGTGCGCCACCTCCTGCCGTCTGCCTCTCCACTCCTCTTAGGGACCATGTGGCCAATTACTTCCCTGGGGGGGGGGGGTTCCGGTAACCCCTCGGTACTCCGAAAAATACCCGAAACACTCTGGAACCATTCTGGTGTCCGAATATAACCTTCCAATATATCAATATTTACCTTCGACCATTTTGAGACTCCCCGTCATGTCCGTGATCTCATTTGGGACTCCGAACAACCTTCGGTCACCAAAACACATAACTCATATAATAGATACCGTCATCAAACATTAAGCATGCGGACCCTATGGGTTCGAGAACTACATAGACATGACCGAGACACCTCTCCGGTCAATAACCAATAGAGGAACCTGGATGCTCATATTGGTTCCCACATATTCTACAAAGATCTTTATCGGTCAAACTGCAATGTCAACATACGTTATTACCTTTGTCATCGGTATGTTACTTGCCCGAGATTCGATCATCGGTATCTTCATACCTAGTTCAATCTTGTTACCGGCAAGTCTCTTTACTTGTTCCGTAGTGCATCATCCCATAACTAACTCATTAGTCACATTGCTTGCAAGGCTTTATATGATGTGCATTACCGAGAGGGCCCAGAGATACCTCTCCGATACTGAGAGTGACAAATCCTAATCTCGATCTATGCCAACCCAACAAACACCTTCGGAGATACCTGTATAATCACCCAGTTACATTGTGACGTTTTATAGCACACAAGGCATTCCTCCGGTGTCCGGGAGTTGCATAATCTCATAGTCCGAGGAATATATATATGACATGAAGAAAGCAGTAGCAATAAAACCGAACGATCATTATGCTAAGCTAACGAATGGGTCTTGTCCAGCACATTATTCCACTAATGATGTGATCCCTTTTATCAAATGACAATTCATGTCCTTGGCTAGGAAACTTAACTATCTTTGATCAACGAGCTAGTCTAGTAGAGGCATACTAGGGACACGGTGTTTTGTCTATGTATTTTTCACACATGTATCAAGTTTCCGGTTAATACAATTATAGCATGAATAATAAACATTTATCATGAATAAGGAAATATAAAATAACAACTTTAGCCTCTAGGGAAAATTTCTTTCAGTCTCCCACTTGCACTAGAGTAAATAATCTAGATTACATTGTAATGAATCTAACACCCATGGAGTCTTGGTGTTGATCATGTTTTGCTCGTGGAAGAGGCTTAGTCAACGGGTCTGCAACATTCAGATTCGTATGTATTTTGCAAATATCTATGTCTACCTCCTTGACCAAATCTCGGATGGAGTTGAAGTGTTTAACACCCCCAGTGTCATGCTATAGTAATCCCCTGTTAATGGTGCCAGGTCACCATGCTTATTGAGCTAATTATCACTTCATGAAAAATCAAAGTCAAATTCAAATTCAAATTATGAGTGAAATTCAAAATTTCTCAAACATGAAAACTAAAATGTTCTTCATGTGCCAAATAATCCATACCTAATATTGGTAGTGAACCAACATTTTTGCAAATGCCTAAGTTCCCTAAACCACTTTAATATAGTGGCCAAAACTATAGTTTAAACGCCTTTTTAAATTATGAAGGTTGCAAACTATTTCAAAAGCCTTGCAATCTTTTTGTGGCAGTGCCCAATAATTCTTTGAAATTGTTTTAGCTAGTGGCATATTTTTGCAAAGCCAATTGTGGCTAAAAGAAAAGGCAAAAGCTACTGGAAAAAAATTAAAAAAAAGGAAAATCAAAGGGGTGGGAGAGCCCCTAGCCTTCCCATGGGCCTCGGCCTGAGCCAACTGGCCCAGCTAGGCCGGCCCACACCCCTCCCCTAGTCGTTTCCTGTTCCTCCGACCGGGCGGGATAGTGCGCGCCCGTCGCTGCCCAGCCACCTCGCCGGCGACGCCCCTCGCGAGAGGATAAGGCATCGTGCCTCCCCTTCTCCTCGAGTCCCCCCTCACCTACCGCCACTCCCACTCCTCTACTTGCGCCTCTCCTCCCCCAGTTCCACCTCTCCCCTCTCCCTCTCTTTCGCTCTGGAGAGGAGACAGATGCGGTCGCCGCCATTCTCCGTCGTCCACGCGGCCACAACCACCGCATCATTTCGCCGTCCCGTCCATCACTCCGCCTCCCTCGACTATGCCTCCCCGACGAGCCGCAGGATGCCGGGCGCCCCCGAACGCTGCCCCGACCTCGTCTTCTGCCTTGGATCACAGGAGCTCGCCGGTGTCGATCCACTACACAGCAGCTCCTAAACATCCCACGGGCCTTTCTTGTGCCGCGCGTGAGCCCCTCATCCTCTCCCCTCACTTCCCTGGCCTCTTGTGCTCCCATACCACCGCGTCTGCCATGGCCGAGCTCGGCTTCGCTGTGCAGCGAGTCACCGTCGTTGTAGTCATTGCCAAGGCCAGGCAAGCACGGCAACATGCTCAGGGCGCCTCCCTGGTGTCGCCCAAGCCTCTAGCTTGTCTCATCGTGCCCTCAGGCTGCGTACCGCACCTCGACCAAATTCCGGTGCCGCCACAGTCGACGCCGTCGTCGACTCCGTCCGTTTCAGACCACGTGAGTGCGGTAGATCGATGCAGATCGTTTACCGCGTTATAACGCACTAGGCCGCACGCCAAATGGTCGTGTGAGGCCATTTTACGGCGAGATCCAAGCCGCACCACCACGTTTAGCATCGCCGGCGTTGAGCCGCCGGCCACCGCTAACGTGGCATACCTGGGGCCACCCTTGGGTCACTGCGAGCGGGCCCCGCATGCCCCGTTGCCTGGGTTGACCCAGTCAACGTGTTGACTAGGCAGCCCAGTGCCACTGACATGTGGGCCCGCGCTAATTAAACAGATTTTATAAATAAACAAAATGTTAACTAGTCTATTTTTAGTGTTAATCACTAATTAGTCACTGGGTAATGGGGCCCGCACCCCTAATTAACCTTGTTAGCTTAGTTTATTCCACTGTTAAACTAACAGAGGCTGACATGTGGGTCCCAATGGCCCCACTGGTCAGGTTTGACCTGGTCAGCCGCTCTGTTGACTGATGACGTTATCAACATGTCATGCTGACGTCATATTCCTTTTCTGTTAATTTAAATAATTTCTGGAAATGCTAAAATCTTTAGAAATTCATAGAAAATAAACCGTAGCTTGGTTGGAAAAACTTTATACATGAAAGTTGCTCAGAACGATGAGACGAACCCGAATACGCTAACCACATACCTGTCAGATGCCTCTAACTATCTGAACATGGAATATTCCCCTTCGGTCATCTATTTGACACAGGTTCGCACTACAAAAAAAAGACACATCCGTGACATTTTGGGCCGAATGAAAAAAATTATGTCATACGTATGACACTTCTATGACGATAATTGTGACAAAACCCGGTATCATCATAGATGAGGTGGGCTCCTACTTCTATGACAAATAATCATGACAGAAAATGGGCTTTTCGTCCTGGGCGGGCCAAAGACGCAGCTGCATGACATTCTTTGAGCCGTCCATGACGAAAAAAAGTATGGTAGAAGCGAGGGGGAGGAAAATTTTGGGGAGTTGCCGGTCACGGTGGGAGGTCGGGGGCCGAGCGATGCGCGTTTCTCTCGTACACATACGCGCGTGTGTGTGTGGCGTTGGCTCTAACTGAACCCGAGCGAGGCGTTGGGCTCTAACTGAACCCGAGGGATTGCACTGCAGGCTACGCGTTACTGGACCCGAGCGATCGATCGATGGCTGTTAACTGAACCCGATCGAGCGATTCCTTCGCTACTGCTGCTAACTGAAGTCGATCGATTGGATGAACAGTGAGTGT
>NC_041389.1:35217088-35241689 GCF_002162155.2 Triticum dicoccoides
TGGATGAACAGTGAGCGGTGGCGTTGTCTCTGGATGAACAGGATACCGTGGTGTGGAGGGCTGGATGAATAGTAGACGGTGGAGGGGTGCCCGTGGAGGGTGGTTGAACAGGACCCCATGGTGTGGAGGGATGGATGAACAGTAGATGGTGGAGGGGTACCTGTGGAGGGGTGGTTGAACAGTAGCCGGTGGAGTAGCGCGCGGTGGAGGATGGATGAACAGGAGCCCGTGGAGACTGGAGGAGGTCGACGGTAGCCCGTGGAGGCTGGAGGAGGTCGACGGTGAAGATGAACAATATCCCGTGGAGTCCCGTTTTGCGGTACGCCACACCCCTCCCAATGAACAGGACACCCGTTTCGACCGTACACTACAAGAAGCCTGTTAATCCATGACGGATTTCCGTTGACAATGTTGAAAACTGTCATGGATGATGTGGTACAGCCCCGCAAGCCCGCTCAAAGCCCTCTAAAGCCCGCCTAACTGTTCCCGTATAAAATGAGAACCCTAAATGCTCCTCCTCAGCCCCTCCTCTCTCCTCCGCAGCCCCCTCCCTCATCTCCCACAGCACGCCGCCACTAACCACCTCTTCGCGTCGCTCCTCCCATAGCTCTCCGCTGGCTCTTTCCCTCCATCCCCCTCTCCTTGCCGCTTCGGCAACTACGAGATCCGCCAAATCCCCCACCCATCCATCCCTCTCGCAACACATCTCTCTCTCCCTGGTGCAACCACTCACGCCAAGACCAATGCCCGACGATTCCGACAACATCTGCCACCACGAGCTGTTCTCCGACCCCTTCGTCCTCTAGTCCAGCTGGATCCATCGCTCCCGGTCTCCGGCACTCGCCCGCGACCCCAAGCCATGGCTAGGGTTTTGGCTGCGGCATCATATCCAAAGTTGCACATCTCCAACGGCTCCTCTCTGTCCACATAGCGCCTCTTCAGCAGCTCCTCTCTGTCCACACCGCCCCCTTGGAAATCACCTTGCGGCCACCAACCCCTGGGCCACTGTCGGCAACGCCTTCTTCTCTACCAAGGTTAGCCTCCCGTCTGACCCAGATCACATAACCCGTCCCTGATGCCACCTGACCCACCTCTCTTGATTTGGTCTGATCCCCCTGTGCGTGCATGCAGGAAGTGTTTGAGAGCCCCGCTGTTTTTGATATGTTTATGAGTACTTGGCATTCAAGGACCAGCCTGTCAATGAGCAGTAAGTTCCAACATCAAATTTTAGAAGTTGTAGGTAAATTGTTCATTCTACTTGTAGTGAATAAACTTATGAACTCATTCTCTCTGTCTTGACAAAAGTTCCAACAGGAAATTTGTGCTTGAGCTTGATTGACCCACTATGCATTCTGTCTTTGGGTTCAGAGTGTGTTGCTGACTCGCCCAATTGATGGCCTTTTTTTAATGGCGGATGTATTTGAGGGAGGCAGTGAGTAATATACTAAGTTACAATCTTATTGATGAGTTTTTTTTTCAGTCGCTATATACCAAGATACAATCTTATTTATTCGTTAATCCCCTTTGTTCCTATATATATAGTACTTCAGGATGCACACGTATTTTGATAGTTGCTTCACCTCTGTTCCTATATAGATTAATAAAAAAGGTCCAAACTGTTAGTGTCGATTGCCTAGTGTGGCTACTGCCCTCTCTAACTATACAGGTGTTTCGAGTGTGCGTGCTGACAAGGTGGCGCCAGCTGCTATCGGTGCAGCAGCCTTTGTGTTGCGTGTGTGTGCTTCCTCTCTGAATCTTTTAACACTAATTTTTCTCTGAATTTGTTCTGAATCTTGTACACTGCAGGGTACCAAGTAGAGACAAAACTACAGGGGTACCAAGTAGAGACAAACCACTGCACAGTAAGAATACAAAGATTTAAACCTGTTTATTTGTGTACTACACACATGTATTAGTGAGTCAATTTCAAGTAGTAGTACTACCATTGGTCGTGCACCTACTAGTACTAATACCAAGGTCAACCGTTATCTCACTCGATATCAACCTAGAGGCACAAACCGAGCTAGCACTTGCCAACACAGTGACACAAGGCATTTTTTCTTCAACTCCTTTGCTCCATCACTAGGTCGCCCTCCTCCATAGTGCTCCTGACAAGTGATCCTAAATCAACTTTCTTGATTTTATTCCTCTCTTTTTATTTTGATAACTTAACACTCTAATTTTCTAACTATGATCTCTTGTTTTCGGTATGCAGGTCTAGGTAGCTCCGTAATAGCCATGGCGCACAATAGAGCTTCAGAGGGCGATCGCGATGGCCGTTGTGGAACTGAATGCGATCAGCCAAGGGTTAGTTCTCTACTGAGTGATTCGGCATATTTGGATTCCACTACTATGATTTCTCCGTTATTTCCATTCACTAGCTCAATTGCTACTGAACTGCACCTATTTAGTTGATCTAGTTCAGAGTTACACATTTTTCACCAGGGTGTGACACTGAACTAGTTTGTTTGTGCCCCATGGATCTTGGTGGTTAATTTTATCATCTCACGCACTCGAATCAAAGTAAACCTATACATCCTAACCACCATCTTAGTACCTCTTAACAGAAACATTTGCCTCTTATTTCTATAGTTCTATTAGTGGTCGTGACTCTTAGTTAGTTTGCATGCCATTTGGAGTTAACTTGGCATGTAAGAGTTGTTCACTATTGTCAGTGCCTTGATAAATATTTAGTTTCATGTGTAAACTTGTTCAGATATTAACATTAGAAGCTTACACCAGCCAGCTGGACGTCTGGACGAGTGGTGGCTCCGCGCAATGGATATAGTTTGTCGGTGATGCCATTTTTTGTTGGATTTATATGGCCTCAAATACTGCTGCTATAATACTAGAGTTCTGCAATTATGTTCTATTATGTTGTCACTTATAGGTCAACTTGATTACACTTTCATTTGGCACATTTCTATTTGGATTAATTTGTAGCAACCTCATGTTTATTGTTGTTTTATACTAGATACTTTGTTATTCTCATTTGTAAGCACAATAAGATTTAAGGATTTTGGAAAGCATGTAATTAGTTTTTTAAGTTTCTTCTACTATCTATTCATATCTACAAATGTCTAATGTTGTTGTGAATATGGTAGGTATGATTGGGTAGTAGGCTACTTGGTGATGTCCATCACAATCCGCCATGACATATAGTTGCCATTTGGAGAGTCGACGACAAGAACACGAGTGACAACCTTAGTAGTTTATATGTTTTGTTGATGTAAACTGGATTGAACCAATTCCTAATCCTTGTTGTGTGATATATTGTGTCAATATATGTTGTATATTATCATTTCATGGAGGATATGATAAATTTCTTTGGAAATATTGTACTTTGGAAATATTTGTGTAACGTATGGTACTTTGGAAATAATGTTCTAGTCCAAAATTTTCATTATAATTTACAGGACACATTACGCTGAAAGTGTATTTGATCAAAATTAGGCCGGAAGCAATGGATGGGACCAAATTTAAATTATTCCAAAATCTGTGACGGTTCCTGTGACAAAAAATAGTGTCCACATAGGTAGCCACGTGATTCCACGTGGCATTGGTCCATGAAGGTCTGTTCTGTCACAGCCTAGTTTGGGCTTGGGCGGGCCTGAGGCAGTTCCATGATGGCCAAGAACCGTCATGGAAGCTACTATGTCAAATTATGATGCGATATACATGACGGATCTCAGGTCCGTCATGGATGGGCACGCATGATAGATTTTGGCTGATCTATGACAGCTAAGGACCGTCACGTATTAACAGATTTCTTGTAGTGGTAGGAGGTCCGTTTCGTCCGTTTTGCGGTACGCCACACCCCTCCTGATCAACACGACCCCCGTTTCGACCGTAGGAGGTCCGTTTCGTCCGTTTTGCGGTATGCCACACCCCTCCCGATCAACAGGACCCCCGTTTCGACCGTAGGAGGTCCGTTTCCTCCGTTTTGCGGTACGCCACACCCCTCCCGATCAACAGGACCCCCGTTTCGACTGTAGGAGGTCCGTTTCCTCCGTTTTGCGGTACGCCACACCCCTCCCGATCAACAGGACCCTCGTTTCGACCATAGGAGGTCTGTTTCATCTGTTTTGCGGTATGCTAGGCCTCGTTTCCATCGCCTGTTACATCCAAGTCCTCCCGATGAACACGACCACGCATTCCGTTCTGACCCAGCCGGTTGGCTCCCACGCGTTCCGTTGCCTCCCGATGAACACGACGCATTCCGTTGCCTCCCCATGAACACGACGCATTCCGTTGCCTCCCCATGAACACGAGCCCTCGCCGTACATATGCGCGAGTAGGCGTTCGAGACCCCGCCCGTATGTACACATACGTGGCCGTATTTTCTTTCTTGCACCCTGGCCGCTGTACATACGTGTACATGCTACGTGTGCGCCTCTACTACGACACGTGGGCACCTTTACTACGACACGTGTGCGCCTCTACATCGACCAGTATGTACGTACACGTTCGCGACCAGGATGACAATGCTTCGTACGCTTCGACCAGGTGGGTCCCGACTGTCAGGCACTTCCTTGCGTGCAAAGATGTAGCTGGTGGGTCCCAGCAGTCAGGGGGCAAATCATTTTTTGTTGCCCGGACGCACTTCCTTGCGTGCAAAGGTGTAGCTGCTGGGTCCCAGCAGTTAGGGGGCGAATTGTATTTTTTTGCCCGGACACACTTCCTTGCGTGCGAAGGTGTAGCTAGTGGGTCCCAATAGTCATGGGGCAAATCTTTTTTTTTGGATGCACTTCCTTGCGTGCGAAGATGTAGCTGGTGGGTCCCAGCAGTCAGGGGGGCGAATCATTTTTTATTCCCAGACGCACTTCCTTGCGTGCGAAGATGTAGCTCGTGGGTCCCAGCAGTCAGGGGGCGAATCATTTTTTTCGTGAAATACGGTGGCCCGTCCGGTGGGTCCCCGCTGTCAGGTTTAGGAATAATTATTTTGCGCGTAATAAGGAGGCACTTCCTTGCGGCTGTCGTGGACCCAGCTGTCAGCCTCTCCACATACAGTCCACGCCCGATGGAAGTCATTCCTTGACCACGTTTACCACGCCACGCCGAGAGCACCACGGCAGTGGATGTACGACAACGAGGCCTATGAAGGGGACGACGTGGAGCTGGGGAAGACGCGGCAGTGGATGAACAGGTGGAGAGGAGTACGAGGGTTCACTGGTTTGGCTGCGCTGCCGTCGCCACAGAATAACAGGGGGTGTGGGTGAGTGGAGGGATGGCCTGGCCAGTGGTGGGAGTAGTAGGGGGCGGTGAGGCCTCCGCGGTAGCACAGCCGGCCACGGGAGGCAAGAGCGCGCGGCCCGACCGGCGCTGCTTTGGGCGGCTGGAGCAAGAAGACCAGAGGTTGAAGAAGCACGACGGCTGTTGGATGGACATCGTACGGTCACTGCAGCTAGAATCATTTATATTGGCTAAGTTAACAAAGCCCCTCGTACATCAACTTAGTAGGCCCACAGGTCAGCTTCCGAAATGGTGCGCCCCAGATGTCAGGGGAAGGAATCATTTTTTGGGCTGGTGAAGCTAGAATATCTGAGATTGAAGAAGAAGCACGGCATACGTTGGATGGACATCCAACGGCCACTGCTGCAGAAATCGTGGGTTGACTATAAGTTGACAAAGCCTTGCATACACGTCTACTCTGTTTTTTTAGGGGACGCGTCAACTTACGCGTCAACTTAGTAAGGCCAGAAGTGTGTGGCAGAGAACTTATAGACCATTTGAGATTCGTAAGAATGTGTAGCACATTTTTTAATTCTGATGGAATTTACTACAGCCCATTTACAGTTTGTTAAAAGTACAGCCCATTTCAACCAACCGTTCAAAACAGAATTCAATAAAATTTCCCTCATTTTGATGAGATCCGAATATTTTTATCCCGAAATTTCTAGTCAGATTAAATACAATTTCAATATAAATTTATATTACATAAAAATCCAACGAAACATTGCGCTAGCAACAATTATTGAAATTAAAATTTTCAATATCCAAAAATAATATTTTATAAAGTAATCATTGTTTGGTGCATTTTTTTATAGTTACTACCCAGTTTTTATAATTACATCCCATTTATTATTTCTTAAAGCCCATTTTCTTGTTAAGCCTAATGCATCCCTCCTAGGAAAGATTTGCAGCCCAGCGGGGCGGAGAATAACAACTTGACCTTGCCTGGGTATTCCTAAAAAAAGTATAGCTGGGCTAGCCATTTTCAGCTTGAAAAAAATTAATATCTGGCCTGGGCTAGATGGGCCACAGCCCACCCAGTTAATACCTACAGCGATGTTTTCGTTGTTGTTCAGAGGAGAAAAATTAATATCTGGGGTAAACATCGAAAAACTCTGAAGTACTCACACCTCAAAAACACAAATACTGCTCGAGCTGCTTGGTCCCAGCTGTCGGCCGCTTCTTGTGCAATTCTCTTGTTTATTGACTACTCCCTCCTTTCCGGTTTATAATGCTCAGTTCAAAAATCTCACCAATCAAGGTAGATGGCGAGTGGTGGAATACTTTTTGTAGTTTTGCAAAAGCACCTAATTAGTGCTCTTGTTATCCTCAAAAAATTATGTTTGTCAATGCATTAATTGCAATGCATGCATGCATAAAGTACATGCATTGGTCAATTTTCTCTTAATACTTGCATGCAATGATTTAATGCACCTTGGAATCTGAACATGTGATGGAAAACAACCAAATTGAGCCTTATAAAATGGAAAAACTAAAATTTTGAGATAAGCCCTATAAACCGGAAAGGAGGGAGTACATAGGTTGACAATGGTGTGGGACCGTGATGTCAGGAAACCAGGAGGAAGCAAAATAAATTATAGTTATATATATATATATACACACACACACACACACACACATATATATATATATATATAATAAGGAGGCACTTGTGTACGTGAGGCTATGGACCTGGTGGGTCCTACTACTTCTTGAGCTTGCGTTGGTTTTCCTCGAAGAGAGAGGGTGATGCAGCAATAGTAGCGTAAGTATTTCCCTCAGTTTTTGAGAACCAAGGTATCAATCCAGTAGGAGGCTCCTCAACAAGTCCCACGAACCTACACAAACAAACAAAGAACTCGCAACCAACACGATAAAGGGGTTGTCAATCCCATCACGGCCACTTGCGAAAGTGAGATCTGATAGAGATAGTATGATAAGATAAATATGTTTAGTATTTTATAATATAGATGCAGAAAATAAAGATGCAAATAAAAGTAGATTGAAAGCAAATATGATAAGAGATAGACCCGGGGGCCATAGGTTTCACTAGAGGCTTCTCTCAAGAGCATAAGTATTACGGTGGGTGAACAAATTACTGTCGAGCAATTGATAGAAAAGCGAATAATTATGACATTATCTAGGCATGATCATGTATATAGGCATCACATCCATAACAAGTAGACCGACTCCTGCCTGCATCTACTAATATTACTCCACACATCGACCGCTATCCAGCATGCATCTAGAGTATAAAGTTCATAAAGAACGGAGTAACACATTAAGCAAGATGACATGATGTAGAGGGATAAACTCAAGCAATATGATATAAACCCCGTCTTGTTATCCTCGATGGCAACAATACAATATGTGCCTTGCAACCCTTTCTGTCACTGGGTAAGGACACCGCAAGATTGAACCCAAAGCTAAGCACTTCTCCCATGGCAAGAAAGACCAATCTAGTAGGCCAAACCAAACTAATAATTCGAAGAGACTTGCAAAGATAACTCAATCATACATAAAAGAATTCAGAGAAGATTCAATTATTATTCATAGATAAATCTGATCATAAACCCACAATTCATCGGATCTCGACAAACACACCGCAAAAAGGGATTACATCAAATAGATCTCCACAAGAGAGGGGGAGAACATTGTATTGAGATCCAAAAAGAGAGAAGAAGCCATCTAGGTAATAACTATGGACCCGTAGGTCTATGGTAAACTACTCACAACTCATCAGAGAGGCAAGGATGTTGATGTAGAAGCCCTCCGTGGTCGATTCCCCCTCCGGCAAAGTGCCGGCGAAGGCTCCAAGATGAGATCTCGCATATACAGAAGGTTACGGTGGTGGAAATTGTGTTTTGTCCTGCCCCTGGATGTTTTCGTAGTACGTAGGCTTATATAGGAGGAAGAAGTATGTCGGTGGACGCCCAAGGGGCCCACGAGATAGGGGGCGCGCCCTACAGGGTGGGGGCGCGCCCTCCTATCTGGTGGGAGCCTCGGATGCTTCTTGACTTGCACTCCAAGTCCTCTGGATCACGTTCGTTCCAAAAATCACGCTCCCGAACGTTTCATTCCGTTTGGACTCCGTTTGATATTCCTTTTCTTCAAATACTGAAATAGGCAAAAAAAACAGCAATATGAGTTGGGCCTCCGGTTAGTAGGTTAGTCCCAAAAATGATATAAATGTGTAAAATAAAGCCCATAAACATCCAAAAGGGGTAATATAATAGCATGGAACAATCAAAAATTATAGATATGTTGGAGACGTATCAAGCATCCCCAAGCTTAATTCCTACTCGTCCTCGAGTAGGTAAATGATAAAAAGAGAATTTTTGATGTGGAATGCTACCTAGTATAATTCTCAATGTAATTTTCTTTAATGTGGCATGAATGTTCAGATCCAAATGATTCAAAATAAAAGCTCATATCGATAAAAGAAATAGTAACACTTCAAGCATACTAATCAAAGTAATCATGTCTTCTCAAAATAACATGGCAAAAGAAAGTCCATCCCTAGAAAATCATACAGTTAGGCTATCCTTCATTTTCGTCACACGAAGATGTTCCCAACTTCTATAGACAAGCCAAGCAATTGTTTCATACTTAAATAATCTCAAACTTTCTCAACCTTCACGCAATACATGAGTGTGAGCCATGGATATAGCACTATGGGTGGAATATAATATGATGATGGGGATTGTGTGGAGAAGACAAAAAGGAGAAAGTCTCACATTGACGAGGATAATCAACGGGCTATGGAGATGCCCATCAATTGATGTCAACATGAGGAGTAGGGATTGCCATGCAACGGATGCACTAGAGCTATAAATGAATGCTCAACAAAAGAAAACTAGTGGTTGTGCATCCAACTTGCTTGCTCACGAAGACCTAGGGCATTTGAGGAAGCCCATCGTAGGAATATACAAGCCAAGTTCTATAATGAAAAATCCCCACTAGTATGAAAAAGACAACTTATGAGACTCACTATATGAAAAACATGGTGCTACTTTGAAGCACAATATATGAGACTCACGACATGAAGAACAAGGTGCTACTTTGAAGCACAAGTGTGGAAAAAGAGATAGTAGCATTGCCTTATTTATTTATTTTCTTTCTTTTTTCCTTTTTTTTCTTTCTCTTTTTTCTTCTTTTTTTCTTTTTTTTGGGACTTTCTTCTTTTTTTCTGTGGGCAATGCTCTAAAAATGATGATCATCACACTTCTATTGATTACAACATATGAATTACAACTCGAAACTAGAACAAGATATGACTCTATATGAATGCCCCCGACGGTGTACCGGGATGGTGCAATGAATCAAGAGTGACATGTATGAAAAATAATGCATGGTGGCTTTGCCACAAGTACGATGTCAACTACATGATCATGCAATGGCAATATGACAAAAGTAATGTATGTCATGATGATAAACGGAACGGTGGAAAGTTGCATGGCAATATATCTCGGAATGGCTATGGAAATGCCATAATAGGTAGGTATGGTGGCTGTTTTGAGGAAGATCTAAGGAGGTTTACGTGTGATTGAGCGTATCGTATCACGGGGTTTGGATGCACCGGCGAAGTTTGCACCAACTCTCAAGGTGAGAAAGGGCAATGCACGGTACCGAAGAGGCTAGCAATGGTGGAAAGGTAAAAGTGTGTATAATCCATGGACTCAACATTAGTCAAAAGAACTCATATAATTATTGCAAAAATTTAGAAGTCATCAAAGACCAAGTACTACGCGCATGCTCCTAGGGGGATAGATTGGTAGGAAAAGACCATCGCTCGTCCCTGACCGCAACTCATAAGGATGCACAAGCCAGGTACACTTCATGTTTCAAATTTGTTACATAACTTTAACCATACGTGCATGCTACGGAACTTGCTAACTTCAACACAAGCATTCTTTAAATTCATAATCACCCAACTAGCATGACTTTAATATCACTACCTCCATATCTCAAAACAATTATCAACTATCAAATTGATCATAGCATCCAATTCACTTCCTATGATAGTTTTTATTATACCCAACTTGGATGCTCACCATTCTAGGACCAAATTATAACCATAGCAAATACCATGCTGTTCTAAAAGACTCTCAAAATAATATAAGTGAAGCATGAGAGACTAGCAATTTCTATAAAATCAAGTCACCACCGTGCTCTAAAAGATATAAGTGAAGCACTAGAGCAAAGACTATCAAGCTCAAAAGATATAAGTGAAGCACATAGAGTATTCTAGCAAATTCTAAACAAATAGGCTTCTCCAAAAAGGTGTGTATAGCAAGGATGATTGTGCTAAACTAAAAGGAAAAGACAAATATAATACACGATGCTCCAAGCAAAACACATATCATGTGGCGAATAAAAATATAGCTCCAAGTAAAGATACCAACGAACGAAGACGAAAGAAGGGATGCCTTCCCGGGGCATCCCCAAGCTTAGGATTTTGGCTATCCTAGAATATCTTGGGGTTCCTTGGGAATCCCCAAGCTTAGGCTCTTGCCACCCTTTATTCCATAGTCCATAAAAGCTTTACCCAACACTTGAAAACTTCACAACACAAAACTCAACAGGAAATCTTATAAGCTCCGTTAGTGAAAGAAAAAAAACACCATATAAGTGTAATGAACTCATTATTTATTTATTTTGGTGTTAAACCTACTGTATTCCAACTTCTCTATGGTTTATAAACTATTTCACTAGCCATAGATGCATCAAAATAAGCAAACAACACACGAAAAACAGAATCTGTCAAAAACAGAACAGTCTGTAGCAATCTGTAACTAACGCAAACTTATGGAACTCTAAAAATCCTACCAAAATAGGAAGTACTGGACAATTTGTTTATTGATAATCATCAAAAAGAATCAATGCAAAATCACGTTTCTGTAATTTATTGAATTTTTTCTCGTGAGCGCAAAGTTTCTGTTTTTCAGCAGAATCAAATCAACTATCATCATAGTTTATCCTATAGGTTCTACTTGGAACAAACACTAACTAAAATATAAAAACACACCTAAACAGAAGTTAGAAGCAAAAAATTAATACTAAACAGGAATAAAAACAAAAAACACAAAGAAAATTGGTTGCCTCCCAACTAGCACTATCGTTTAACGCCCCTAGCTAGACATTGAGATTTCAATGATGCTCACATGAAAGACAAGAATTGAAGCATAAAGAGAGCATCGTAAAACATGTGACAAACACATCTAAGTCTAACATACTTCCTATGCATAGGCACCTTGTAAGCAAACAAATTATTAAGGCAAGCAAAAACTAGCATATGCAAGGAAAAACAAAGAGATGATAGCAATGTCAACATGAAGAGAGGTGATTTAGTAACATGAAAATTTCTTCAACCATATTTTCCTCTCTCATAATAATTACATGTGGGATCATAAGAAAATTCAACAAAATATCTATCACATAACATATTCTCAACACGATCCACATGCATGCGAAGTTGACACTCTTCCAAAATAGTGGGGTTAACATTAACTAAAGGCATGACCTCTCCAAACCCACTTTTAATATTGTTGCAAACGCTATTATCAATCTCAGATTCATCATGGGGGTTAAATAAATTTTTGAAATCAAAAGAAGAATCACCCCAATCATGATCATTGCAACAAGTAGTAGACATAGCAAAACTAGCATCCCCAAGCTTAGGGTTTTGCATATTATTAGCACAATTGACATCAAGAGAATTTATAGTAAAATCATTGCAATCATGCCTTTCATTAAAGGAAATACCAAGTATGGGTGCAATAGAAACGATCTCATGTTTAACATAAGGAACTATAGCAAACTCATCTTCTTAAATATTGGCATCATGGCCACAAGGATAGCAAGCATCATGTTCATCAAGGGATATTTCAATCAAATCATCGGAGTCATCATTATCTATAGATTCATTCATATCATTATTTTCTTCCAAAGCAATGGTCATTCTTTCAATAAATTCTTGGACATGGACATTATGAGCAAAGTTTTCATTGCAATATTTACATATGACGGAATTTTCAGACTTGTTAATAGTAAAATCATACTTTTCAATCAAAGAAGCAACTTCATGAGCACCCTTAAAAACGACAAATTCTTCAATTTGTTCGATATCATAGTAACTATAAACACCCTTTGCATAAGATGATAAAATTTCATTATCATTGAACTCACATAGGTAGGGAAGGTGTTTTTTAGGGTTCTTAGAGAAACAAGTAAAATCACAAATTTCACAAAGATTCCAAGCATAGCATAGCAAACTGTTTATATGGAACCATACTACCTTCCCTTTTTCAGACAAACGATGATGCACAAAATGAGCATGCTCATCTAAATATTTCCCATCAACTAGGCTAGTTGCGGTTTCAACACGAGTGCATAAGGATCGAAGATGATCCAAGTAGAACACTTTATGTGGATCCATATCAATAGATTTTTAGCAAGCAAAGATGGAAGCACATAGAAGGCATATGGAGACACGAGCAAACAAAAAGACAAGCAAAGAAGAGGAGATTGGGAAAGAGAGGGCAAATAAAACGGCAAGGGTGAAGTGGGGGAGAGGAAAACGAGAGGCAAATGGCAAATAATGTAAATGCGAGGGAGATGAGTTTGTGATGGGTACTTGGTATGTCTTGACTTGAGCGAAGACCTCCCCGGCAACGGCGCCATAAATCCTTCTTGCTACTTCTTGAGCTTGCGTTGGTTTTCCTCGAAGAGGAGAGGGTGATGCAGCAATAGTAGCGTAAGTATTTCCCTTAGTTTTGGAGAACCAAGGTATCAATCCAGTAGGAGGCTCCTCAATAAGTCCCACGAACCTACACAAACAAACAAAGAACTCGCAACCAACGCGACAAAGGGGTTGTCAATCCCTTCACGACCACTTGCGGAAGTGAGATCTGATAGAGACAGTATGATAAGATAAATATATTTTTGGTATTTTATAATATAGATGCAAAAAATAAAGATGCAAATAAAAGTAGATTGAAAGCAAATATGATAAGAGATAGACCCGGGGGCCATAGGTTTCACTAGAGGCTTCTCTCAAGAGCATAAGTATTACGGTGGGTGAACAAATTACTGTCGAGCAATTGATAGAAAAGCGAATAATTATGACATTATCTAGGCATGATCATGTATATAGGCATCACATCCATAACAAGTAGACCGACTCCTGCCTGCATCTACTACTATTACTCCACACATCGACCGCTATCCAGCATGCATCTAGAGTATAAAGTTCATAAAGAACGGAGTAACGCATTAAGCAAGATGACATGATGTAGAGGGATAAACTCAAGCAATATGATATAAACCCCGTCTTGTTATCCTCGATGGCAACAATACAATATGTGCCTTGCAACCCTTTCTGTCACTGGGTAAGGACACCGCAAGATTGAACCCAAAGCTAAGCACTTCTCCCATGGCAAGAAAGACCAATCTAGTAGGCCAAACCAAACTAATAATTCGAAGAGACTTGCAAAGATAACTCAATCATACATAAAAGAATTCAGAGAAGATTCAATTATTATTCATAGATAAATCTGATCATAAACCCACAATTCATCGGATCTCGACAAACACACCGCAAAAAGGGATTACATCAAATAGATCTCCACAAGAGAGGGGGAGAACATTGTATTGAGATCCAAAAAGAGAGAAGAAGCCATCTAGGTAATAACTATGGACCCGTAGGTCTATGGTAAACGACTCACAACTCATCAGAGAGGCAAGGATGTTGATGTAGAAGCCCTCCGTGGTCGATTCCCCCTCCGGCAGAGTGCCGGCGAAGGCTCCAAGATGAGATCTCGCATATACAGAAGGTTACGGTGGTGGAAATTGTGTTTTGTCCTGCCCCTGGATGTTTTCGTAGTACGTAGGATTATATAGGAGGAAGAAGTATGTCGGTGGACGCCCAAGGGGCCCACGAGACAGGGGGCGCGCCCTACAGGGTGGGGGCGCGCCCTCCTATCTGGTGGGAGCCTCGGATGCTTCTTGACTTGCACTCCAAGTCCTCTGGATCACGTTCGTTCCAAAAATCACGCTCCCGAACGTTTCATTCCGTTTGGACTCCGTTTGATATTCCTTTTCTTCAAATACTGAAATAGGCAAAAAAAACAGCAATATGAGTTGGGCCTCCGGTTAGTAGGTTAGTCCCAAAAATGATATAAATGTGTAAAATAAAGCCCATAAACATCCAAAAGGGGTAATATAATAGCATGGAACAATCAAAAATTATAGATACGTTGGAGACGTATCAGGTCCCCATTGTCATCCTCTCCAAGTAAAGTCATCTCCTCGCCCGCGCGCGCTTTCAGCCTGAAACAGTCAGCGCTGGCCACCCCACTTCCCGGTGCAGGCGATTGCTCCACCTTCAAACGACCCAAGTGTCGTCCGTCCGTCCATCTGCCGCACACATTAATGATACGCGATTGGTGAGGCGGCTACTCCGGCGCCACACGTCTGTGCCTCCGCCCGCCCACCATCCTCGCCGGTGCATTGCACCATCACCATTAGTGAGGCCCGTGCCCAATATATGGACAAGGTGAGGCAGATGCCTGAGAAGCAGTTCTGGGAGGCGCAGGCCGACGCCGCCTACAACCACCATCTCCTCCAGGAGCACCTGCAGGCGGAGGAGCAGATCGCCGAGAAGCGGGCGGAGCAGGAGGCACTGCTCGACTCGTACCACTCCGCCCGCAAGGGCCGCCTCGAGCGCTGGCGGTACCACATGCGGGTGGCAGAGGCTGCGGCCGCCTACAAAGAGGCTAGCAAACATGGCGATGAAGCGGGCGAGGCGTTGTTTGGCGAGACCGAGGACGAGGCAGAGGACAATGCCGGGTCCGACGAGTCCCCGCTCCGCTGGCGTCGACGAGGCCCTGCTCCGCCGAGGCCCTGCGGCGCCAACAATGAGGCTGAGGACACGGCCGGCTCCACCGAGGCCCCGCGGCGCCAACAACGAGGATGAGGACACCGCCGGCTCCGCCGAGCCCCCGACCTGCCAACAACGAGGAAGAGGACATCGCCGGCTCAACCGAGGCTCCACCCTGCCGGCAACGTGGGGGAGGATTTCCACTGCTCCGCTGAGGTGCCGCCCACCGGCAACGAGACAGAGGACATCGCCGGCTCCGCCGAGGCCCCGCACTGCTGCCAACGAGGCCGCGCCACTCAGAAAACGAGGAAGAGTAGAACACGGTAGGTCGCTGCCGCTCGGGTCCAAATAAGACCGCCGCTGCTACCCTCCGGTTGAAGCGAAGCTAGGCGGGTTGACCATTGATGGCCGGTTAGCTTCTTGGCGGCGACGTGGAGTCGGAGAGCTGCGCTGGAGAAGAATGCTACTTCTACTTAACTGCTGGTGCAGTTGGCTGACTGACACGTGGGCCCAACAGGCCACATGTCAGTTACACAACTGCACCTGCAGTTAAGTCACTGAAGCTTCTGTTCGGCTCAGCGGGACACAGGTGGGTAGCTTCGGTTAATTAATTATACCACCAGCGCACCCCTTTTAATTGAAGAATGTATGAAATGTAATGAAATTCGGCATGTTTATATGAAATCCGACCTTGTATGAATGAATTTATTTCGATTAGTTCGAATTACTGTATCACTGGCATTGGATGAACATGCAAAACAATACATACTAGCATTATTCCCAGGGTGATCACCTCGTTTGCAGCAGTTTCACATGTACTCCCTCCGGTCCTTTCTAGTCTGCATACAAGTTTTGTCTGCAGTCAAAGTATCTCTACTTTGACCAATCTTATACAAAATAGTATGCACTTTCACAATGTGCAAAGTAAAAAGGAACAGAAGGAGTACAAAGAGTTTGAGCAGCTGTTTAGCATTTCTGTACATTGCAATCAAACACACAGGCCTGGCAATTCATAGAGAACATTCAAAACAATCGATGATTATGCATCTCAGCAACTCACATTTCAGAGGCAATATTTACTTCACAACTAAATAATAAAGAAAAAATTGATCGACGCTGCTGACAGCAAAGGGCGTCCCATTCGAAAATATCAAACGCATATCTTGCTAAAATAAATGAGCAAAATTTGACAAGGTTGTCCCATTCCAAAATATCAAATTCCTAGGATTGTGGAATGGGCAGGGTTTGCCATTAGTTCGGACATTGACATGGCACCTCGTGCTAAATAAACCAGTTGTTCTTTTTGTGCGTTCCACCAAAATCAACCAAATTCAAGCGTAGCTTGTATGATTTCGCCCTTATATGTTGCAACGCCTTGAACTTATGGGAACCTCCTTTCTTGTGGTGGAAATGAATGATTCGATGTATTCATGAACATTTTGTGCAGTTCCCATTGAAATCAAGCTGAGCACCCCTGTTTGCACAAATACAAAAAAGTGATTAGTATAAAGCAAATTGGACTATGAATTGACAGTTTCAACAGGCACATACATGGTCCATGTAGAGCACAGTTTTAGAAAAATGGAACTCACCAGAAAGAATCCTAGAACAACATTGTACTCATGCATCACAGCAAAAAAAATGGAGATTTGTCAGTCCTTCTAAGTTGAAGTTAGTTTGGTCTTGTGGGGAGTAATGTAACCATCCTTCAACTGCTCCTTCTGATGAGAAGATGGACAGGGCTTCTTCATCCTGGCATAATCGGAACTAGTCACTTCACATTAGTCACTTCACGTACTCCATATTCTTCTTCAGAGGAAGATGATCATGTTGTGCAAAGACAAGAGGACTACTAAATGCTAGCATCCCTGTTTGCTCGAAAAAAAAGGAAAGGAAGTATTTAAAACAGCACAGATGAAGCACTTCTCAAGGACAATACAGCTTTTTCATGACAGTATCTAAACAATAGCACAACACCAATAGAGATGACAAAGCTCAATCATATGGATGAAATCAGTGTGCGAGTACCAACCTTTGTCAGGAGGCTGATTGTGTACAACATACAGATGAAGCACTTCTCCGGAACCATCTGTTGCTATCTACGGGGGTGGCGATGCTTACTATATACTCCTCGATTAGTTTAATGTTTCCAACATCTTCTTGTGCAGTACACTAAAACATATGTTATCTTCAAAGAAGATCATGTTTGCACAAGTAGAGATAATTACGTATGGCATCAAATCAATGGCAAAACAATTGCTCGTTCCAGCCATAGCAATAAATTAAGATGCAAAACTATATCATTACTTGTGTCATCACAGTTTTAGTGCTTCATTACAGCACCGGGAGTTAATTTTTGTTTTTCTTCCGCTTGTTCTTCCCCTTCATCACTTGGTTCAATAAGAAGACCTCTCATGATGCGGAATTCAAACAACTCACAAGAAGAAGATCTGAACCAAATTCGCCTTAATGGATAGGAAGTAAGATCTCCTCTTGTGCAGTTCCACTAAGATCAAGCAATCAAGCAACATTATCGGTGTGACATTTTGGTTGAACTGCATAAAACACTCTTAAAACAAAAGTGTTTTGTGTAGTGCAACAAAAGGTCACAATGGCAACGAGATGATGTAGATAACCCTGTGTACACAGAGGTGCAAAGGAAACAATTCAAGGAGGAGACGTCGCCCGTACCGTACGTGTGTTGAACGTAGAGGTCCTGTCTGTTCAGCACTTGGTCATTGGTGATCTGAATCACGGCGAGTACGACTCCATCATCACCGTTCCCTCGAACGCTTCCGTACGCGATCTACAAGTGGTATGTAGATGCAAACTCACTGCCTTGACTCGTTGCTTAGATGAACTCATAGATGGATCTTGGTGAAACCGTAGGAATTTTTTTAATTTTCTGCAACATTCCCCATCAGTGGTATCAGAGCTAGGTCTATGCGTAGTTCTCTATTGCACGAGTAGAACACAATTTTGTTGTGGGCGTAGATCTTATCAACTTGCTTGCCGCTACTAGTCTTATCTTGCTTCAGCGCTATTGTGGGATGAAGCGGCCCGGACCAACCTTACACGTACGCTTACGTGAGACCGTTTCCACCGACTAACATGCACTAGTTGCATAAGGTGGCTGGCGGGTGTCTGTCTCTCCCACTTTAGTTGGAGCGGATTCGATGAAAAGGGTCCTTATGAAGGGTAAATAGAAGTTGACAAGATCACGTTGTGGTTATTCGTAGGTAAGAAAACGTTCTTGCTAGAACCCAATTGCAGCCACGTAAAAGATGCAACAACAATTAGAGGACGTCTAACTTGTTTTTGCAGCAATTGTCATGTGATGTGATATGGCCAGAAGTTGTGATGAATGATGAATGATATATTGTGATGTATGAGATCATGTTCTTGTAATAGGAATCACGACTTGCATGTCGATGAGTATGACAACCGGCAGGAGCCATAGGAGTTGTCTTTATTTTTTTGTATGACCTGTGTGTCATTGAAGAACGCCATGTAAATTACTTTACTTTATTGCTAAACGCGTTAGCCATAGAAGTAGAAGTAGTCGTTGGCGTGACAACTTCATGAAGACACAATGATGGAGATCATGATGATGGAGATCATGGTGTCATGCCGGTGACAAAGATGATCATGGAGCCCCGAAGATGGGGATCGAAGGTGTTGTATGATATTGGCCATATCATGTCACTACTATATAATTGCATGTGATGTTTGTTATGTTTTATGCATCTTGTTTACTTAGAACGACGGTAGTAAATAAGATGATCCCTTACAAAAAATTCAAGAAAGTGTTCCCCCAAACTGTGCACCGTTGCTAAAGTTCGTCGTTTCGAAGCACCACGTGATGATCGGGTGTGATAGATCCTTACGTTCACATACAACGGGTGTAAGACAGATTTACACATGCAGAACACTTAGGGTTAACTTGACGAGCCTAGCATGTACAGACATGGCCTCGGAACACAAGAGACCGAAAGGTCGAACATGAGTCTTATAGAAGATACGATCAACATGGAGATGTTCACCGATGATGACTAGTCCGTCTCACGTGATGATCGGACACGGCCTAGTCGACTCGGATCGTGTAACACTTAGATGACTAGAGGGATGTCTAATCTGAGTGGGAGTTCATTAAATAATTTGATTAGATGAACTTAATTATCATGAACTTAGTCTAAAACTTTTGCAAAATATGTCTTGTAGATCAAATGGCCAACGCTCAGGTCAACATGAACTTCAACGCGTTCCTAGAGAAAACCAAGCTGAAAGATGATGGCAGCAACTATACGGACTGGATCCGGAACCTGAGGATCATCCTCATAGCTGCCAGGAAACAATATGTCATAGAAGGACCGCTAGGTGACGCTCCCATCCCAGAGAACCAAGACATTATGTATGCTTGGCAGTCTCGTGCTGATGATTACTCCCTCGTTCAGTGCGGCATGCTTTACATCTCCAAAAGTGTTTTGAGCAACACGGAGCATATGAGATGTTCGAGGAGCTGAAACTAGTTTTCCAAGATCATGCCCGGGTCGAGAGATATGAAGTCTCTGACAAGTTCTATAGTTGTAAGATGGAGGAAAATAGTTCTGTCAGTGAGCACATACTCAAAATGCCTGGGTTGCACATCCGCCTGTCCCAGCTGGACATTAACCTCCCGGATGAGGCGGTCATTGACAGAATCCTTCAATTGCTCCCACCAGGCTACAAGAGCTTTGTAATGAACTACAATATGCAGGGGATGGTGAAGACCATTCCTGAAGTATTTTCAATGCTGAAGTCAGCAGAGGTTGAAATCAAGAAAGAACATCAAGTGTTGATGGTCAATAAGACCACTAAGTTCAAGAAGGGCAAGGGTAAGAAGAACTTCAAGAAGGATGGCAAAGATGTTGCCGCGCCCGGTAAGCCAATTGCCGGGAAGAAGTCAAAGAATGGACCCAAGCCTGAGACTGAGTGCTTTTATTGCAAGGGGAAGGGTCACTGGAAGTGCAACTGCCCCAAATACTTAGCGGACAAGAAGGCCGGCAACACTAAAGGTATATTTGATATACATGTAATTGATGTGTACCTCGCCAGTACTCGTAGTAACTCCTGGGTATTTGATACCCGTGCCGTTGCTCACATTTGTAACTCACAGCAGGAGCTGCGGAATAAGCGGAGACTGGCGAAGGACGAGGTGACGATGCGCGTCGGGAATGGTTCCAAGGTCGATGTTACCTCTACATTTACCTATGGCATTAGTTTTAAACCTCAATAATTGTTATTTAGTGCCAAGTTTGAGCATGAACATTGTATCAGGATCTCGTTTAATACGAGATGGCTACTCATTTAACTCTGAGAATAATGGTTGTTCTGTTTATATGAGAGATATATTTTATGGTCATGCCCCAATGGTCAATGGTTTATTCCTAATGAATCTCGAACGTAATATTACACATATTCATAGCGTGAATACCAAAAGATATAAAGTTGATAACGATAGTCCCACATACTTGTGGCACTGCCGCCTTGGTCACATTGGTGTCAAGCGCATGAAGAAGCTCCATGCTGATGGACTTTTAGAGTCTCTCGATTATGAATCATTTGACACCTGCGAACCATACCTCATGGGCAAAATGACCAAGACCCCGTTCTCCGGAACAATGGAGCGAGCAACCAACTTGTTGGAAATCATACATACCGATGTGTGCGGTCCAATGAGCGTTGAGGCTCGCGGAGGATATCGTTATGTTCTCACTCTCACTGATGACTTGAGTAGATATGGGTATGTCTACTTGATGAAACACAAGTCTGAGACCTTTGAAAAGTTCAAGAAATTTCATAATGAAGTAGAGAATCAACGTGACCAAAAGATAAAGTTCTTACGATCGGATCATGGAGGAGAATATTTAAGTCACGAATTTGGTACACACTTAAGAAAATGTGGAATCGTTTCACAACTCACGCCGCCTGGAACACCTCAGCATAACAATGTGTCCGAACATCGTAATCGCACTCTATTGGATATGGTGCAATCTATGATGTCTCTTACCGATTTACCGCTATCATTTTGGGGATACGCTCTAGAGACAGCTACATTCACTTTAAATAGGGCACCGTCTAAATCCGTTGAGACGACACCGTATGAATTATGGTTTGGGAAGAAACCTAAGCTGTCGTTTCTAAAAGTTTGGGGATGCGATGCTTATGTCAAGAAACTTCAACCTGAAAAGCTCGAACCCAAGTCGGAAAAATGCGTCTTCATAGGATACCCTAAAGAAACAATTGGGTATACCTTCTACTTAAGATCCGATGGCAAGATCTTTGTTACCAAGAACGGATCCTTTCTGGAAAAAGAGTTTCTCTCGAAAGAAGTACTACCTCTTGAACAGGATAGTAGTGTAGCTCAGGAAAATGTTCCTGTGATGCCTACACCAACTGAAGAGGAAAAAAATGATGATGATCAAGGTACTTCGGATCAAGTTGCTACTGAACTTCGTAGGTCCACAAGGACACGTTCCGCACCAGAGTGGTACGGCAACCCTGTCCTGGAAATTATGTTGTTGGACAATGGTGAACCTTCGAACTATGAAGAAGCAATGGCGGGTCCAGATTCCAACAAATGGCTAGAAGCCATGAAATCCGAGATAGAATCCATGTATGAAAACAAAGTATGGACTTTGACTGACTTGCCCGATGATCAGCAAGCGATAGAAAACAAATGGATCTTTAAGAAGAAGACGGACGCGGATGGAAATGTCACCATCTGTAAAGCTCGACTTGTCGCTAAGGGTTATCGGCAAGTTCAAGGGATTGACTACGATGAGACTTTCTCTCCCGTAGCAAAGCTTAAGTCCGTCCGAATCATGTTAGCAATTGCCGCATACTATGATTATGAGATATGGCAGATGGACGTCAAAACGGCATTCCTTAACGGGCATCTTAAGGAAGAACTGTATATGATGCAGCCGGAGGGTTTTGTCGATCCTAAGAATGCTAACAAAGTATGCAAGCTCCAGCGATCCATTTATGGGATGGTGCAAGCATCTCGGAGTTGGAACATTCGCTTTGATGAGATGATCAAAGCGTTTGGGTTTACGCAGACTTATGGAGAAGCCTGCGTTTACAAGAAAGTGAGTGGGAGCTCTGTAGCATTTCTCATATTATATGTAGATGACATACTTTTGATGGGAAATGATATAGAATTCTTGGACAGCATTAAGGCCTACTTGAATAAGTGTTTTTCAATGAAGGACCTTGGAGAAGCTGCTTATATATTAGGCATCAAGATCTATAGGGATAGATCGAGACGCCTCATAGGTCTTTCACAAAGCATATACCTTGATAAGATTTTGAAGAAGTTCAAAATGGATCAGTCGAAGAAAGGGTTCTTGCCTGTACTGCAAGGTGTGAGATTGAGCTCGGCTCAATGCCCGACCACGGCAAAAGATATAGAAGAGATGAGTGTCATCCCCTATGCCTCAGCCATAGGATCTATTATGTATGCCATGCTGTGTACCAGACCTGATGTAAACCTTGCCGTAAGTTTGGTAGGAAGGTACCAAAGTAATCCCGGCAAGGAACACTGGACAGCGGTCAAGAATATCCTGAAGTACCTAAAAAGGACAAAGGACATGTTTCTCGTTTATGGAGGTGACCAAGAGCTTGTCGTAAAGGGTTACGTCGACGCTAGCTTCGACACGGATCTGGATGACTCTAAGTCACAAACCGGATACGTGTATATGTTGAATGGTGGAGCAGTAAGCTGGTGCAGCTGCAAGCAGAGCGTCGTGGCTAGATCTACATGTGAAGCGGAGTACATGGCAGCCTCAGAGGCAGCGCATGAAGCAATTTGGGTGAAGGAGTTCATCACCAACCTAGGAGTCATACCCAATGCGTCGGGGCCGATCAAACTCTTCTGTGACAACACTGGAGCTATTGGCCTTGCCAAGGAGCCCAGGTTTCATAAGAAGACCAGGCACATCAAGCGTCGCTTCAACTCCATCCGTGAAAATGTTCAAGACGGAGACATAGAAATTTGCAAAGTACATACGGATCTGAATGTCGCAGATCCGTTGACTAAACCTCTCTCGCTAGCAAAACATGATCAACACGAGAACTCTATGGGTGTTCGATTCATCACAATGTAACTAGATTATTGACTCTAGTGCAAGTGGGAGACTGTTGGAAATATGCCCTAGAGGCAATAATAAAAGCATTATTATTATATTTCCTTGTTCATGATAATTGTCTTTTATTCATGCTATAATTGTATTATCCGGAAATCGTAATACACGTGTGAATACATAGACCATAATACGTCCCTAGTAAGCCTCTAGTTGACTAGCTCGTTGGTCAACAGATAGTCATGGTTTCCTGACTATGGACATTAGATGTCATTGACAACGGGATCACATCATTAGGAGAATGATGTGATGGACAAGACCCAATCCTAAGCATAGCACAAGATCGTGTAGTTCGTTTTGCTAGAGCTTTTCCAATGTCAAGTATCTCTTCCTTAGACCATGAGATCGTGTAACTCCCGGATACCGTAGGAGTGCTTTGGGTGTACCAAACGTCACAACGTAACTGGGTGACAATAAAGGTGCACTACAGGTATCTCCGAAAGTGTCTGTTGGGTTGACATGGATCGAGACTGGGATTTGTCACTCCGTATGACGGAGAGGTATCACTGGGCCCACTCGGTAGTGCATCATCATAATGAGCTCAAAGTGACCAAGTGTTTGGTCATGGGATCATGCATTACGGTACGAGTAAAGTGACTTGCCGGTAATAAGACTAACGAGGTATTGGGATACCGACGATCGAGTCTCGGGCAAGTAACATACCGTCTGACAAAGGGAATTGCATACGGGGTTGATTGAATCCTTGACATCGTGCTTCATCCAATGACATCATCGAGGAGCATGTGTGAGCCAACATGGGTATCCAGATCCCGCTGTTGGTTATTGACCGGAGAGCCGTCTCGGTCATGTTTGCATGTCTCCCGAACCCGTAGGGTCTACACACTTAAGGTTCGGCGACGCTAGGGTTATTAGGAAGACTTGTATGTGATTACTGAAAGTTGTTCGGAGTCCCGGATGGGATCCCGGACGTCACAAGGAGTTCCGAAATGGTCCGGAGTTAAAGATTTATATATGGGAAGTTGTCATACGGACACCGGAAGGTTTCGGGGGCATATCGGTATTGTACCGGGGCCACCGGAAGGGTTCCGGGGGTCCACCGGGAGGGGCCACCCCTCCCGAGGGGCCACATGGGCCGCGTGGGGCAGGAGCCAGCCCCTGGAGGGCTGGGCGCCCCCCCCCCCCTTGGGCCCATGCGCCTAGGGTTGGGGGGGAACCCTAGAGGGGGCGCCCCCTTGCTTGGGGGGCAAGTCCCCCCTCCCTGGCCGCCGCCCCCCCTCTAGATCCCATCTAGAGGGGCCGGCCCCCCTTGCCCCTTCCCCTATAAATAGAGGGGTGAGGGGAGGGC